>NC_136923.1:72505310-72865807 GCF_949752795.1 Hyperoodon ampullatus | reverse complement strand
TCCTTTTAGGGACCTCGCTTATTGAAAAATACATCTCTTTTAAACATGAGACTCAGGGCTTCCCTGGTGGCACAGTGGTTAGGAATCCGCCTGCCAATGCAGGGGACACGGGTTCGAGCCCTGGTCCGGAAAGATCCCACATGCCACAGAGCAGCTAAACCTGTGCGCCACAACTACTGAGCTTGCACTCTAGAGCCCGCGAACCACAACTACTGAAGCCCGTGAGCCACAGCTACTGAAGTCCGCGTGCCTAGAGCTCGTGCTCTGCAACAAGAGAATCCATGACAATGAGAAGACCGCGCACCGCAACAAGGAGTGGCCCCTGCTGGCCACAACTAGAGAAAAGCCCACGCATAGCTACGAAAACCCAATGCAGCCAAAAATAAATACATAAATAAATAAAAAAAATAAAATAAACATAAGACTCTCCAAGGACAGTGAGATGTTCTGGCCATGAGAGGTTTGCTGGGCTGATGGGGAAGAGCGATGGCTGTCAGACGATGTCCTGCTCACTGGGGCACATCCCACCTCCAGGTTAAAATTGTGTGTCTCTCTTTTTCTGCTGTTTGGATACCCTGGAGTAAATGCTCATGTGCTATGACTCCCCTGTCACCCCCGTTGGCACAGCCCTCACCAGTTGCCACCAGCTGGCTGCATGGTTCGTTCACCTGTGCTGTTGTAGTGCTCCTTGCAACAACCAGTGTAGTGTTCCCTTTATTTTCCTGAGGTTCAGAGAGGTGCCGTGCTTTCTGGTAACAGGAGAGCTGGGCTTCCACCTCCATGACCGTGTTCCTGGCCTGCCCTTGTTGTGTTTCCATTATATGCATCTCAGCCCCAGAACCCAAGAATAGCTGCGATACCCGAGGAGAAAGAGGTTTTACAAGAGAGGCAAGTCCAGAAGCCCACCCCCCCATCCTTCTACCCTGTGCCATCCTCCCTCTCTGGGTTATTTGCCTCCAATGCTCCAGTTTTCCCCAGTTTAACCCTTCTTCTATTAAAAATAATCCTCTTATTGATGTACAATATACACAGAGACGTACATAAATCATAGATGTACAGCTTGATGAATTTTTGCAAAGCCAACACAGCCATGGAACCAACACTCAGAGGAAGAAACAGAACATTTACTAACACCTTGGAACATCACACGGTTCCCGATGCCAGTTACTGCCCACCCACCGCCCCCCAAAAGTAACCACTCTTCTGTATGAGCTTCTAATACCATAGATTTGTTTTGCCTGCTTTAGAATTTCATATCGATGGAATCATTTGATATGTAAACTTTTTGTTTCTTCATCCTTTCACTGAATATTATGTTTATGAGATTCATTTACATTGTTGTGTGTATTTATAGCACATTCTTTCTCATTCTTTTGTAGTATTCCATCGCTTGAATATACCTCAATTTATTCTGCATTCTAAAACTGTTGAGTTTGGGGACTTTCCTGGTGGCACAGTGCTTAAGAATCCGCCTGCCCATGCAGGGGACACGGGTTCAAGCCCTGGTCCGGGAAGATCCCACATGCCGCAGAGCAAGTAAGCCCATGGGCCAAAACCACTGAGCCTGCACTCTAGAGCCCGCAAGCCACAACTACCGAGCCTGCGTGCTACAACTACTGCAGCCTGAGCGCCTAGAGCCTGTGCTCTGCAACAAAGAGAAGTCACCGCAATGAGAAGCCTGCACACCGCAACGAAGTGTAGCCCCCGCTCGCCGCAAAGAGAAAGCCCACGCGCGCAGCAACAAAGACCCAACGCAGCCAAAACAAACAAACAAAAAAATATATATATCTTAAAAAAAACTGTTGAGTTTTTCCAGATTTTTGCTACTATATATAATGTTGCTATGAACATTTGCTGGCAAGTAGAATTTCTGGGTCATAGAGTGTGCATGTGTTCAGTTTTATCAGATAATACCAACGGTTCTCAGTAATTGATGAACCAATTTATATTCCCACCAGCAATGCATCATAGTTCCATTTGCTCCACATCCTCATCAACACTTTGTATCCTCTTTTTCTTTCAACCACTTTGCTGGATGTATGGCGGTGTTGCATTGCGCTTTTTTTTTTTTTGTAAATTTATTTATTCATTTATTTGTCTGCATTGGGTCTTTGTTGCTGTACGCAGGCTTTCTCTAGTTGCAGCGAGCAGGGGCTACTCTTCATTGCGGTGCACAGGCTCTAGGCACTCAGGCTGCAGTAGTTGTGGCTCGCGGGCTCAGTAGTTGTGGATCATGGGCTCTAGAGCGCAGGCTCAGTAGTTGTGGCCCACAGGCTTAGTTGCTCCGTGACATGTGGGATCTTCCCAGCCCAGAGCTCGAACCTGTGTTCCCTGCATTGGCAGGCGGATTCTTAACCACTGCGCCCCCAGGGAAGTCTCTGCAGTGCGGTTTTAATTTTGTGTTTCTCTGATTAATGAAATTGAATCCCTTTCCTTATGTTTATTGGCTATTTGGATATCCTCCTTTTGTGAAGTGCTTACCAAGTCTTTTGCCCATTTATCTCTTTCTTTTATTTTTAAAAGCATCTTTATTGGAGTATAACTGCTTTACAATGCTGTGTTAGTTTCTGCTGTATAACAAAGTGAATCAGCTATATGCACACATATATCCCCATATCCCCTCCCTCTTGCGTCTCCTTCCCGCCCTCCCCATCCCGCCCCTCTAGGTGGTCACAAAGCACCGAGCTGATCTCCCTGTGCTATGCAGCTGCTTCCCACTAGCTATCTATTTTACATTTGGTAGTGTGTATATGTCAATGCTACTCTCTCACTTCGTCCCAGCTTACCCTTCCCCCTCCCCGTGTCCTCAAGTCCATTCTCTACGTCTGAGTCTTTATTCCTGTCCTGCCCCTAGGTTCATCAGAACCTTTTTTTTTTTTTTTTTTTTTTAGATTCCATATATATGTGTTAGCATACGGTATTTGTTTTGCTCTTTCTGACTTACTTCACTCTGTATGACAGACTCTAGGTCCATCCACCTCACTACAAATAACTCAAATTCGTTTCTTTTTATGGCTGAATAATATTCCATTGTATATATGTGCCACACCTTCTTTATTCATTCATCTGTTGATGGACACTTAGGTTGATTCCATGTCCTGGCTATTGTAAACAGTGCTGCAATGAACATTGTGGTACATGACTCTTTTTGAATTATAGTTTTCTCAGGTTATATGCCCAGTAGTGGGATTGCTGGATGTTTTTCTTATTGATTTGTAGGAGATATTTATCTCCTGGATATGAGTCCTTTGGTAGATACATATTTACAAGTATCTTTGTGTCCTCTTTTTAAGAACTCTTTACCTACCTCAAGGTCATGAAGATATTCTGTGTTTTCTTCTAGAAGCTTTATTGTCTTATCTTTCACACTTGGATCTTACTGTCCATCAGGAGTTATTTTTGTGTATGCTGTGAGGTAGGGGTCAAGATTCTTTTTTTCTTTTTTTTAAATTAATTAATTTTATTTTATTTTTGGCTGTGTTGGGTCTTCGTTGCTGCATGTGGGCTTTTCTCTGGTTGTGGCGAGCGAGGGCTACTCTTCGTTGTGGCGCGTGGGCTTCTCATTGCGGTGGGTTCTCTTGTTGTGGAGCACAGGCACGCAGGCTTCAGTAGTTGTGGCACGCAGGCTCACTAGTTGTGGCCCACGGGCTCTAGAGTGCAGGCTCAGTAGTTGTGGCGCACGGGCTTAGTTGCTCCGCGGCATGTGGGATCTTCCCGGACCAGGGATCGAACCCGTGTCCCCTGCATTGGCAGGAAGATTCTTAACCACTGTGCCACCAGGGGGGCCCAAGATTCATTTTTAAAACATGGGCTAGCACCATCTTGACTTTTGACCTCATCCACTCCCAAATGAAAGATCTATTTTAATGAAAAAGGGCTTTTGTGTCCCAATGTGTCCTTTGACAGCTAAATTCAGAAGCAGCCCTCTGGGTCCCTGTGCAGGGTCCAAGGCAGAGCTCTCAGTGTGTGAGGTCCTGAAATTTGCCTGGCCCACATCTTCCTGGGAAGTGGTCTGGCACAGGAGGAAAATGGAGGCAGAGGGATGAAGCATCTCCCTCCACCTTTCAGCTGGGATTCTACCACCCACTGAACTCCAGTGACAGGATCTAATGATGCCCTGTGGAGTTCTGACTCTGGTGTTGCCGTTCAGAATTTGAGGACTTCCTGTTTTCTCTGCCTACATTTAGTCGCTCAACAGATGTTTGGTTGCCTACTCTAGTCACTGGTCACTGGAGGTTCAGCCGGGGAGAAAACAGACAGCAAATCATGCCCTCATGGACCTCCTTTCTGATGGAGAAAGGCAATTAGAATAGAAATAAGTAAAATGCATAAAGAAAAGTATGAAGGAAGATAATCATGTTATGGAGAAAAATAGAGCAAGACAGAAGGAGAGTAAGTGCTAGGTGGTGTTTTTGGAACCCAGGGATGGGGGTTATCCAGCAGAAGCTGCAACCATGCTGTTCTGTAGGCCAAGAGCTGAAGCCATGGAGGAGATGTGGCTGGAGACACAAGAGGGGATAAAAATACTCTAGCTTTTCTCTTCCTCCTGCCCTCCAATCTCCTGCCAGTGCCTCCTATTGGCTGAACCTGGCCAGCAGCCAGCTGATACAGGAGCTGGTAAGAGCAGTCTAGGGGAGCAGCCCCCTGAGATAGACAGCAGAGCAGAAGAGAGAAGAACTGGACCTGAAAATGGACCTTCCAACAATGAGACACTAAGTGGCTAAAATGAAACACACTCACTAAATGGCTAAAATGAAACACACTCACTAAATGGCTAAAATGAAAAGGATGGACCCTACCAAATGTTGACAAGGATGGGGAGCAACTGAAACTCTCTTACCTTGCAGATGGTGTGTAAGGTGGTAAAACCAGTTTGGAAAATTGTTTGGCAGTTTCTACTGAAGTTGTATATACACCTACTCTCTGACCTAGCAATTCTATTCCTAGGGATATACCTAAAGAGAAGTGAGAATCTTTGTCCACAAGGACTTGTACTAGATAGAATGTTCATGTCAGCACTGTTAGTAATAGCCCAAACACTGGAAAGAACCAGTCCAAATGTCCACCAACAGGAAAAAGGATTAAAGTGTGGTAAAATCATCCAATGGAATAGGCATTATAATTAAAAGTTAACTACTGCTACATGCAACAACATGGATGAATCTTCAAGACACTACACTGAGTGAAAGAAGCCAGACACAAAAGAGAATGTATCCTGGGATTCCATTTATATAAAGTACAGAGACGGGCAAAACTAATCTATGGTGATAAGGGATCCAAAAAATGTTGCCTGGGGGAAGGAGGATTGGCTGGAAAGGGGCACCAGGGAAACTGTCTGGGATTATGGAAAAGTTCTCTACCTTGACCTGAGGTGTTGATAACTCATTTATATTGGACAAAACTTATCAACCGCACACTTAAGATCTATGTGTTTTTCACTCTATGAAACTTATACCTCCATAAAGGAAGAAAATGCAAAAATAAACCAAAAAACCCCTTAGACCATCGTCTCCCCTCCTCTGCCTCCAGCCGAGCTAGGGCTCCTCACAGGGCTGGGACGACCGTTTCATCTCTCAGCTGTCAGCCATCTGCAGCCTCTCCCAGCTCTCCCCATCCTGCACACAACAGCAGACCCATCTTTCTAAATCAGCAGTGGGGGTGGGGGCGGGGGTGGGGGGTGGAGGGGAGCAGGCTTGGAGCCCAAAGATCCCAGTTTAAATCTCAGCTCCATGTCTTTCCAGCGGTGTCATCTGGTTGAGCCACAGTGCTTCTTTAAATCTTTCTTTGCCATCTGAAAAATGCTATGACATCACCTTCGGAGGATTGTTGGGAAGATGAAAATGGGGCAGTATCTGGGAAAGAGCTTCAGAAACTGAGGAATCCAGCACCCATAGGGTGTTACTCATACCACTCCACTGCTTAGGCACTTTCAGTGGCTGTTGCCTAGCAGCCGAGGCTGGATCGTTGTCCCAATTCTTCACTCCCCGCAAAGGGATTCTACAGCCACACCCTCTGTCACGTGGCTCTACTTTCCCACCACTGTGAGGGTGGGCTTGGTCATCTGACTTGCTTTGGCCAATGGCATGTCAGTGGATGTGGCCAGGGTATAGGATTAAAAATGTGGGGTTAGGCTTAGTCTCTTGAGCTCCTGTGACTGCCATGCTGGTCCAAGGAGACTACGGAGTCCTCTTGAGCCCCACCCACAATTTGTGAGTGAGAGAAACAAAGACTTCTTGATGTAAACCGTGAGTGTTCATGTTCATGTGATTTGCTAGGCAGCATTACTGTGGTGATGGCTGACGAACACAGCCTCAAGGTCATCTCCAAGCGGGTCTCCATTCACCTACCTCTCCAGGCCCATTTCCAACAACTCGGGTCCAGCCAAACCAGTCTATCCAACATCCCTTGAAACTTAGCATTATTCCCTCTCATTCCCATTTTGCCTAACTTAATGTTTTGTTTTCCATCTCTAGCCTTTCTGTTTCCTGAAGGCCAAAGTTTTTCTCCCTTCACTGTGCTAGTCTATATCAGTACCAGTCTGTACCAGCCATACCTATCCTTCAAAAGACAACTGAAGTACTACCTTCCTCCAGAAGCTTTCCTTTGCCGCCCACCCTCAGCCCACATCAGCACAACCTTCCTCTGCTGAGCTCCTGCAGCCCGGCCCTTCGCGGGATGCTGAGCACACTCTGACAAGCACCACCACTGGCTAAATCTTTCCAAATGAATAGAGATGTCCTTCATCCGTCTGTGGCTTAGGAGTTTTCTGTTAAGCTGTGCTTGGGAAATACCTGTTGCCCCATGGGGTCAAGGGGAAGAGAAGGGCCAAAGCCTAACTCCACTCTTATCCCCTCCCTGTCCCTATCCCATTCCTTTGCCTGTCTCCATCTCTATCTCACTGAACAGCTATACTGACTTCCTATTCTTAGACCGTAAACCATCATCCACAGCTGGAATCTCGATTGTCTTACTTATCTTGGTTTTGATCTTAGCGTGGGTGCCCAGTGCTTTGCATCTGTTGCTCAATAAATGTTTAATGCCTGATGGAATGAATGACATGCTCTTTTCAAGTCTGATTGGAAAATGATTTTATATTCGGCAGTTTGGGGCCCAGTCTGCCTGAGTTTAGAAACATTTAAAAACTCCAACACCGGGCTTCCCTGGTGGCGCAGTGGTTGAGAGTCCGCCTGCCGATGCAGGGGACGCGGGTTCGTGTCCCGGTCCGGGAAGATCCCACATGCCGCGGAGCGGCTGGGCCCGTGAGCCATGGCCGCTGAGCCTGCGCGTCCGGAGCCTGTGCTCCGCAACGGGAGAGGCCACAACGGTGAGAGGCCCGCGTACCACAAAACAACAACAACAACAACAAAAAACCCCTCCAACACCAACTATTTTGGGTTTGGGGTGATGATAGCAGAGAACCCATTCTTTGGTAAGTTAAGGGGCCAACTGGTGGATATCTGCTGTTTGAAGGGGTCTTCCAAGACCAGGGGCCATCTGTTAGAAAGTCCCTCTCCAGAAATATCCCCCATCTTCACACATCCACCTAATGACAAAACCTTTGGGTTAAAAAGTCCCTCTTTTAAAACTCAGACACTCCTTTGAGGAGATCGATCTGTTTGCTCAAGGTCAAGCTCCCAGAGTGAGGCTGATGGCAGAGTGGGAGCCCCAGTCCAGGTCTAGAGACAGGCAATCAAAGGGCATAGGTTTCAAGACAAACATTCCGCATTCTGCACTTTTATCTAAGACCCTGGGGCCAAGAGAGGTCCAGATATGGAAGGGTGGATTATCTTGAGCCTCCCTGTAGATTCCTAGGCCTGGGTCCACACGCCCTCGTGGTGCTGGGAAAGAGTAGGTGCGGGTGTAATCTTAGGTGGGAGAGACTTGTTTCTGGGGCTTGGCTGTGAATGCTCTGTAGGGTGGGGATGGGGGAGAAGGGAGTCCCGAACGGGAGTCCAGGAGAGGAGTGTGGGGGACATGGGGCCCAAGAAAGAGTCTTGGCATTGCTGTGCTTCCAGCCCGTTCTGCAAGCCTCCTAGGGCACAGGGCAGGGGTCCCCGGGATTAAACCTTCTCCGTGGGACGCAACCAGGCAGAAATAAAGGAGGAGGAGGCAAGTGTTGAATTAAGGCTTCATAACTCCCGGGGGCTGAACTGAGTGCTCTGTGGGGCCCACCTGAGCCCCGCATCTTCAGGATTTATGCAGTTGCTGTGTCTCCTTGGCACTCTGCCTCCTAACTCAAGTCATGGGATTATTTATTCCTGCTAGTGTCGGCTGAGAGGGCTGAAGTCAACTCCAGCTCACCCAGAGCCCACAGGGAGCAAGCCGGGGGCTGGGGACAGGGCAAGAGCGCAGTGCACGTGTGCAGACAGACAGACACACAGGCCAGAATGGCTCACAACCCTACCCCCGCTCAGCCACCCTGCAAGCCCCAAGCTAGACCCCTGCGCCCACCCCACGGTGCTTAGGGAATTGCCGAGGTTATTTTAAGGTTGTTTCCATGTCCTTATCTGCCCGCCCCCATCCAACAAACAGTCAGACAGAAAAACAAACAGGCCGGGGCCTGGGCTGTTCTCACGGAGAGGCAGAGCCCCTCCTCCCTTCCCCCACCCCCAGACTCTTCCCAACCAAATTCCTCCAGGCAGGGCCCCTATGCTTCCGTTCAGCTCATTCAGCTCACCGAAGGGGAGAACTCTGATGTCCATTTTGAAAAGCTGTTTCCCCCAATTGCTTTTCCTCCCCCATTTTCCAGGAATGCACCACTAGGGCCTTGGATAGGATGGGATGGGGCACTTGCTGGCCAGGTGAGCCCCAGCGCTTTCTGGCCATTTGGGTCAGACATCCCAAGTGGAGCGTTTAATTTTGCTGCAGGATAATTTGTGGCCTCTGTACGAGATCCTCCCCGAAACACTCAATTCCAGGCTCTGCAGGAAGGAAACATTACAAAGAGTAGGAAGAGATAAAGCAGGATATTAGGGGTCCATAAGGGGAGAGGACTTCTCTGTGTGCCACGCCCAGCTAGGGGTGGGGGGCTTGCAGGAACAGAACTGTAAGACTGACTTAGTCAACAAATGTTTATTACTCAGTGGTTACCACGGGCTAGGCACCACGCTAGAGAATACAGGTGAACCTGACAGCCTGGCCTGGGCCTCATGGAGCTTAAATTCTAGTTGGAGGAGAGAGAGAAGGCCAGGAGGTATGGATGGAGCAGGGTGAGGAGGGACCAGGGAGATGAGACTGAAGTAGAGAGATAGGACCTGAGGCACAGCAGGCCTTGGAAGTTCTTATCAGTTCAGATTTTATTCTAACCAAAATGGGAGGGGCAGGAGAGATATTCCTGGAGCCCACAGCCTTGTAGAGGGAGGAAGGGAACACCTGACATGGAGGTACCACAAGAGGTCTCCTATGAGCTGGGCTTCTGTGAGGGATGAAGTGTCCCACACAGGGGGTGGGGACGGGGGCTTTCCCTGGCAGTCTCAGTGAAGGGGCTCAAAGGCAGCCTGTAGGCCTGGTCAGGCTTCCTCCTTCCCTCCTCCCTCCTCCCCCCTCTCCTCTCTATTCACCAACCCCTACACCCCCTTTCTTGCCTCTTCACTTCCCACCTTCTTTCCACACTCCCCATCTGGCCTTCCGGGTGCGGGGCAGCCTCTGTCTTCCCATCTGACTCTGGTTAGGGCCAGAGGAGTTCTGCATTTGGGCCTTGGGGCCCTTAGGTCAGCCATACAGCAAAGGCAGTCCAGGACACAACCAAGACATGACCCCAAGCCTCCTGGGCCAGCTGGAGCCCTGGTCTGAGGAGAGGAACACTCTCCTCCATCTGGAACGCCTGTGCCTCTGCCTAGTCCCACCCCCAGCTCAGGCCACAGCTCCTCCTTTATCCCCAGGGCAGGCTGGACATTCTCAGGACAGAGGTCTGAGCTGCAAGAGAGACCAAAGAGACCCATTGCACTATCAATCAATCCATCAATCAATTAACCAGACAGGCAGGGACAAAGCTCCAACCGAGAGGTTCACTAATTTGGAGAATTTGTGGATGTCTAATCAAAATGGAAACTCTGCTTTGCTCTGTGGGATAAAAGTGCCCTACAGGTGACCATGTGGCACCTTTTGTGTTTTGCCCTGGGGGTTGGGCAGGAGGCAGGGTCCTGCAGCTTGATGATCTGGGTCGGGGGCTAGTGAATGAGTTGGAAGTTGGGGGGTGTCTCTGTCTTTCTCCTCATTCATACGTGTCTTCTTCCAACACAGATGGTGGGAGGAGGGAGCCGTAAACTTCAGGCCAGGCCTTAAAAGTTGGTGGCCTGGGTTCAGCCCAGTGCCTGGAGGACCCAGGAGCCCTTTGGAAGGTAAGGTAAGTCCCACCCTGCTGTAAGTCTACAACTCCATCCCTTCTAGAGCGGGAGGGGACCGTGGGGTCACCACAGTCCCCGGGGACTCAGGAAGCGGCAAGAGGGATCAGCATCTGGAAGCACAGTAGTGACCCAGGTGTCCCAGGGCTGCACCCTGAGCCTTTCTTGGACCCACACCGGAATCAGCTCCCCTCCACCCCCACTGTCCAGAACAAAGCTGGCGGCGGCCACCCTATCAAAGCGCTCCGCAAAAGCCCTGAGGGGCCCTAGCGCTTGGATCCGCTCCGGCCTGGGCCGCATGGCCAGTACCTCCTCCTCCTCCTCCCCACAGGCTCTCCTGTCCTCCCCTCCCCTCTCCCTGCGCGGAAGCGTCCGTTCGCGGTTTTCCGACGGTCCTGCTCCTCCCGCCCAGTGGCTAATCCTGCAGGTTGAGCAACTAGCCGGCTCCGGCGCCCCGGAGACTGCGGGTCCTCCCCCTTCCGCGCCTCGCAGTGCCCCGGCCTTGAACTTCGCCCGCCTGGCGCCGACCCCTCTCGCTCACGCTGTCCTGCAGGGCTTTTCACCCCGCGTCTCGGAGCCCTGCGCCTAGACACCGGCCCGAGGACACGCGGCCGGGCCCTGCTCGTCCCCCAGGACGCAGGCGCCACGAGGTGCTCGGGAACCCCCAGACTCTCCAGGTTATAGGAAGGGGGCGTCTCCTCTTGCTCGAGCTCGGTAGCGAGACTGTGGGGAGAGAGGCGTCCCGCGAGGGCCTGGGCGGACTGAAATGCTTGGGTCTCTCTGCCTTCTAAGCTCAGGGTCTTAGCGAAATTCTCGAAGGTCGGGATGTATTTGTGGAATGCGGTCGGAGGTGAGGGTGCCCCGAGGCACTCGCCCCAGAACCCGCGTGTGTGCGCGCGCGCGCACACACATACACACACACACACCCTCCCCAGGCCACTCTAACTCGGCGATCTCACTTTTCTCTCTCTCACGTGACTCCCAGTTTTGCCCCTCTTAGCAGCGTTTTCCCCACTATGATTCCCGCTCTCCGTCCTCTCCCATTGGTCAGCACCTACTGCTTTCTTTGTCTGTCTGTCTGTCTCTCTCTTTCTGTCACCGTCTCTCTCCCTCACTGGGGGTGTTTATGTAATTGTTTTCCTGAGCTCCACGGCAGGCTCTCCTGCCGTCAAACTCTGCCATCCCCACTCGGCCTGTGTAATTTAAAGCTATAGTTAAATTATGACTTCTCCGGACCTGTTGTGGCACCTACGCCTGAGCCTAATTAAATGATCACATCCATTCTGAAGGCAGCTCTCTTCTCCCCTCCAACGTTAATTACAACATAAGAGGCTTTAATGGCCCGCCTCACCTCCAGCTCCTGGAAAGAAAGGTCAGGCGATTAATTTTCGTCATTAATCTTTTCCCAATGTGGACACTGTGCTGTCACCGGAGCCTATTAAACCCCCTTTGTTCCCCCTTCCAGCCTCCCTCGCCCCTCACCCCCTCCTCCCTGAGTGACTGCAAAGAAGGAAAATATTTAAGAATCACTTTGTCTCTCTGGCTTTTTTTTTTTTTTTACCCTTTTCCTGGAGACAGCTTCTCCTTGGGGGGCTTGAGGGTGGGATACAGGAAGAGGGGCACCAAGTTCATTACCCGGCGGCTTCAAACTGCAGGCCCTTCATGTCTAAAATGTTATGAGTCCAGGAGTCAGGCTGGGGAGCAGAGAGGCTGGGTCCATGGCATTCCATCACTCCTGGTGGTGGTGGTGGGGAGGGGAGGGGAGGGCCAGGGCCTGCCATCCTTGTGCGGAGGGAGAGATGAAGACAGAGCTGACACTGGTCCATCCTCCACTTGGATCCTCACAATAAAAAAACCCATTAAGGGCTTCCCTGGTGGCACAGTAGTTGAGAGTCCGCCTGCTGATGCAGGGGACACGGGTTCGTGCCCCGGTCCGGGAAGATCCCACGTGCTGCGGAGCGGCTGGGCCCGTGAGCCATGGTCGCTGAGCGTGCGCGTCCGGAGCCTGTGCTCCGCGACGGGAGAGGCCACAACAGTGAGAGGCCCGCGTACCGCAAAAAAAAAAAACAACAAACCATTAAGGAATGTGTTGACACCTGGGTTTTACCGTCTGGTGTAGACAAGTTTGTTCCGTGGTGATCTAGATTTTTTCTCCCGTCACCTCCCCTTGTTCTTTACCCCTTCCTCCCTCACCCTGCAGCTTCAGCCCCATTAAATGGAGGATAATCTAGATTTCTGCAGTTGCAGAGGGCTGAGCAACGGCCACCCCGTCTGGAGAAGCCAGTCCTAGACCCATCCCTCAGGAACTGGGTGTCCGCCAGCCCTGATGGTGGTCCTGGGCTCTGAGTAAGGGGGAGTGAGTGGGGAGGGGCAGCAGGGTGGGCTAGCCGATAGGGAAGGACTGAGGCGGCCCTGAGGGTGTGCTTTCCCAGCACCCCGAACCCCAATAGCAGGCCAAAAGGAGGGAAAGGAGGAGGGTGAATAAGTTCTCTGCAGACGGCTTTTATTCCAATCCCAGAATTTATTTGATTTAAAGTCCTAATCCAGAAGAGAGTCCCTGGCAAGTGGAGGGGTGAGGCTGGGCCAGGCAGGAACCCAAGAGGTATGGGCAGGTGTGAACAGTTCACAGCCTGGTTGTGTCACTGCTCTCTGGAGGGCCCCGCTCTGTCCCCTGAGGGAGCATACCCCGGCCAGTGGGGGTGATGATTAGAAAGTGACAAAACTGGAGGGGTGGGGTTTGCGCGAAGGGCGGGGGCCCACGCACCTGAACTCATGAGCCCAGATTGGCCATACTCCTCGTCCCCTCATCATCAGTGCCCGGCCCACACATTCCACACCAGCTCCCTGCAAGGCTCCCAGACACGTTCACACCATCTGTCCAGAAAGACCAAAAGACGCACACTTTCCATATCTGAGGAGATTCAAGAATCCCCAGGGGTGGCCCTGCTTGAAACACAGACCCATCACCACAACGAAGGCTAAATTAGCCATCCCTCAAACCCCAGAAACCCAGGGTGCAGTGATTTCTAGAACTTATGTCCCCCTAGGTAGAAAGATGCTAAGTGTGTGGGGGGCAGGTTGGGATGTTGTGGGAAACTGAGACTCCCCAGCAGGGAGGAAAGGGCAGCTTGGCCCCAGCATTCACTGACCCTAACGCTGGAGTTAGGAGAGGCCCCTTTGGGAATCCAGCCAAACTTGTGCAAGGCCTTCCAGTTCTGGACTGGGGCAAGCAGGCGGTGGGGGAATCCAGTTTGCAAAAGGGACTTGGAAGACCCCACCAGTGACCAGAATTGTCTCGTGTCCAGCAAGGCTGGTGGTGTCCAAATCACTGGCTTTTAGAGAGAAGAAACTTCTAGGAAACTCGAGAAGAGTTGGCCAGGACCCAGGAGGCTTAGATTCCTCTGACAGAGGCCTTCTTTCTAGGAAAGTGTCCCCTTTCCCCTCCACCTCCCCAAACCTGGCTCCTCCTGGCATCAGCCACAAGGTGGGCACCTGCGTCTTCCTGTGGCCCAAGAGCAAATCCCCCCATCCGGAGTCAGCCTCTCCCCTGACACCCCCCATCTCCACCCCAAGGACATTGGGGACATCACGTCCACAGAGCCCTGCACAGCCGGATAATAATAATTAATAACCATTAGGAACAATAAGGAATACCGGTGCCCAGTCAGCCCAATGGGCAGCCTCGGCTTTTTTCTTTCTTCCCTTTTTTTTTTTTTTACTTTAACGAAAACAATGATTTGACTTTGAAGAGAGTGACTTTTTTCAAGTGAAAGCTGGATTGAGTTCCTCATCCACCCCCCTCCCCCCTTGCCGTCCCCCTTCCCTTCCGAGCTCCTCCTCCCATCTTGCCCCCCCCATTTTTCTCTCTCCCCTTTTTCTTTTTCTTTTAATACTCTGCGTTCTATCATGCAAATCCCCTTTCAAATTATGAGAGTATTAGAGCCATCAACGGTAATGTCACCGCCACAAAATGAGAGTGGGGACTTAAGCACCTAACGAACAATGAAATGTGCGAGCCCTGGGACAGGACAATTAAGAACTGGGCTTAGCCAGCCAGGGAAATTTATTGCTATCAAATCCATATTTCTATTTTCCCCCTGAACAGTAACCTATTTGAATATGATTAAAGGGTTTCATTACGGCAGAGAGAAAGGCCCGTGTCCTGCAGTTCCTGGTGAGCTCACAAACACAGGCTTGGAGCCGGGGTGCCCCTGTGAGGAGATGGGTGGGGGTCGGGGTGGGGGAGGAAAGGAGTGGAAGACCCAGGGGTCCAGAAGGTGAACGTTAGGGGGCTGACTCCCTGTAGAGATGAGGCTGGCCGAAGAAGTGGTTGGCTGGAAAGGAGGTCTGAGAGTCTCTGGTTCTCTGACTCTTTGCAGAAGGTGCTGGAAGGATCATGAGCAGATGGGGAAACTGAGGCACTGAGAGGTTGAGCCACTCAGTGATGGCCACTCAAATTAGTGATAGTGGGGTAGCCAGGACTGGATCCAAAGCCAATGCTGGTCTCCCTCTGCTTCCTCCCTCCCTCCCCATTGCCCTCCTTCCATTCCCTCCTCCCTCTATGCGTCCTCACCCCCACCCCAAGTGATAAGTGCTATAAAGATACACTAGAAACGTGAGCAGCCATCCCGGCCAGGGAAGATTTACAGTCCATCCAGGTGAGGAGATGAGACCAGTCAGAGGAGGCCGAAAGCAGATGGAGACGGTGGACGGCTCACCGTTAGGATGAGCCGTGCTGATGCCGAGTCCTGAAGGGGTTCAGGGTGGGTTCAGAGGGGCCGGTGTGGGCTGGAGTGGCTGCAAAAGGCTCTGCTCTAACACAAACAGATGGCAGAGGATTTTTCTCCCCGAGAAGTCTGCATATTATCATTCTGCTCCATGGCAGAAGCTTAATAAGATCCGGCCGTCGCTCCTTCCTGCTTTCTCAGCTGCAGGAACCAAACCAGTGATGATCATTAACAATGATACCAATAATAACCACATGGCTCCTGTGCATTTGTGTATCATTTTAGTTCTAGGGAGCTTTCACACCCCTCCTCTCATTAAATCTTCAAGACAATCCTTTAAAGGGGGCAGGGCCGATGAGTGAGATTCAGAGGTTAAATAACTTGTCCAAAGTCACACAGGTAATAAATGACAGAGCTGGAATTTGAACCCTGGACAGTCTGACTCTAACATCCATGCTCACATACATGTGATTAATGGCAGGCCTACAGCCATGCTCACACTTCGGTCCAGCAAGCTGCTGCCCACCCCCCAACTGGTGGCGGCTTCATTCTCGCTGGAATCCCTGAAGGAGAGGATAGTGGCCCAGCCAGACAGATCACCTGTATCAGCCCTGGCAGTCAGAGGGTGATGGATGTCGTGGGAGATTGCCCTCAGGGGAATTGCACACTCATACCAGCAAATGGAGCATCAGACCAGATGGGAAAGAATTAAGTGCTGCATTGTGTGGTCCTGAGCTGGGAGGAGGCCGAGATCATGCAGGGAGCTCTTCTCCAGAGTGTGGACCTTGAGATGACGGGATTTGCAGGTAGAGCCCCGGCCCCCTGGATGGGCCCTGGACTTGACGGGGAGGCCTTGGAAGAAGTGGCCAGCAGGCTTTGAGGATCTGAGAAGGGACAAGCTGAGTGGCTTGATGAGGGCGGAGGGCAGGGTTTAAGTTCAAGGCTGGATGTGTTCCTTGGCTCCTCTGGCCTTTCTGGTTCCCTGTCTCACTCTGCTGACACTTGCCCTGTTCCCACTGGGAAACCCCACGTCTCATACCTGGCTCTTCCAGAGACTGCTGTCTTGCACCCTGGGAAGCTGGATAAAGTGGCATTACTAACACTTGGATCTGCCCTGTGCCATCGGGGGCCCATCCTCTGCCAACATATGCTGCCCTGGTGCACCTGAAAATTGGGCTTCACCAGGGCAGGCGGGTGGCATATGGGGGGTGGGCCAAAGGTGGGAGAGGATCCCTTCTGGTACCTGGCAGCACCATGCCAAGGTCTCCTTTCCCTCCTTCCTTATCCAGTTTGTACTAACTTCCCCCATTCGCAACCCCCCTCCCATTACACTCTTCAGAGTCTGCTCCTTCTTGCGTTCATTCCTCCATTACTCCTGCATCCATCCGTTCAACAAATATTTACCAAGCACACGCCGGGATATAAAGATGTTGGCCCCAGCATCCTTGTTTTCAAGAAGCTCATCATCTATTAGAGAGAGGGGGAGGCACACAGCAAAGAATAATGAGCACAGGACTGAGGGAGAGGTTCCAACTGGGCACACACACCCTCTAACGGAGCAGGGCAGACATTGTCCCCACTCAGGAGGTGAGCAAGCTGAGGCTCAGAGAGCTCAAGTGACGAGCCCAAGGTGGCGGCTGGTGTGAGAACCAAAACCTGGCCATCCGCTAAGCTATTTGCCATTTCTGTCTCTCTCTATTTCCTTCCTGTCCTGCCTTCCCCCAAATCATCTAATCTTAATATTCAGTCTTGGCCTCTGTTCATCTACACACCCAAGGCTGTTGGTTAAACTAATAAGCCCATATACTGACCCATTGGGATCAGCACTGGTCATAGCAATGGAGCAGGGTCCTGAGGCCCCCTTCTGGGCCAGGTGCTAACGTTTAGCTGCTGAATCTTGAGGAAGTCCAGTAAATCCCAGGGCAGTGGCTAGGATGGTGGGGAGTTGGGTGTTCAATGGGTTAGGGGCAGTGACTATTTACTAACCAGTATGGAAATGTTAACAACCAGTACAGGCACACTGGTATATACCACCCAGCTATCAGCATTACGTCCATCCATCTGTGCATCCATCCATCCATCCATAAACCCATTCCACCCCACGCTCACCCACTAGTATACATGCTAGAGCACTGTAAGGGAGAATCTATGAAGTAGAAGACGAGCTTCCTTCTCTCTAGGAGCTTACACTTGAGTTGGGGAGCCAGGACAGACCCACTCAAATGTTCAGCAACGGCCCAAGAGGTGTCTCGGGGTGGCCCGGGATGGGTTGCCTAGCACCTAGTTCACGCCTAAACGGCTCAGAGCAGACGAAGAGCACGTGCGTAGAAGAGGCCAGGGAGGCTGCCACAGCATGACACGCCTTTGAGCTGGAGCTTTGAGTAAATGACGATAAATCTCCCAGCTTTACCTTGGCTCAGCCTCTTGGGGATGTCACATGCTCCTTTCTCCATCCCCAATGTCCACGTCTAAATACTGGTTTGCTGTGGGCCTTGCCCACACTCCACCTCAGAAACTAGAGAGTGGGGACCCAGAGATGCCGCTTGCTCCCACCTTGACCTCTCTCTGCAGCAGGCACATTGCCTCCTGAGGGGAAGGAGCCAGCCTGTGGCTGGATTTGCAGCTCACCCCCCACCTCCCTTTTCTCCCCATCTCTTTCCTTCCTGGGGCTGTCAGTTTAATGGACAGGTGTTTAATTCCAGCCTGTCAGGTGCCTGGAAATGCCAGCATCACTGCACATCAGTTTGTGGAGCCTGATCTTAAAAGAACAGCGAGAAGCTGAACTCTGCTATCTGCAGCTCGGTCCTCTCTCTCTGTGTCTCCATCTCATCGGGCAAATGTAGTTGCACCTTGCTCACTGGTGTTTTCCTCTGGGGCAGCCGGGCTCATAGAGCCTGTCAAAAAAGGCGAAAAGCTTCTCCAAGTGCCTCCAATGGAGACTGGATTCCCAAGCACTAGGTGTCATCAATTATGTCCCTGGAACGCACTGGGCCTGCTTTTTAACTATTAAAATCATGTAGTAGTTAAAGCACACTGCTCCTGCAGCCCCAGGGCAGAGAGGCAGCTGTCAGCTTCTCCAGCCAGCATAAGCAGCTTCTCTCTTCTGTACCAGCCCTACTCAGGCACAAGCCAGGAACGGCATGAGCCTGGGAAATACATAGAGGCAGCCCCGGGAATCTGCCCAGAAGCTTGGACATGGGGGTCAGAGCATGGTCTGGGGTTCACTGTGTCTTGATACCCCCGGCAGGACTTGCCACCCAGCTCCTCTCTCAGTCTTTGGGAGAGTCTCAGGGCTGGGGGGTAGGGACAGATCAGAGGTCAGAAAGGAGAACCCAGCTGTGGCGGCTAGGGATGAAGCTTGAGGAATTGGGTCAGGACTGGGGCCCTCCGGGGCGTATCAACTACCGCCAGAGGACAGCCATGAAAGCACTTGAGTAGCATCGCGGAGGGCCGTCGGGCTCACTCTGGCACACGGCTCCCCTCTTCCTTTCCTGCCCACCTATACCCACTCCCCTCCTCGCTTATCTATTTCTTTCTGCTTTGACACCTCCTACCTGTCCCCCCACCAGACCTCCACCCACCCACATACCCCAACAAGGCATCACGGTTCCTAACGAAATGGAACCACTGCCAGATGAAATATATTACTATTAAATACTTAATTCTTCTAGTGAGCAGAGAGCAGGCAGTATGAATACAATTATTAAAGAAAATTACTTTGGCTGATCAGATATTTCTGCATACTAATTTCTGACCCCTCTTCCCTCACTCCCGCTTCTCATCCCTCAGAGACCAGTACAGATAAAATTCCATCACAAATAGCTGATTACCGAGGCTTGCATTAAAAATCACATTTTCCCCCCTGCCTCTCTCTCTTCTGTGCCTTCTCTATGCTGACGTCCTTGCTGGAGAAGCGGTGTCCCTAGACACCAGCAGCCACTGGAAAATATCTAGGGAGACCCTATTCCTTCCTCCTCTTCCTCTCTCTCCACATTTTCTCCAATGTCAGCAGATCCACTATTCCAACCAGTTCCCTAAATGGGCAGAAGACCCTGTAAGGTCAAGGGACCCTGCTCTCAGCTCCTCAAACAGCTCATCACAGCCTCATGCTCCAGTATTCTGTGGTTCAGGACATGGTGGTGCACCCCACCAACCAAGATGGCTGACTTTGCACTGAATAGGGACATCCCGCTCTTAGACAGGAACAGGAAGTGTGATCAGAGGCCCCGCCCCAAAGGGTAGGGACTTCCTAACTTTAGAGCTTTCTGATTGGCTGAGCTTCAGGCTTCTTTGTAAACATCTGGGGAATACAGAGTGAGGGGATTCATTCATTCATGGCTAAAGTCAGCAAACTTTTATGTGTGTATAGATGTGTATATGTTATCTCCAATGTCTAACTCAAAATTATACGTGAACTTTCAGTGCCTTGGTTTTCTCATCTGCAAAATGGTAATAATAGCAGTACCTACTTCATATGATTATTGTGAGGAGTGATGAGTTAATACACAAAAAGCACTCAGAATACTGCCTGGGATGTAATAAGTACCATGTAAGGGTTAGCCATCATTACTATTATTGTTACTATTATTACTATTGATGCATATATAATTTTAAAATGTACTCCCCACTCACTCATGGATGACCCCTCCCGTAATTTCCTCATCAGGGGGAGTTTCTCCAAGCTTCTTTCCCAGATTCTCACTTGGCTTAACTAGGTTCTCAGTGCCTCCCAGATCCTGCTCACAACCATCCCTCAACCCCACACTGAGCACTGGCAGCAGAGCAATTATCAGGGTTCTGGCAATCAGGGGTGGTGAGGGGAGCATGCTAAAAATACACCCAATCCCCACAATCCCATAAACCTTCAATTTACCTGCTTTTTTAAAAAGATGCTTCCTTAGGTGTCACCCGTGGAAGGTATAATTACAGCTTGGGAATGTTAATTCCCTTGCTCCTGATACATGGATCACTGCTCTGCAGGGCTCCTGTCCTCCCCAGAGCCTTGGGAGGGGAGATGGGCAGGCGGCCTGGAGGGAGTCAGGTAGGAGGCAATGCCAGGCCTGGAGACCTGCAGGGATGTGCCCTTAAACCGGACCACCTTGGTGGGACCAGTGAAGCTGGATGAGGCTTGCAGGGAGTGCCCTCTCATACCTGGCTACCCACAGGAACCCCCTGGGGGGCTGGGGCTGGAGGGGGAGGACACCCAAGACAGAGGCCCTGACAGCCTTGTGAGGAAGTGGGAACCCTGCTCTATCCCCCTTCACCCCACCCCCTCTTTTCTCAATACAACAGCCAGAGGGATCCTTGTAAAACCTTAGAATGAGTTCCCATCTCACTCAGAGTCATCACAGTGGCCTCAAGGTCCGACCCATTCCCCTTCCCTGCTGTATTTTTCTCCTCAGCACTTAACAGCACCTACTATTGTACATGTTTTCCTTTTTTGTTTTCTTTTAGTGTAGATCGCTCACTAAGATATAAATTCCATGACGACAAAGATCTTCGTCTGTTTTGTTCCCAGGGCCCAGGACAGCACCAGGCACATAGTAGGTGCTCATTGGGAGTTTGTGAATGAAGGTGATTCTTCAGGAAGGATTTCCAAGCAGAGGGAAGAGTAAGGGCAAAGCACAAAGGCATGGGAGGGACCCACGCATTTGGCAAACTTGAGTGTTTCTATATGTTTGCTGCACAGGAACACTCATGGAAAAGAGGAAGAGATGACAGCAAAGCTGGTGTGGCATCTGTCTACAGAGAGGGCAAGTAGGAGAGCGGCGACGGAAGTAGATTTGTGTTTCTGGAAGATCCTGGGGGCTGGTAGAGAGTGGATTACAGCTGAGCACGACTGGAGGCAGGATGACCAGGAAGGGGGCTGCTTAGATTTGCAGGAGGGAAAGGATGAGGTCCTGGCCCAAAGCAGGGGTGCTGTGGATGGAGGTGAGTTTCTAAGAGAGGCATAGGGGTTTGGAGTGAAAAGCAAGGTGGCAGGCTTCTTCCTCCTTCTCCAAAGCTGGTCTTTCTGGTCCCCAACCCTAGCCAGGCTGTCCCCAGGTCCGCCCCTGGGAGACCCTGGCCTTGCCTCTGGCCTCTGTCTAAATTCTGCTCATCCTTCAAAGCTCAACCCAATGCCTGCCTCTGGTTCCAAGTCCTCTGTGTCACACTGATGTTCTCTGAATGAATGACTGGTTTTCCTCATCGGCCCACTTGTCATTGCCTGTCCCCAATGACATGGACACATTTCACGAGGGCGTTTCTTGAGGGTAGGGATTGTGGCACTTCTACTGCAAGCCTAACAGAATTACACAGTGATTTAGAGCCTGGGACTTTTGCTTCTGGCTCTCTTGGGTTTAAATCCTGAGTTTCCCACTTTGTAGCTAATTGACTTATTTATTTATTTGCACATTGGGTCTTCGTTGCTGCGTGCGGGTTTTCTCTAGTTGCAGCGACCGGGGGCTACTCTTCGTTGTGGTACCCGGGCTTCTCATTGTGGTGACTTCTCTTGCGGTGGAGCATGATCTCTAGGTGCGAGGGCTTCAGTAGTTGCAGTGAGTGGGCTCAGTAGTTGTGGTGCAAAGATTTAGTTGCTCCGTGGCATGTGGGATCTTCCTGGACCAGGGCTCGAACCTGTGTCCCTTGCATTGGCAGGCGGATTCTTAACCACTGCGCCACCAGGGAAGTCCCGCTAATTGACTTTAGGTAAGTTACTTCCCCATTTGTAAAATGGGAATAAAAATATTATCCCCTCACAGGATTGTTCTGAGGATGAACTGAGTTAAAGCACGAAATAGAGATGAGCATGATGCAAAGTGCCTTTACACACTTCCACAGCACCAACAGGTCTCCTGTGTTGCACGTCACACACCTGCAAATATTTAGCCAAGTGCATCATGATGATGGCTGATGCTCTGTCTTCCCCACTGGTCTGTAAGCACCATGAGGGCAAGAACCAGTAGAGCCCAGCACAGTCCCCTGACATAGTCATAGCTGTTAGATAAATATGTGCTGAATGAGTGGATGGTTATAGTATTAAACACTTAACACATTGAATTCAACTGAAACTAAGATGCCAAAGAAGAGAGAAACCTAATCAAGCCAAATTAAGCCTGGCTCTTCCCAGGATTTCTGGTCTCCTGTGGGAGCGTCCCTGGAAGGGTCTGTTTCATCACACCCTTTCCTAGAAGGGATAAGTAGATGTCCAAGCCTTGACCCCTTGGCTGGGGCCTTGGCCTAGGGCAGGGTGGACACAGTCTGCGGAGTGACCTGAGTCTGGAGGGAGGTCCTGGGGTGCCTGGCCCCCACCCCGCCTCAGAATGGAGGATTCTGGGATCAGAGGCAGGGGTGGGGCTCAGCCTGCCAGACCCTCTGGGGAGCTGGCAGGCCCGAGCCTCTGTGGAGCACTAGTCCCAAGGCTGTATATACACAGGGCCAGGAATGTTTATTTTTCCTTATTGACTTTCTCCAAATAAACCCCTGGCCAGCAGAAAGGGGCTCCCAGCCACAGCTGTTTACCCAGTGTTTGTGATAAAGAGGCTTCTCCATAGCAACAGGTAGCAATGTGCAGCTCTTAGAACATGGCAGGGCCTTGCAACGGGGCTGTGTTTACTCAAAGGGGAAGAGAAAGAGGCAGAGGGAGGGATGATGGAAGGAAGGAAGGAAAGAAGGAAGGAAGGAAGGAAGGGAAGAAAGAAGACCAGGAGACTGGAGGCTGGGAAGTGAACTGAGGGGACACCAGGGAGGAAGCCCCGGAAGGAGTGTGGTAGGCTTCTGTCCTCAGCGAGGCTTCCGCTGAGAGTTCCTGGTGGGCCCGGAGGAGGGAAGGCCGTCAAGTGACATGCAGGGAAGCGTGTGCCCCGCCAGGTGTGGGGTAGCTGTGAGCACAGCGCCTGTGCACAGGAGACGCCCAACGTGGGCTTGTGTGTCCTGGTCAAAATGTGACTCTCAGTAATTGTGTATTTAAGTTACTCTGTATGTGTGGGTGTGTGTGTACACATGTGTCCTTTCGCACTGGGATGGGAGGGTGGATTCGTTTCCTAGGGCTGCCGTATTACCACAGACTTTGTGGCTTAGAACAACAGGAAGTTATTCTCTCATGGTTCAGAAGACCAGATGTCTGAGATCAAGGCTGAGGCAAGCTTGCTTCTGTCTGGAGGCTGAGGGAGTGTCTGCTCCACGCTGCTCTCCTAGCTTCTAGGAACTGCCAGCCATCCTTTGTGCTCCTTGGCTTGTGGAGGCATCACTCCAACCTCTCCTCCCGCTGTCACATGGTGTTCTCCCCGTGTGTCTCTGCGTCTGAGGCTGTTTCCATCTTCTTATAAGGATGCGAGTCATTGGACTAAGGGCCCACCCTAATCCAATGTGACCTCATCTTATCTTGACTAATCTGCAAAGACCTTATTTTCTTGTTTTTTTTTTTTTGCAGTACGCGGGCCTCTCACTGTTGTGGCCTCTCCTGTTGTGGAGCACAGGCTCTGGACGCGCAGGCTCAGTGGCCATGGCTCACGGGCCCAGCCGCTCCACGGCATGTGGGATCTTCCCGGACCGGGGCACGAACCCGTGTCCCCTGCATCGGCAGGCGGACTCTCAACCACTGCGCCACCAGGGAAGCCCAAGACTTTATTTTCAAATAAAATTATATTCACAGGTACGAGGGGTTTGGACTTGAACATGCCTTTCGGGGGACACAATTGTACCTATGACAGGGTGGCTGCACGAGGGCAGGGGCGGCTGTCAGTAAAGCTTGGGTGATAAACCCACATGCAAGACTCTTAAAAAGCGGGCAGCTCCCTCACGCCCTCACCATCCTTCCTCTGTACAAGGGAGGTGTGGGTCCGGGGAAGGGTGAGGGTGCACTGTCTCATCTGGGGGAAGTCCTCAGGCGGCGGGGAGAGAAGGGGAAGTGAAGCATCAGCAGTGGTGCCCGGGTCCATGTCCCCATTTCAGTTGTGCAACTCTGGACACGTTACTTCTTCCCCCAGTGCCTCTGTCTCCTCATCTGTCCAGCAGTACCCTCCCACACACAGAACTGTGAGAATCAGAAGGCTGTTGGCACAATGCCTGGCACACAGCAGGTGCTACTCAAAGTCGGAGCCATCTTTGTTATTTTCACGGGCCTTGGCTTTGCCATTGGGGCCCATGGAAACCCACTTGGGAATGCCCCCCAGGACTGTGTCCCCTCCTGCAGACGGCAACCTCTGCTCCAAAAGTTGGCACAGTGACCCCAGCACCCAGGGGGGCATGATTGGCTGTGGGCACCCCTGGTGGAGTCTGTGCCAGAGACCTGGCGGGGGCGGGGGCATCAGCAGGGATCTTCCAGCGAGACATGGGGCGCATCACCTAAGCACGCAGATGCACACCTGCGCCCCTCCGCTCCTCGAGCGTCGGCACCAAGGGGACCCAGGCCAGCACCTGGGTCCAAGCAGCCATCCCGCAGCTGAGTGTGTGCAGGGAGTCGGTGACCGGGTTGAAAGCCCCCCGTGCCAAACACACACATGCTCCCCCCACAGAGACACGTGTGCTCCGCTCAGACACATCCATATACACCTCACACACACACTTTACAGACATACACACCTCACAGACACACAGACACACACACACACCCTTGTGGGCTTCCTCCCACAGGCAGGCACAGCCCCGGACTTCAGCCCCAGGGAGCCCATCCCCAGTCCCATAGGTTTGGAGAGTCCACACAGCACGCGGAAACCCACATCTATTGGTTCACACACATCTTTCTTGAACACCTACTAAGCTCCAGGCACTGTTCTAGTCACTGGAGAGACGGCAGGAGACCCTACAAGGAGATTCCACTCTAGTCAGTAAGAAAAATGAATAAGAAACTTATTTCGTGTATGAGAAGGAATTTAGTGCTATGGACAAACACGAAGGCGGAAAAGAAGCCGGAGGAGGACAACCTTAAATGCGTCCTCTCCTCCCTCCTGGGGCTCCCTCTTCCCCCACCCCCAGTGCCAGGCCATGAGCCAGAGCCCCACAGGCCTGCCCCTCTGCCCCCGTGGAGTGGCCTGGGGATGGTGATCCATGAGACGTGCCCAGGGGCTCCGGCCCGCAGCCAGCATTCCACCCCTCCGCCACCCAGGGTGGGCCGCGCTCGCGGAGCTCCCCTCCTCTCTTAGCTGCAGCGTGTCCTCCTCCTCCTAACTATTCTAATCCTCATTACAAGGACCTGTCCTCACGCTCAAACACAGCAACCACGCAGGCTGTTATACAGCTCCGTGGGGAGACAGGGCATTTTTCTGGAGCTGTTGGGGAGAACAGTCAGAGTGGCACGGGGAGGAAGAGTTGATGCCTTCTGGAGTTTCTTGTGGGGGGGCGGGGGGGTGCAGTCCCTTCCGGATGTCAACTCTTTCTCTCCTCTGTCGTCCCAGCTCCTATTTTCATCCTTACCGACGAGCGCTCAGCTAATTGTTTCCTGCAGGCTTGTGCGTGCCACCAGCTAAGCCAGGAGGACCTCAGAGCCCGGCCTGCCCTCTGCCTTCTTTATCTTTGTGGCTGCGCACCTGCAGCAGTGCTGGGCACACCGTCGGTGCTCCATAAATGCATGGCAGGAGAGGAACAAAAATAAATGCAGGATTTGGTGGGGGAGAAGCATGGCCTGTTGCCTTAGGCCCCTGGCTGGGACAACAGGACATGGGAAGGACAAGAGACAAGAAGCTTCCCCTTTCCTGCCTCCAAGGACCTGTGCTCTTCTAGAATCATAGTCTTTGAACGTCCACTGTCACAGTGATTCCTGCTGAATGTGACCTCCTCCTTCCAGGGTTCTCATTTACAAGGCAAATGTCCTCCCTGGGAAAATTAATGTATTTCGTGACCAGAGAGTGATATTGAATGACCTTGGGCAAGTCCCTTGATTTTTTCTGGGCCTCAGTGTCCTGGTCTGTAAAATGGGGCTATTTCTCACGCCTACATCAGGGTTGTTGTGACGATTAAATGAGTGACTCTTTAGAAAGCACTCAGCATGGTGCCGGCACACAGTGACTGCAGGCTGTGCTAGTGTGTGAATCAGGGGTATTGCTCCGACAGGACACATCACTGGGGTGGGGGAGGGGGAAGGAGGATTTTGCTTGGTAGATCATTTCTCCCAGGGCTGGCCGGCCTTGACGTTGCCCGAGAGACTGGGGCGACAGAGGGGGGCCCGAGGAACTTAGAACCTCAGGCAGCTGGGTGGGCTCAGGCCCCTGGGAACAGAGCAGTGGGAAGACAAGGGACAGGGACAGCGTTGGGGTCCTGGGCGGGGGAGAGGGGCGCCTGGGAGGGAGAAGCAGGAGGTGAGGGACGGGGGACTAGCAGGTTGACTCCCAGCCCCGAGCGATGAGCACAGGGGAGACAGCTAGAGAACAGAGCCCTCAGAAAGTTTCCAGCACAATCCTGCTAAAATTAGCCTTGTCTTGCATACGCAACTCTATATTTAAACCAGCGGGCTGTCAGAGCCGCTGCGCAGCAGGCACACGGCAGTGAGTTTGGGGCCCAGCGTGGATGCAGGGGTGCAGGCGGCAGCCCTGGGCATGGACGAGGCATCCAGGGCGTGGGGCGAGGCCACCACCCGCCCGCACCTGTTTGTGCAGAGTTGCACGGGGGTGCATGAATGTGCGGTACACACATGTTCTTCCCAAGCAGCGTGCCAGGCCTTCTGCCTCTTGTCCCGGCCTCAGGGGACAGACTGCAGCAGGACAGACAGACAGAAACAGTCACCGATGCAGGCACATGCAGGAGAGACGGGGTGGAGGAGGCAGACAGGTGGAAAGAACGCTGTGGGAGAAGAAAAGGAGAAAAGAGCCAGTGAACGAGGGATGGGGGTGGTGGCAGAATGACTGATGGAGGGGGGTCCAGAGCTGCAGGCACAGCTTGACATCCGGGCAGCACATCCTGAGTCCAGGGGATGGAGGGGGCGGGGCCACAACGGGAGCTCAGCCTCCTCTGACCACCAAGCCCCTCCACTCTGAGGATGAGGGGAGCCCAGCTGTCCCCTCCTTTCCCGAAGCCGAGCGCGCTGGCTGATAAGAAGCCAGTTTTACCTGAGGCCTGGAACATTAACTTTGACACTGAAAAGGGGATATTTTATCACCCAGGAATATTTCTGCATCTCTTCAGAGACCTTCTCACTCAACCGCCGCCCTCAGCAGCCAGCCTCTTTAGACGATTAAAACCGACTCTCCAGTTAACCCTACCGATCCGGCGTGCTACAGCCCCCACAGAGGGGGTTTCATATGTGGGCAAGTGTCTCCTTTATCCTGTGAGGCTGACCACTCACCCTTGCCCTACTGTTGTGTGTAGGTGTGTGTGCGTGTGCGTGTGCGTGCTCATGCCTGGGGCAGGTGGGGTGACCCAGGAGGCTCTCCCACCAGGCCCTTCCTGCAGTCCCCGTCTCCTCCAATTGCAGACCTCCAAGGAGCCCCTGAGAGCAATCAGTCCCATCTTAGGCTACAGATGGGACAACTGAGTCTCTGAGAAGGGGTGTGACTAGCCCAGGGTCGCATAGGGAGCTCACGACTGATCTGGGCCTGAACCCCGGTTCCCGACCTTTCCACGTATCCTTTGCCTTCCGCTGAGCTAAGTCCCTGTCATCCTTCCTGCATGCCTGGCTCAGACGTCACCTACTCTCTGAGATCCAGCTCTGGCATTCCAGGTAGTGTGGCCAATGGGCCATTTTTCCTGTGACTGTCCTGCTTTTAGCAGGGAATGTTTCCACAACCAAGCCAGGATGGTTGGTCACCCTCTTTCCAGTTCAGAACGATTCCTCCTCTTTCTGTGCTCCCAGAATAGCCAAGGATAATAGCTAACATTTATTGACCCACTCTCCCATTGTCTTAAGCACTCCACATGGGGATTCACCCATTTTACCCTCATAATAACCCTCTGAAGTAGATACGATTATCCCCATTTTACAGATGAAAAAAGAAAGGCACAGAGAGGTGAAAAGGCAAACCCAGCCTAGAAGGGCAGAGCTAGGATTTAAACATGCATACTCTGGCCCCAGAGCCAGGGCTCTTAGCCACTAGGCTACCCAGTCCTCTCTTGGAGGGCTCCTCTTGTGGTTGGTATATAAGGCTGTCTCCCAAACTCTCAGCAGAACAAAACCCAAGTCTCCTTAACCCCGCATAGTGCCGGGCACGTGATATGCACTAAGCAAAATTTCGCTGACTGAATGCACGCCTGGCCTGCCCTCCCTCAGCTGGCACTAACTCCTTCCCTTTTTCCCCTACCCTGGGCTTCTGGCCTTCAGAGCCATCTTCCCTGCTCCTATTTGGTGTCTTTCTGGCTCTCGAGCCCTCTATTCCAGAGTCTTGAGAGAAACTACTTTCTCATGAGCCAGCAAAGGCCAGAAGAAATCCGCACACATGTTCTGAGCAGTTCCAGACTCAGTCTTTGGCCCGAGGCCACTGCAGACCCACCTCTGCGTGGCTCCAAGATGGCAGCACTCAGCCTCCGGAAGCTGGACCCTGTTGGTGGCCTCTGGCTTCTGGGGTCTCTGCTCCAGCCACCCCGCTCCTGAGCAGCTGTGATCCCCAATGAGGGGTACGGGTGGTACAACTCTTGCGGTTTACTCTGTTTCCAGAAACCCTTAGTGAAATTACAGCTTTAATTAAATACAGCTGGCTGTATGTTATACTCCATATAATTATCGTGTTATTATTATTATCACTTAGACAAAAGTTCAAACAAAGTTTATTGTAAATGCTGTTTGACAGAAACAACTAAAGGAGCTGAGGGCTATTGGCCCGCCTGAGTGACAGAGGGGAGTGGCTGCTGCTGCTTGGTAGGCAAAGGAGAGAAGGGGTCCTTTGGGGGATGCAGGTGTGCATGAAGGCAACTGGGGAGAGAGAGCCCCGGGCCAGGATCAGGCTGAGGAGCTGTGTGACCTTGGGCAAGTCCCTGTCCCATCTCTAGGCCTCGGTTCCCTTCCCTGGGACAGAAAAGTTTCATTTATCCTACAACTGTTGCTTGAGACCTACTATGTGCCAGGCACTGTTCCAGGCCCCGGAGCTCTGTGGTCAACCGAGAAACAAAATTCCTACCCTCCTGGAGCTTACATTCTAGTGGACGGGAGAGACAGAGTACATGAATGCATAAATAAATGTGTACTATTACACTATTACAGCAGGTAGCAATAAGTAACCTGAGGAAAAATAAAGCAGGGAAGGGAAGAGAAAGGGATATTGGAAGGACGGGTTGGGGAGGGTCACTATTTCAGGAAAGAAGCCCACCCTCGAAAGGGCTTGACCTTTGATCAGGGACCTGCATAAAGTGAAGGGGCGAGCTGTGAGAAAATGAGGGGGAAAAGCACTCCCAGCAGAGGGACCAGCACTAGCAAAGGCCCTGAGGCAGGAGCCTATTTGGTGTGTTCAAGGAATGACTAGGAGGCCTGAGTCCTTTGGAGCAGAGGAAGGGAAGAAAAAAGTGATGGGAGGGCTTCCCTGGTGGCGCAGTGGTTGAGAGTCCACCTGCCAATGCAGGGGACACGGGTTCGTGCCCCGGTCCGGGAAGATCCCACATGCTGCGGAGCGGCTGGGCCCGTGAGCCATGGCCGCTGAGCCTGCACATCCGGGGGGCGGGGGAAGTGATGGGAGACGAGGTCCCAGGGAGAGTGGGGGACATGTAGGTTTGGTGGGCCTTAGGGGGCACTTTGGATTTTACTCAAACATGACACAAAACCATTGTGAGTTTGAGGGAAGGCAAGTGACAAATTAATTTGATTGGGATTTGATTCACATTAAGATCACCAGGGCTCCTTCCAACTCTGACTCAACCTGACTACAAGGTCCGCTCTTGTGGAACAAACCACCTCAAAACTCAGTTGCTTAAAATGAAGATTTATTTTTTTATCTGTCATAGTTCCATGGGCTGACTGGGCTCAGCTGGACGGTTCTTGCTTGGGGTTAACTGTGGGGTTTAATCAGGTGGCAGCTGGGACTGGGGTCATCTGAAGACTGGATGTCCAAGCTGTCTGGCATCTCAGCTGGGTGCTTGGCCAAACACATCTTTTCTTTCTCCTTGTGGCTACTCTATGTGGCTAGCTTGGGCTTCCTCACAGCATGGTGGGCTAAGGGGAGGTGGACTTCTTACATGGTGCCCGACAGTGAATCTGTCAAGAGGCCCAGGCAGAAAAGCTTTTTCTGGCCTAGCCTTGGAAGTCACTTTTGCCATATACTATTGGTTACCCTGGACTGTCCCAGATTTAATATAAGAGGGGTCTATGCAAGAGTATGAATGAAGAGGGACTTTCCTGGTGGTGCAGTGATTAAGAATCCGTCTGCCAATGCAGTGGACACAGGTTCGAGCCCTGGTCCGGGAAGATCCCACATGCTGCGGAGCAACTAAGCCCGTGCACCACAGCTACTGAGTCTGTGCTCTAGAGCCCGCGAGCCACAACTACTGAAGCCCACACACGTAGAGCCTGTGCTCTGCAACAAGAGAAGCCACTGCAATGAGAAGCCTGTGCACCGCAACAAACAGTAGCCCCCGCTCACTGCAACTAGAGAAAGCCCGTGCACAGCAACGAAGACAGTTTCCTTCGTTTCCAACGAAGACCCAATGCAGCCAATAAATACGTAAGTAAGTAAATAAATAAATAAAATTATTTTTTTAAAAAAGAAGAGTATGAATGCAGAGAAGCATCATTAATTGAGATGCCATCTTTAGAGACAAGCTGCCATAGTTTCCCACTAGAAAAGCCACAGAAATAATAATAGCTACTATTCATTGAGTGCTTTCTATGAATCAGGCACTGTTCTGGTTTCCATATTTTATCTCATTTCATTTTTATATCAACCCTAAGAGGTTTTCATTGTTAACCCCACTTTACAGATGGGGGAACTGTGGCACAGAGAGGTTAAGCATCTTGCCCAAGGTCACATAGCTAGTGAGTAGGGAGCTGGGATTGAACCCAGGCTGTGTGGCTTCAACAGACTCAAGCTTCCTTGGTAGTCTAGAGAGAGACATTTCAAAATAGCTGGAGACAGAGGGACGGTCCCTGGTTTCCTGACTTCCCGTGTCCAGGGCATGGCAAGCATCTGATTGAACTGGTTCGCTGAAATGCACAGCACAAGAGGAAATTTTCCACGTGTGGAAGGAGAGGGCTCTCTGAGCCTGCTGTCTGAACACCTCCGTGGCCCTTGCAATTGGTACAGAAAATCAAAGAATGTATAAAGCATTCTTGAACTTGAAGAATCTTCAATATCAAGCCTAAATTGTATGGTATAGAAATGGGAACTGAGGCCCAGAGAGAGGCAGTTACTCTGCAACACATCAGTGAGATTCGTAGCCCAGATTTCGCCCCATGAACATACTCAGGGTCCTCACTGAGGGCTGGGCAGAGTGGAAACTACACATTATGGGGCAGAGCTGGAATGGTGGCACAGCATCTCTCTGCTCCAAACTCGGCCGTGTGGTGTGCATGGCCCTGTGTGTGACTAGTGTCAGAGGGCTGAGCTGGAGGGGGTGGGCATGAGCCTGGGCTCTAGGAAGGGGGAACAGTGCACCAGGAATCAGGGAAACTTAACCTGTGACTTCGAGCACTCCCAGCCCCAGGCACAAGGGGTGCTGTGGTGTCCAGTGATCCTCATTCTAGGGCCTGGGGCTTCTGCAGATCGGCTGGTAAGAGCAGGGAATGAAAGGGGTTGGGGGTCTGTCATTTCAAAATCCTCATGCTTCTAAGGATGCGGGCAGGTTGTTCCTGGCGGCCAGGCCTCCAGTGTGGGCCTGCTGTTTATCCTCCTTCCCGGGAGACGCCCAGCCCATCACCTGGCTCGGAGCACAGAGCAGGTTGCTAACTTCTGCTGACACTGGCAGGGGCAACCGCCCCCAGCCTGATACCTCATGGCAGCCACACTTGCACAAATCTTAATTGTTTAGTTTAAAGAATTGTGTTTTGACCGCGAGGGGATTTTGGCTGGAGCTCAAGAAGTGATAATGATATTTCGCTGCCAAGACGTCTCCTTGGCGCTGTGTGTGTTAATGTGCACTTCCAAGATGCTCCAATTAACTGCATCAGCTCTCGGGGAGAGAAAGGAGAGGGAGAGGAGGCAGGCAGGGGAGAAGGGGAGGAGAAGGCTAGTGATCCGGAGAAGGCAGACAGGCCCCCCCTCCATCTTTTTATTAGCAAACAAATGGAGGGTGGGTGACAAAGTTCTTGAAGACAAGCTCCAAGTGAAGCGGTGTCTCATGCTGTGGAGGGGAGATACTGGAAAAAACTAGGAGGGCCCTGAAGTCAGATGCCCCAGCCCAAGCAGAGGCTCTCCTGGCCTGGAGTTCCCAGGGGCGGGCTGGCTTCATGGGCCCCCCCACCGCTGTCTGCCACCTTCATCGTTTCCTCCGTGCTGGCCCCTGCCTACATGCGGTCCCCTCCCCATTACTCAGAGGGAGAAGACAGAGCTGACACAGACCCCAACTCTGATCCTAAGCCTGACCCCAGCCTCTCGCCATTCTCGCCTCCTGGCTCCTGATCCCCCGCACTCTTCCCTCCCCTCCCCCCACTTCCAGCCTCACTATCTCTGCTGTTCCTTGAACTGAACATGCCGGGTGTACTTTACACGGCAGAGATTGTGCATTTGCTGTTCCCTCTGCTTAGAATGCTCTTCACCAAGATATCTGCTTGGCTTGCTTCCCTACCTCCTGGAGGTTTTGACACAAATGTCACCTTCTCAGTGAGGCCATATTAAAAATTGCAAGATGTGCCCCATCACTCCCTGTCCCCCTTCCCAGCTTTGTTTCTGAAGCTTTTACCACCATCTAACATATGATTTATCCACTTTTTAATTTTATTATCTGCCTCCACCACTGGCACATAACCTCGGAGGGGGCAGGGTTTTGTGTTTTGCTATATATTTCCAGCAAGTAGAACAGTACCTGGCGTATGGGAGACGCTCAGTTAATGTTTGTTGGTTGATAATGGCACGAATGAACTCTGTGCTTACCATCGTGCCTTGTCCCGGCACGGTTCCCTGCTCTGAATCCTAACTCCAACTCTAGGTCCACCCCTCCAGTTAGGCCTGCCACTGCATGAAACCCTCCCCCCTAACTATTTCTTGACTCAAATCTCACTCTTACTCTCTGACCCCTGATTCAACTGCAGCCCTAGCCCTGCCCTTCACCTCTGCTCTTACCCTTGCCCCCATCAGTCATATCTTGACCCTTTCCCCATCCAGTCTGCGCCTTCTTAATTAAATGTCCTCAGCCCTTCCCGGAAGCCTCCAGCTCCCCTGTGCTTTGAGAACCCACTCCACCCTGGGCCTTGAAACAGGACCTCCCGCTGGAAATCCCAACGGGAGGGGGCGAGGCACACCTCTCCAGGTGAACACCCCCGCCCCCGATCAAAGAGGGGATAGGGCTTCCCCACGATTGCTTCCACAAGGCCAAACTCCCAGGCATGCTCACTTGTTCAAAGAGCCATGGAGGACTCTGGGCAGGCAGCAACGCCTTCAGCCCTGCCTCGGGTCAGGAGTGGCTGTGGGAGGCTCTTCCTTGGTTCACTTTCCCCTAGGGGTGAGAGGAGGGGAGGAGAGGGAAGGGAGGGGGAGGGGAGGGGGAGGGGAGGGGAGGGGAGGAGATGGGAGGGAAGGGAGGGGGAGGGGAGGGGGAGGGAGGGGAGGGGAGGGAAGGGAGGGGGAGGGGAGGGGAGGGAGGGGGAGGGGAGGGGAGGGGAGGGGAGGGGAGGGGAGGAGATGGGAGGGAAGGGAGGGGGAGGGGAGGGGGAGGGAGGGGAGGGGAGGGAAGGGAGGGGGAGGGGAGGGGAGGGGGAGGGGGAGGGGAGGGGGAGGGGAGGGGGAGGGGGAGGGGAGGGGAGGGGAGGGGAGGGGAAAGGGAACTCCTTGGTCTTTCCCATCTCTGTTCCCAACTCAAGCACAAAAATGACCTTTCCACATGCTGAGGTGTGAGCTCACAACAGCCTCCCCCATCCCCTCTCACACACAGACTCACACTGCTCACTGCTCAGAAGCATCTAGAATCGCAAACACAGGTCGAAGCTGCAGTGTATGTGAAAGGCTTACTCTAAAGCAACATCCGCCCCCCCCCCCCCCCCCCCCCGCCCCGTCCCAAAGTGGAAGGATGGGGGCAGCTGGCCGGAGGTGGGGGCCCCCGAGGTTGCCCATCCAGAAGGAATGGGTGAGGGCTGAGGCCCCAGTGGGACTGGTCGGCATCCTCCACCCCTCCCCCTCTCCTCCCCTCTCCTCCTCGCCTTCTTCCCCTCCCCCCCTCCTCCCTCTGCCTTCCCCCCTCTCCCAGGTACCCATCAGGCCCCCGAGAGAGGGTCAGCTCCGCTGGCTCAAGTTACCAGAAGTTGAAGACAGGAAGATTTAGCGAGGGAGCCGGGACCAGCACAGTGTGCTGTTTGTCCGCCTTTGAAACCGGAGGCTGAGCGGCGGGGGTGGGGAGCGGGCGGGAGGCCGCGGACACTCGGGTGAATTATCGCTCCGTTCGGGTTCTGACTTCCAAGGCTCTGGCCGCCCTCCCCCGGCCCCAGCTCCTGTTTCTCCAGGTGCTGGGGTGTTTTCCTACGTGTTAATTTGCCCCAGTTGACGCGCCCATTCTTGGCCCCGGCCCCCCAAGGGGAGACCAGCCCACCCTGGGGTGGGTCAGGGGGGCCTGGGGGGCGGGGAGAGCCGGGAGGTGCGGCCCGAGTCTTGCCCTGGGCTGAGAGGAACAGGAGACAGGGTGGGAGGTGCGTGTTTGGCGAGGGTGGGTGTCAGCTCACAGACGCTCCATTGCCCTCTCCACACCCGCCACCCCCTCCCCACAGCCCCAGGGAGGTCCCGGTGGGCCTGCGCACTCACAGCGACCCCTGCTGGCCCCTCAGCCACCTCCAGGAAGTTCGCCAGGGCTTCCCCTCCCTGGAAAAGAGCCCTGTAGAGAATGCTGTGAGGTGCTTTTGGCTTCCCAGACATCCTGTCTCTCCGTCTTTCCTAAGACATCATGAGGTCAGTCTAGCTCCTACGTTCATGATTTTTAGAGATGACATTTTAGAGACAGGGAAATGGAGGCTCTGAGAGGCTAAGCGACTTGCTGAAGGCCACAGAGCTACTTAGAAGCAAGGTCAGGATTTGAACAGAGTTTTTCTGAGCCCAGTGTCCATGACCTTCTCCTTCATGCATGTGGGAAGAGGGTGTGTGGAAAAGGAAGGAGAGAGGAGCACAGAGGGGGTCGGCATGGGATGATAAACCCATCCATGGGGCAGGGGAGGGGCCTAGCAGCAGGAAGGGCTCTCAGGGATGCCAGGGACCAGCCTGACCTAGCCCTTTGATCCCTGGCACTCCTCTCCCAGGCTGGAATGGGACCAGGGTCTGAAGTTGCAGCAAGAGTCTGCTGACACTCAGGGTGGCCCGTGTCGGGGTGGCCCACACCTCCTACCGCCCCACCCTACAGGCCTGGGGCCCAGGGAGGGGGTGAATTCCTATCAGGTCTGAGAGTGGGAGGCTGCGGATTAGAGAGGGGCTATTTCTGCTGCTAGAAGCTGGCAGTACAAAGGGTGTCCTGGTGACAGGGCCCCTTCCCCACTTCCCTTCCCAGGCTGGGCTGAACTGGATGGGAGAGGCACTTCTGACAGTTGTCCCCCTGGGCCCCTGCTATCCCCCCCCCACCAGAGCCCCTCCTCACGTGACAGGCAGAGGGGCCAGGCCTCCGCCAGCCCAGGCTTCTCACCCCTAGTTTGCTGCACTGTCCTGGCTGCAGGGCCCCACTCATCCCGCCTTCTCTCCCAAAGCTGAGCAGAACACCTCCCTCCCACCTGCGCCTCCTCTTCTCTCCTCAGCTCCAGCGAGCCTTTTGCCTATCAGGTGGGCTGTGGGAGGGCTACAGGCAGGTCAAAGAGTGAGGAAGGGTCCCCTCCCTGCCCTGCCCAAGTGGAGGTGGCAAACCTCCAACCTCCTGAGCAGAGCTGTGGGACACAGACGACGCAAGGAGACAGACGCATTCAGAACTGGGCTGCTTAGACCTCCCATCAACCTCTCTGGCCGTCTTTCCCTTTTACTACGCCTCCTTTCACATGCCCCCCTGAAGCCAGAGCTCTGTTCCTACCCAAGACCAGACCTCACATGCCCCCACACCATCACCCTGCCCTTACCCTCCCAGGATTTCTAACTTTTGTGGTCCTGAATCCTTACCTTCTTCTCCTGGTGGAACCCCAGGACTGAAGGGCAAGACGGGGTGTCAAAAGAGGCATGGCTACAGGGAGGGCTTAAACCCTTCTCACAGCCCTGCTCGCTAGCCGGGAACGTTGAAGCAAATCAGATTGTCCTGTATTTAAATCCATCTTTTACCACTCACTAGTGTGGTCTTGGGCAAATGATTTAGCCTCTTTGGGCCATGTCTTTTCCTTTGGAAAAGATTCTAATCATTTTTTAATCTGTCCTCTGGAGCTGGTTGGGAGGACTAGCTGCACCTGGCCCGTAGTAGGTGTTTTAGAAATGAAGCTTTATTCCAGGCTTGTTGGTGAGTGATGTGTGTGTGTGTGTGTGTGTGTGTGTGTGTGTGCGCGCGCGTGGGGGTGAGGGTGTGCCCGGGGAGGGCAGAAGCGGGAGAGAAGGCCGAGGTGGCCGGATGGCAGGCAGCCTAGAGCAGGCTCAAAGAAAGCCCTGGCTCTGAGGCCTCTCAGAAAGTCTGGAAAGGTTCAGGGATGGATCAAGATGGTAACTAAATGGCCTACAAATCTTTACCGAGTTCCTGTGGTTGCCTTGGCTGTTTAGGAATAATGGAGGGTAGAGGAGGATTCATTTATTGATCCAGTGCAGAACTTTTGAACACCTTTTGTGTGCCAAGGCCCATGCTGGACCAATTGTGCTGAGAAGATCGTCATGTTTCCTGCCCTCATAGTGCTTACACTTTAGTGGAGTGACACAGACAAAAAGAAAATCAGGGCTTCCCTGGTGGCACAGTGGTTAAGAATCCGCCTACCAATGCAGGGGACACAGGTTCGAGCCCTGGGCTGGGAAGATCCCACATGCCACGGAGCAACGAAGCTCGTGCGCCACAAGTACCGAGCCTGCACTCTAGAGCCCAAGAACCACAACTACTGAGCCCACGTGCCACAACTACTGGAGCCCACGCACCTAGAGCCTGTGCTCCGCAACAAGAGAAGTCACTGCAATGAGAAGCCTGGGCACTGCAACGAAGAGTGACCCCTGCTCACTGCAACTAGAGAAAGCCCGCGTGCAGCAACAGAGACCCAACTCAGCCATAAATAAATAAATAAATAAATAAATTTTAAAAAAAGGAAATCAATGGACGCATAAAAGAATTGCAAGAAAATTTACAAAGGGCTAAGACATGTGGTCACCCAAAAGCATAGCATGGAAGTTGAACCTGCAGGATGAGAAGGAACTGAGGAAAGCACAGCAGGCAGAGGGACAGATCGTGCAGAGGAAATGGGAGCAGGGAAGAGAGCGGGGAATGAGAAGAGATGCAGGGGAGAGGCCATCGAAAGGCCACACTGTGTATGTAGGATGCTGTTGGCCATGGTGAGGTATTGCAATTTCCTTGTATGTGCAGTTGGGGGTCGGAAAGAGAAGGGTGACACCGTTGGATTAATGCTCCTCTGAGAAGGGGTGCTGCTCTGAGAAGGGGTGGGTGAGGATAAGGGTGGGAGCAGGAAGTCAGTGAGGCTGAGCAGAGGTCAGGCTGGAGGGAAGATGGACTGGCCTCATTGGTAGCAGTGAAAGTGGTGACAAAGGATGGATTTGACCCTGCAGGACTGGCTGATGGGTTGGAGAGGAGGGGTGAGGGTGAGGAGAAGGGAGAAATCAAGGAAGACGGCTGAGCTTTGGGCTGACTGGGAGATGTGAGCACCATTTTCTGAGTGGGAAAGCTTGGGGGAGGAGGTGTGGGGAGGCACACCAGAGCTCTGTTTTGGTTCTATTACATCTGAGATGTCCGTGTGGATGGGAGGTGAACAGTTGGGGAAATGGATCGGGAGGGAAAGTTCTCTTAATCTATGTTTTCTCATCCGTAAACCCAGGGTAAGAATAGCACGTAGGCACAGAGGATGGGGGCGGCTGTTCCCTCTCTGAGGCCGAGCACCCTCACAGGGAGGATGCTGCAGTGGTGACCACTCCGAGGATGTCTCCATGGGCTGGCTGAGAACAGAGGCCCAAGACACCTACAGAGCAGGAGCAGATACCAGGCCATGTGAGAGCAATCAAGAACAGCTTCCAGACAGGGTGACTGGGACTGAGTTTTGTTTTATTATTATTATTCTTATTATTATTTTAAGTGTTTTCAGCCATTCTCTAATGTGGTTTAATTTATTTATTTATTTTTGCTGTGTTGGGTCTTCGTTTCTGTGCGAGGGCTTTCTCTAGTTGTGGCAAGCGGGGGCCACTCTTCATCGCGGTGCACAGGCCTCTCACTATCACGGCCTTTCTTGTTGCGGAGCACAGGCTCCAGTCGCGCGCAGGCTCGGTAATTGTGGCTCACGGGCCCAGTTGCTCCGCGGCACGTGGGATCTTCCCAGACCAGGGCTCGAACCCGTGTCCCCTGCATTGGCAGGCAGATTCTCAACCACTGCACCACCAGGGAAGCCCTGTTTTATTATTTTTAAACGTTTACTCCAGACGTTTCAAACATACATTAAAGTAGACAGAATAGTATAAGAGCCCCTCTGTATCCCATCACTCTGCCTCAACAACAAGCAATTCATGGCCAATTTTGTCCGATCTCTCCCCATATTATGTCTGAGGCAAATCACAGACATCCCACTTCAGCCATAAATATTTCTTATGTATCAAAGAAAAGATATGGACTCTCCAAAAAATAATTTTAATACCAGTATCACGTAAAACATTAAAATTAGGTCTTTAACCCCAGCAGCAATAAGTAGCATCCACATCTAGGTTATGGAACCCACCCCACTCCATCCCACCCTCTCTGGGGTGGGAGAGGGGCCTGGGAGGGAAGAGGTACCCCCTTCTCAGTGTTTCAAAGTCCCAAAAGAAATGAGCTCAAAGGTGCCAACCATGCCTCCAAATCCCATTGTGACAACATATTTGTGGGTAATACACCCCATGGCTTCACCAAGCCTGGCCTGGGCAGACTTTCTGGAAGTCCACTCTACCCCAATCTCTCCCAGGTCCTGTGCCACAGACGGCCCCTCAGATGGCCCTCAGCTCATTGAGGGACATCTTTCCTGCCCTGAGGGATGAGGGAGTCACCCCACATCTTAATTCTTGTGATGAGCTCTGGGAAGAAGGGTGTTAGGACCCTGAGTTAGGCAGAGGCATGGGCAGGAAGGGGCATCCTTCATACACCCCTGGGCCCCAAAGCCCATGTCCAGGCCTCACAGAGCTGGGAGGAGGAAGGACCCTCACCGGAACATAACACACTCAAGGGCCCACTTGAGCAGGAAGCAAGGCTGAAGGTAGGAAACCTAGAGGGCTGTGATGAGCTCCCAGGGGGAGGGAGCCCTCCAGGGACCCCCGCTACGCCCTGGGGACTCTAGGTACTGGCTTTCTCTTATACTTCCTCATGCTAGAGTCTTCTGCTGCTTACCCCTTCCCTCCCCTAGAACCCACCAGACACTGTTTTCCATTTTCTCTTTCAGGGATGCCCCATCTTCTCAAGGACCCCTCCCCAACACAATGGACTTCTCAAGACTGCCACCACAATGTATCCCTTCTCACCCCCAAAAGCTGTCCTCCCACCTGAGGTTCCTTCTTCCTTCTCCCATTGATATCAGCCACCTTGATAGTATTTCAATTCAGAGATCGAAGAGAAACTTACACACTAACTCTGAATTCAATCTGATTCCAAGTAGGACCTGTAGTTGTACAGTAATGTAGCTGGAATCCTAGGTTTGGATTGATTTCCGAGCAAACAAGCCAAGGAGGATTCAGGAATTTCTTTGGCACCACCGTTGGGCTGGGGACCTCCAGCCTCTGCTGAGACATTTGTAGTGACAGGAGGCTCAGTGCCTCACAAGGCTGCCCATTCTGCTGCAAAATAATCCCGAATGACCAGAAATATTTTCCTTCTTCTGAACCGCAACCGAGACTCCTGTTTTTGGTGTGTGTGTGTGTGTGTGTGTGTGTGTGTGTGTGTGTGCGCGCGCATGGAGGGGTCACGACTACAGCACCAGTTTTCTGGGGAAAAGAAATTTTGTTGTCTTTATGCAAAGAGCTTCATAACCTGATTTCCTTTACCTGCCTGAGTTGCTGGTCTAAGAGCAGCATTGCATAGAGTTTATCTACGCAGATATTCCTCAGCCTCTGGGGCTGAGAGGCCTAGGGCTTGAAGAAGGGGAGGTGATGGAGAACACTGAGAACAGGAGGAGGGACATTCAGGGTAAGGAGGTAGCCTGCACAAAGGCTTGCAGGGGTAAGTGGAGGGAGGCAGGAGGAGGCTGGGCCGGCATGAAAACCTTGGGGTTGGTGAAGGAAACCCGGATGTCCTCCATTCACAAAAATCCCCAGAAAAAGGGCTTTCCTTACTGGCAACCTTGGGCAAGTGACTTAATCTCTCAGAGCCTCAGTATCTTCATCTGGAAAGTTGGTATAATATTGATAGCCACCTGCTAGACCTGTTGTGGGGATTATATGAGACAAACTGTGCAGTAATGCCTGGCACATATTAAGTGTCAATACAATAATATATATAATACAATATTATATTACAAATAATATACTATTATTTACTCTTTTCTGAGCCCCAATTCTCCTTCTAGCTTCAGAATCTGGGCTCCCTTTCAGCATCTGTTTAAGAAATCTATTCTTCCCACGTGTGTGGTTCTCCCTACTGCAGACAGCAGCCATTACTGGGTGGGGCAGGGCAGAGGCTCCCCTGTCCATTACTCAGGGTTTCCAAGGCCCTGGCAGGGACTACCTCCCCCTCCTCCCCTCCAGGCAGCTCCCGGCTCCTGAGGGATAGGAAGTGTGTATGCTTGGAGAGGGAGGGAGTTATTGTACCCAGAGTCAGCATGCCAGAGCCGGGCCCTGGGGCTCTGTATGCTGGCTGCACTGGGCACCTGCACCAGCCTCCTCCTCTTCCCAGCACTACAGGGGTCCTGATGGCTGGGCAGTCAGGCAATCTATGTGCTAGCCTGGGCTCTTGCACAAACTTGCTGTGTGACGTTGGGCAAGTCCCTTCCCCTCTCTGAGCCTCAGTTTGCTCCTGTGATTTAAAAAAAGGAGAAAAGAATTACGATTCCATGATTTGATGTTGAGCTATTCAGATAGGAAAGGGGAAGGGGAAGTTAAGGAAACCAGGGATTTTAACCAATAGAGTCTAGTCACTGGTACTCAAGGCAAAGAGACTGGGGAGGATTATCTGAATAACTCTCCCCAATTACCAGGTCACCACAGGAATGGAGACCTAGTTTGACCAACTCGCAGGCTCGGGAACACAACCCTCTGCTTTTCCTCTCTGGTTCCAGCCAGCCTCTTCCAGAGGATTTAACCCTGTTTACAGAAATGGGAATTTGCATGATGAAAATAACCGTAGCCGGACTGCGATTTTACTGAGCTTGGCACAAGGCTCGGAAAAAGCGGCTGCATAGCCAATTACTGGAATTTTTAAACACAAATAATATTTTATGGGATCAGTGGGCTGGCGCGGGGCCGCCGCACCCGGCGCGGCTCCTCCGCCCACAAACAAGCTCCGATTGTGCGGCGGGCGAGCGCTCCAGCCCGGGGCTGGGAGGTGGGGTGGGGGTCCGCGGGCGGGCCGGGGTCCGCGGGCGGGCAGGTGCAGCGCGGGGCTCGACAGCCCGGGCTCCGGCGGGTGGGGAGCGTCGGCGAGGCCCGGGCCGGGTGGGGAGCGCCAGGCGCCCAGCTCACCTGCAGCGCCGCGCCAGGAAGCGTTTAGCGCCAGAGGGCGCGCCGAGCGCTACGCTCCCCCGCCCGGCAGCCGCCCGCTGGGCCTGGCCCGAGCCCCGCGCCCTTGGCACGGCCGTGGCCGCCGCGCCGCCTCCGGAAGGCCGGCTTCCCGGAACGGCCCGAGGGCGGCGGGGAATCCGCGCCGAGGCCCTGGAGCCAGCCCTCGCCTTCCCGATCCCGCCCGAGGCGTGCTGGCGCGCTGGAGGCCGACGCCGGAGCCGCGGGCTGCGCGCGAGGCCAATGCCGGTCAATGGCACAGTCCAGGGCACCGGGACCTCCCCGCTGTCCCGCCACGGGTCCCCGTCCCTGCGCGCCCCGAGCCCGCAGGGCCTGGCCCGGGATCCCGGGAGGCTGGCCGTCCTGGCAGCCGCGCACTCCCTGCCGGAGGCTCGTCCCCCGTCGTCCGCCCGCCTTCCCAGCGGAGCGCCCGGCCCCAGCACGCAAGGGTTAAGAAGGGGCAGGTGTGTCGCCAGATGCCGCTCACCACCCCGCTCCCCGCAGTCCCGTCGGCCTCCTCCTCCTCCGCCCACCCGCTCAGAACCAAACAGTCCCAAATAAAAGTGCTATTGTTGCCTTTCCCCACCCCCGTCGCTGCCCCGCCACCTGGAGCGGAGCCCGGTCCCCTCTTCACCTGCCCCGGGGCCGGTCGGGGGGAGGGGAAGTGGGGCCTCCGAGCGGGGACTTCCGCTCCGTCTCAGCCTCCAGCTTTCCCTCCCCTAGTGCCCCCACCACTGATCCCTAGGCCAGTGGCGGGCGCCGTGGCTTGGGGGGTGGGGGGCTCCTTTCTGGCCTGAGAGCTGGGTTCGGGCCTCCCCGCGCCCCTCTCTCTAGCCCCTCATCCTCACTGGCTAGACCAGTGGCGGGGTGTGCAGAGCTGGAGACGAGTAGGCCCTGTCGAGACGCCCAGGACAGTGCCAGCCTCGCTCGGCAATTGGCAGCTGGCATTCTTAAAACATTATTTGTCCCTCGACAAGTCAAGGAAGGGGGTGTAAGAGTGATGACTCCCTTTTTACTGGCCGAGAAGCGGAGGCACGCTGAGGGGAAGTGTCTCGCCCAAAGTCAGGAGGCTGGTCAGAACTCAGGTCTGTCGGCTCCCCTGGCACCGCGGGGTTTCGGGTGCTCATTTGAAGGACAGGACAAGGAATGGGGGATCCCAGAGACTGGCAGCCTGGCACGACCTCGGACTCACTGTAGGACCTTGGACTAGTTACTACCCCTCCCCAGGTTTCCTCCGTTCTTAAATCAATAGGGGTGGACTAGCGTGATTCCTGAATTCCCGTAACTCCAAGGGGCTGGCAGACCCCCCGGAGGTCTGGGGGCCCAAGGTGGGACCCCACGAGTGAACGAGGCAGCGGCGGCCTGTGCAGAGGGAAGAAAATGTTTCCCCTCTCGCTCCCCATCTCCGCCAGCCTCTCCCGCCCTGCCTCCATCCCTCCTGCCGGCCCCAGGGAGGCTGAACTACGAGGTTAAATAAATATCTGACGGTGACTCAAGGAAACGAGTCAGGACCGTTGCCGGGAGAAGAAACCCAGACCTCGGTGAAGATCCGCCCCCGAGTCCGAGCAGCCCCCGCCCCGCCCCTGAGGCGTGTGTGCGGAGCCCTGGCCCCCTCGGGTCTCGCCCAAGTGCCCCAGGATAGCCAGCCCCCTCTCCTCGACCTGCTCTTGCTTGGTGCCTTGGCACGGCTGGGGCTGGGGGCGTGCGCTCAGGGTTACCGTATTTCCTCTCTTTGCGCCCTCGGCTTTGAGAGCAGGTATTTAACTTCTCCAAGCCACGGGAGAGTCCTTTCTGTACTGTGGAAAGTCGGGAGGCTTGAGATTTTGTTTTTGTTCTCTTAGCTCTCTCATAACCTCTCTCCTGATCTGCCGACCTGTCAGTCCTGTTTCCTGTCTCCACCTGAACGTGTGTAGCGGGCATCTCAAACAAAACGTGTCCAACTTTGAAATTCTGATCTTCTCCCCCCAGACCTGCTCCTTTCTGTCTTCTCCATCTCCGAAAAGGGCAACTTCATCTTTCCAGTTGCTCAGAAAGAAAATCTTAGAGTTATTTTCAACCCCTCTCTTTTTCTGTCATCATTCATCCAAATGCTTTAGGGAATCTTGTTTACTTTGCCTCCAAAATATGTCCAGATTCTGCCACCCTTCACCACTTCCCCGTTTACCCCCTGTTCCGACCCACCATCTTCTCTTGCCTGGAATATTACAACACCTCTTAACTTGTCACTCTGCATCCCTTGTCCTCCTTGGTCTGTTCTCAACAGAGCAGCCAGGGTTATCTTTTTAAAACCAAAGTCAGATCCTGTCCCTCTTCTGCTCAAAAACCTAATGGCTGCACATCTCACTCAGAGAAAAGGGTCCTTCCAAGACCCTAGATGATCTGATCACCACTCTGCCCTTCCCTCCCACTCCTCTCCCCCTCACTCTACTCCAGTCACACTGGCCTTCTCACGGTTCTACAGGCAGGACAGCACACTTCTGCCTCAGGGCCTTTGCACTTGCTATTCCCTTTGCCTAGAATAATCTTTTCCCAGATTCCTATAGTGCTTTCTTGCTCACTTTGCTAAGGCTTTTTCTACCTCTCACCAATACACACAGCCTCCCCATCTCCCTTCCTCTGCTTTACACATCTCAGTAACTTTTATCACCATCTAACATATGCTACATATTTACCTGCTAATTTGTTTGTCTATCTCCTTCCACTAGATTGTAGATGCTATGAAGGCAGAGGCTTTTTAAAGAGTCTCAGCCTGAGAACAGAGCTTCACACATAGTGGGCACTCAGTAAATATTTGTTGAATGAATGAATAAATGAAGGAATGACCTAATCATTTTCCCTTCCTGGGCCTTACTTTTCTCACCTGCACAAGTGAGTTGGATCCAATGAAAGTCCCCTCAGCTTTGAGAGTCTTGTGGGGGACTCCAGCTGAGCCTGGGGGATGCTGGCGTATATCCCCGTGAGGAGTGGAGAGCTGGTGGTTTAGAAGAGCTGAAGGTGGGCTGAGGAGGGTTCTGAAGGATCTTCAGAAATCGGAAATTGTCACCTTTCCTGATACTTGAGGGGTCAGGAGAGGTGAGAGGGGAGGGGTGTGCTAATCAATCATTCGTTCGTCCAGGCCAAATATGCTTCAAATGCCTTTACATGAGGGTGCCCAGGGCAGAGGCACTGCTGTAGAGGAGAGAAGGGAACAGTACCCAAGATTAGTCTTTGATGGCTGAGCTGAGCTTCTGATAGGTAGTGGGAGTCCAAGATGAATAAGACTCAGTTCTCTCTCTGGGGAAGCTCAGACTAGTATCTAATAATTCTTTATATATATATATATATATATTTATTTATTTATTTTTGGCTGTGTTCCGTCTTCCCTGCTGCGTGGGCTTTCTCTAGTTGTGGTGAGCGGGGGCTACTCTTTGTTGCGGTGCACGGGCTTCTCATTGTGGTGGCTTCTCTTTGTTGCGGAGCACGGGCTCTAGGCGCGTGGGCTCAGTAGTTGTGGCTCGCAGGCTCTAGAGTGCAGGCTCAGTAGTTGTGGCGCATGAGCTTAGTTGCTCCCTGGCGTGTGGGATCTTCCCGGACCAGGACTCGAACCCACGTCCCCTGCATTGGCAGGCGGATTCTTAACCACTGCACCACCAGGGAAGTCCCAGTATCTAATAATTTTTAAACAATGATTGATGTGTTATAATCTGGAAACTTATTTGGGGTGCAGGCAGGGAAATGATCCCAACTCTTCCCACAGTGGAGGGGATGTCAAAGGAGGCCTTCTGGAGGAGGCAGCACACCTGAGCAAGATTTGAAAGATAAAGAAAGGAGAGCAGGGGGCTTTTGTCGAGGGCATGACTGTAGTGCCAGTACTTCCTGATCATGGAAGTGATGTGGTCAGGATGCTATGATCTGGGAAGGTGAGAGTGAGGGGTAGAAAGGGGAAACAAGCTGTCAACTTGCTCTGTGCCTGTGCCACCAGTGCAAGGCAGAGGAGGCTTATACTACGGAGGTTACAGCCTAGTCCAGAGGGCCCACTCATTCATTCAAGAAGCATCCCTGAAGATACCCCATGTGTCCAGCCTGGGGCAAGACACTATAGGAGGCAGGGACATGCAGAGTGAGACCTGGGCCAGTGGTCAGGACACTAGGGCCATCAACAGCTCTGGTCCAGGTTGGCTGTGTGACCTTGGGTGAGCCTGGAACCTCTCTGAGCTTTAGTTCTCCCAACTGTGGAGGCAATAGATAATTCCACCTGCACCACATGACTCATGGATTACACTGAGGATCAAGTGAGATAATCTCACCATATGCACTTAAAAGTGTATGACAGAGGGACAAGAACTAACACAAAGCAAGGTCTCAGTCCTTCAAGAGCTTGGAGTATGGTCTTTGTAGCTTAGAGCCCCCTCCCTTGGTCTCCCAACTTTCCATTTCAGTCTGGATCTTGGAGCCCCTTGGGACTGGCTGACTCCCTCCCTAGCCTTGCACTTGAGTTGGCTTCCTTCCTGACCCCAGGACTTCCAAAGGAGGTCTCCCCCTCGTGGCACTTCCTGGAATAACAGAACAGGTCTCTGAGCAAGAAGAGATGGGGCCAGACTAACCCAAAAAGGGAGCAGGAAGAGCCCAGAAGAGGAAGAACCTGACGACTTGGGAAAGGAACAGGGCAAACGTGCAAAGGAAGTAAAGCCTGAAACAGGATGTTAGACTGGAAGGGGCCTGGGATCTCCTCCCACACCCCATTTTACAGATCAGGGAACGGAGGTTTGGGGAAAGGGAAGTTAGAGGCAGGACCATGACTCAGGTGTCCATACGCTCCTGTGCTGGGTTCATTCCATTACACCAAGTACCACATGCATTTATACAACTCGTGAACAGTGTACATTGCAAATTCCCTCCACATCTGGCAGCATCCTCCTGAGGGCCTCAGGCTATGTAGCAGTCTCTCCCAGGGCAAAGATTGCCAAATGCCAAAGACTCTGCAGCCGGAGTGGCTGGTATAACCTCAGAGTTAATATATTCTAGATCCAGAGATCAGAGATAGATAACTCACCTGGATTTTTTTCTTTTTATTGGGCTATGGGTATAAGGATAAGGATGGGGACACAATTAAATCCACATCTAAATGACCAACTCAACCTGCGGGGTGTATGTATGTGTGTGTGTGTTGCAGTTGCAAGCATGGAGTGCTTTATCCAAAAAAATGTTTAAACCTACATCTTCTAATTTAGTTCTTGCTGCTATTATTAGCCCACTTTAGAGATGAGAACAATTCGTCACCAAAGGACCAAGTGATTTGCCAAGGTCAAGAAGAACATTAGGGAAGGACCAATGTGGTGCATACAGAAGGCACTGATAGATGCCATCACTTGCCCGTGAGATGGCCTCGTTATTATTCAGCTGATTTCAGGAGGAATGCTTCCCAACCTGCAGTCCTGTCCTACCACAGAGGAGATTTCTGCTGGCTTCCTTGGATCCTGGCAGCCTGGATGGGCCTCTGGCTTTATGTTTAAGGTAAGGGATGAGGTGGGGGATGGGCACAAAGAATGCAGCAGCAGAAGAGAGGCTGCCTGCCTGCATTGAGCTGGGGCGCTTTCAAAATAGCTTCATTTGGCTCATTGGCTGGCTGAGGGGAGGCCTGGATTTCTGATCGCCCCAGGGATCGGAAAGCAAAGGTGGACTCGAGGGCCACTGTGAAAATGTACTAGGATCCAGGAGAAGACCCTGTTGCTGTGTCCCATTGCTACGTCAGCAGGGTGTTCAGTGGATAGAGAAAATCCTGGGCTCGGGCGTGCAGCACACTGGGTCCTGGGTTCAAGTGCTGTATGACCCTGCAGAGTGTAGAGCAGTGGTTGGGAATGGAGGCTCTGGAGCCAGGCTGCCTGGGTTCTCATCCCAGGGTCCCCACTTAATAGATCTCTGGCCTCGACTTCACCTCTCTGAGCCTGTTTTCTTATCAGTAAAATGGGGAATAATAGTTCCTACCCAAAGCTTGTTGGAAGCATTAAATGAATGAATCACGTGGAGTACTTAGGAAATTGCCTGGCATATAGTAAGTGCTCAATAAACATAATCTATTATTAGGAAAGACCCATCTGAGTTACAAGATCATCACCTGTGCAGTGAAAGGGGTTGTGTTAGATGAGTGATTTCCAGTTATGGGGGCTACAGCTCTCCGGGGAAGGTTTTTTTTCCAAGAAGGGGCAAAACTATAGAAAATAAAACTTGGTACAACATTCTGTGGTGTGGCTTACAGAATTTGAATGTTTCCCTGAGGGCACAAGTTTACAGAGTTGAGTCACGGGACTAGAGCATCCTTAGATTCCTGGACCCATTATTCTGCGGCTCTGGGGTTATCTTCTCAGTCTGGAGGGTGTAAAGTCCAGGGTAGTCCCATGCTGGATGACTTGGTGCCCAGAGGGTATTTTGGGGTGAGTCCCAGGGAGCTGAGGGTCCTGGATTGTCCTGCATCCAGCCTGTCCTTGGGAGGGAGTGGATTTGGGGGATGAGGAAAGAGAGGCCTTCATAGAAGAAGGCAGGCAGGAAAAGCTCCTTGCCCATCATGTTTACTGAACTGCACTGAATTATGACTAAATGCCAAGATCTGGCTTCAGGCAATTGCCTAAATCATTTAGGGGTTGACAGAGGAGGGAGGGAGGGGACATGGGGAGCTTGGGGGAGAATGTTCCTGTAATTCTTCAGTCTGAGGTACATTAAAGAGCCATAAGCCATGTCGAGAGCTTGAATTACATTAGAGAGATTATCCTGTTACAGTTCATAATCCTGGATAATATACCGTCTTGGAGCACACCTGCCCATGATAAATCTCACCCTGTAATGGCCTGACCCTGGGGACCCAGGGAGGCTGGGGCAGCAGGTGAAGGCTGGCGTCATCACACAGCCTTGGCAGAGGTACCTGTGAGACCTCCTGACTCATTCTTGTGCTCCCCTATCCCTGCCTCAGCCCAGAGGGAGTGGATGTAGCTGGGAGCTTCAAACTTCTCCATCTCCACTCAAGGCGTTTGGCTCCCTAGCGCCCCTCTAGCCTTAACCCCTACCCCATGAGCCCTCCTCCTGCTCCGGGGGGGGATGACAGACCCTTGGCATCCCTGTCCCCAGGCTCTCCTCTCCCTGAATGTCTTCCCTTTAATCTCTCCAAACCCAGCTGGCATTTCCTGGTCTGTGAAGACCCCACAGAGAACACACACTGACATCCCCCTTTGCTCCAGCTCATGGCACTGACCCACCCTGGTGAATGGGTGTGTCCCCTGCCACCTACCTGTTTCTGAGCATCTGTCTCCCCAGCGAGAGCACAAGTACCACGGGATCAGGAACCATGACTACGGCCACAGCACTTAGTACAGAGAGGCTAGGTAACTTGTCCAAGTTCATGCAACTAGTTAGTGGCAGAATCAGGGTTTGAACCCCACTTGCCTGGCTCCAGAGTCTGTGCTTTTGGCCATCAGGGAACACTGTCTCTCTAACCTGAAAGCTCTGTCCTGTGTCACGCGGGGGCCTGGCCCCTCTTTCCATGAGCTGCCACATCCTTACTAGGGTCTATTTGCCTTACACCGGGGACCCTCATGAGCCAGAGGGATGACTCTTGTGGTAGATCTTAGGGCGGGTTGGCACCTGAGCCTCCTAGCTTCACCCCCAGCCTTTTCAAGTGGCCCGCTCTACCATGTGACCTCACTAACATCCCCATTAACTTGGCAGCCCTGTCCCAGTCCTAACACCCTCTCTTCTGCTGGTCATGGCTTGGCCCCCAGCTCCTGGCAGGCCTGGAAGTGTCTGGGAGCCTGCTACCTGTCCCTGCTCTCTCTCTGCATGACACCCCAAGCCCCGTCAGCCTCAGAGTCTGCTTTACTCCTCCCACCTCCCTTCCCCAAACACACATTCCATGTGTACCTCTACCTGAGGGAATGGGAAGGGCACCTTTCTGGGTCTCCTGGGGTTAGCTATGCTACTGGGGCTTCAGCTAATGCCAGTCACTCCGGGTCTCCTAAAAAGAAGCCACAGCTGCTGTATAGCAAGTGCTAAGTGCCAAGCATCGGATTATGCTTTTTACCTGCATCATCTCATTTACCCCAGGCCAGCTCTATGAGACAGGTACTATATATTTTCTATTTTATGTAATTTCTCCAGATGACAAAGTTGAGGCTTAGAGCAGTTAAAAACAGTGTCACAGGTCAACACCCAGTAAAGGGCAGAGCTGGAATTCAAACCTATGCCTGCTGGTTCCAGAGTACGTGCGCTTAACCCTTGATGCCACACTGCCTCTTTATGGTGAGTGCCAGACCCCGTGGGCTGCCTCCCCAGCCCTATCCACACCCCGCAGGCTCACCTTTCTCCACCCCTTCTCACCCCTGCAGGCATCTCTAGCACCTTCCTCCCTACCTTTCTCTCGCCAAGCTCCAGAACTCCCCTGCATTCCAAGTCACTCAGTGTGTCAAGGATTCATCCCCTCTCTGGGTACCTCGACATTATTCATCCCGAGATGGAACATGATGGGGTTTGACCATCCACCCATCCATTCTTTCCCATCATTCATTCATGGAATCCTGGAATGTCGGGGCTAGAAGGGGCTTTGGAGATTATCTGGTCCAGTGGCTTTTAAACCAGAATGGATTTTTCACAGAAAGCCTTCTGTGGAAGTTCTGGAGAGATCAGTGAGGGTTGCGGGGTGTGTGTGTGTGTGTGTGTGTGTGTGTGTGTGTGTGTGTTGGGAGGTTGGAGGTGGTGTCCAGAGCCCTGCCTTCTCACCCCCACCCCCCTGCTCTATACAGCCCAGGGCTGTGTCCAGACACCCAGTCCATAAGAACCTGTCACTTTCAGTCACTAACCAAGGGATGGCTGGGCTCCTTGCTCTCCGTGGACCCTCAGGACCTCTCCTCTCCACATGAGCTCTCCAGCTGGACAACCAGACTTCTTACACAGCAGCTCAGAGCTCCCTGAAGCACACAAGTGGAAGATTCCAGGCCTTCTTAAGACTAAGGCTCGGAAGTGGAATGACCTCACTTCTGCCACACCCTCTTGGCTAAATTCAGGGGGAAAAGAAAGAAACTCCACCTCTTAGTGGAGGAATGACAAAGAATTTGCAGTCGTCCTCTTTAACCCACCACCATCTGTGTGACCTTGAGCAAGAAAATTACTGAACCTTCCCAATTTTCCATCTGTGTTCTCAGCTGTGAAGAATAAATACATGGCATCCATGGAAAGTACTTAGAACAGTGCCTGGCACAGAGTAAGGACGCACTACATGTTAGCTGGTGCTATTTTTATTTCTCACCCACATGCCTAGCACCGTGCTAGGTAACTGGTGAGGGTGGGGGAGAGCTACAAGACTAAAGGCAACAACAGTTTATACTCCTGATAATCAATAATCTAGTTCATGAGATAAAATTAACACACGCCGAGATCAAAGTACTAATTCAAGGCATTGTGTAATTCCGGAGCCCATGAGAGGTACAGATAACATACTTGAGGAAGTTGGAGGACAAACAGACTGGACATGGGGGCTGGGTGGCCAGTCAAGGCTTCAAGGAGGGAGGGGCCCCCCTGGAGGGGAGGGCAGTCCAATGGTTCAGCACAGACTCTGCCAAGCTCCCTGCTTTCAAATCTTAGCTCTGCCACTTTCTGGATGTGTCTCTGTGATCTTGCAAGATGCTTAGCCTCTCTCTGTGGCAGTTTCCTTTCTGTAGCACGTATCTATCTTCTAGGGCTCCAGTGAGGAGTGGCTGATTTATTTCCTATAAAGGGCAGCAGTGTCTGACGTGGGATAGGTGCTCAGCAAGTTAATCTCATCATCCCTCACGAGAGGAGACTTTGGCTTGGTGGCGAGAAGGGACAGAGGTCTCCCGGCGGATGGAAACAATGACTGCACGTGTAAAGCGGGACTATGCCTGTGTCCTGCTCAGGGATGGGGAGAGAGCGCGCCTCTGCACGCGCGGGTGGAGACGCTTGCGGCTGGGGAGGGGAGTGGGGGGCGTGGGCAGCAGGGGCCAAGGCAGAGAGGAGCGCAAAGGGCAGCCTTCAAGCCCAGCTAGGGTAGTCTGGACTGGATCCTTACAGCCTTCTAACAAGGGAGGGCTGCCATCTGGGCTGTGTGTGAAAGGGCCCCCCAGCAGTGGTGTGCAGGTGGATTAAAGACAGAGAGATGGCTTAGGAGACCATGGCCACAATTCAGGCATGACATGGGCACATCCTGCACTTGGGTGGAGGTGGAGGGGAAGGGAGGGACTGGCCGCCTGGAGAGGGAGTCACTGCAGTTCTGGGGAGCCCCTGCCTCCAGCCCATTCACCCACCATGCCCGGCTGCTGGCTTCTGCCCTGGCTTCCTCCCTTCCGGGCCAGGCTTGAAGGCTGCATTCAGGAAGGGGGAAGCACAGGGCCAGCTCTACCCCCCAGAGAAACGACTGGACCCCATCTGGCCTCACAGTGCGGACTTGGACCCAAAGGAGCAATTCTGGGAGGGGGAACCCAGCACTGGCTCTGTATGTGTGTGTGTGTGTGTGTGTGTGTGTGTGTGAGAGAGAGAGAGAGAGAGAGAGAGAGATTGTGTGTGTGTAAGAGAGTGTGTATTTGTTGTCTCTCTGTGTGAGAGTGTGTGTATTTGTTGTGTGTGCCTGTGTGTGAGAGAGACTGTGAGTGTGTGACAAAGAGGGAAGAGGGAGGACCATATGTCTATTTTCTCTGGGAAACAGATGTCTCCTCAAGTGGGTGAGAGAGTCAGTAAGGCAAGAAGAGAAGTGGGGTTAGAGCATCAGCTCCACATGAACAAATAAATTGTCCCACGCACAGGGCCCCTGTATGTGTCAATTTTCCAGATATTTTCCCTTTCTCTCTCTCTCTAAATCTTTTCTTTTCCAGTGTTTTTTCTTTCTCTCTCCCCAGGCTCGCACACCCATGCACAGCCATAGGCGGTATTCCCTCCGTCTGGTGGCTTGCATGGCAAGGAGCTGGGGATGCCCCCTTCCTTTGCTCAGGCCTCTCCTGGGACGGGGGGTGGTGGTCAGAGCCCGACCAGCCACAGGCTATAGGGTAAGAGACCAGGTCATTCTCCCCATCTTGTCTCTGCCCAGCTTGCCTTGTGGCCCCACCCTTCCCTCCGCCTCTCCCCCAACAAACACTTAACAAGCACCAATGATGCACAAGGCACTGGTCCGGGCCCGGGGGCCCAGGGGCCAGCCGATTCTGAAGTCCTCCTTGTCCAGCACCCTTGCTTTGGGAGAGTGGGATGGGAAGGGAACATCTTTTGCTTACTATCCAGGCATGATGTGCCAGAACGGAAATCCCCCACATCGCTCCTTTCTCTGGTTTGTCCTGGTGCTTCCCGGTTTGGTTCTCTGCTCTTCTACCTCCCTTCCTGGTGAAAAACGCAGAGACGTTGGAGCCAGAGACGCCTGGGTTTACATCCCAGGTCTGCCTCTTTCAAGCTGTGGGATCTGCAGCAAGAAGAGGCTTCACCTCTCTGGCCTCGGGATTTCCTCGTCCAGATTGTAACGTTTATTGCTGAGTTGTTGGGAGAATGAAATTAGAAAATGAGCCAGAGTGCCTAGCAAAGCCATTTTCTCCCTTTTTGGTCTTGTTTCTTTTTTCTTGTCCCTTTTCTTTTATTTATTTAGGAAAAATGTACTGAGCCTTCAATATGCTGGAACTGTGGGACGGGGAGAGGGCGGGAGTCCTGGTATCCGCTCTCCAGGAAACAAGATTCCAGCCAGAGCCTGGCAGCCCATCCCCTGGCCTCTGCTTCCTCACAGCCCATCTTCATCCCTTGGGAAGTGGGGAGCACCGAGGGCTTCTGAGCAGGGCAGTGACACCTGTGCTTTAGGACAGGGACCCGGGGTTAGTGCCGAGAGATGGGGAGGAAGGGGGGCAGCGACGGGGCACTGCCAAAGCCCTCCCGCCCCTGTCACTCCTCTTTCTCTCCATCTTCCCTTCTCCCTCCCTGTGACACTCTTCTCTCTCTCCCTCCCTCTCTCTTCTCCTCTCCCTCCATTCCTCTCTCCCCTTCGGCTCCCCCTGCGGCTTGCCAGCTGCCAGCAGATGACATCTCCTTTCATGTTTGGGGCTGAGCACGGCTTTGAATGTTCGTTTGATTCCGTTAAGATAATAGCTGGTTCACTGTCAGATGCAGACTGATCAGTTAAAACCTTAATCACTGCCTGTCTCCTCACACGGCTCTTATTTTTTAAGAGATTAATCCCCTCAGCCCTGCTCCAGCTCACATACGCCTTGGGGAAAAAAAAGGCAAGGTTTGTGCTATCCTTGTTATTATTATTGTTATTGTTTTCACCCTCATTACTCTGCGTGTTAACTCCCTCCCTCTGTTCTTTCAACTGTTCCTTTCTTTCTCTTTTAACCCCCTTTGGGACCCCAATCTTCCCCCAGCTCACTTGTGTTCTCTCTCTCTCACACACACACACACACACACACACACATTCAGCTGTGGCTCTCCAGACAGAGTGTGAGCACGGGGACAGGACACGGTCCAGGCACATGCAGACCGGGGTGGCTGGAGGATGCAGCTCTGTGCCACGGGCAGAGCCCAGTGTTTGGAGTCAGACAGACCTGCCCCACCCCTCCCTCAAGTATTCACATGCTATGTGACCTTGGAGAGGAGCCTCAGTTTCCTCATCTGTAAAATGGGCATGAGAACACTCCCTTCGGGGAGGCGGTGAGCACTGAATACAAGAAAACATGTAGGGTACCCACAGCAGGGCCTGGCACAGGGCAGCGGTGCAGTGTTATTCTCATTCCTCGCTCCTGCCTCCCCGATTCTATGGAAAGATCCTTCCCAGAGGTTGCTCTGTCCCTCCCAGAAGATGACGCCTCCTCTCTAGGCTCTTTTGCAGACGCTCCTCATGTGATCACCTGTCTCAGTTGACAGGTCTTACCCAGGATCCGGGAAGGAGATTCTCCTTGATGCTGACCCGTAAAGGGAACGTTTACAGTCGAACCTAGAATTTTACAGAGGAAAGTAACCCAGAGATCGTCTAAATGACCCAACCCCTCTAAGTACAGGAAGAGACTGAGGCTCTGAAAGGGGGTAATTGCCCCAGGTCTCACAGTGCATTATAGCAGGGCTGGGGCTAGGATTCAGCCCTGGCCTTGCACCACCCCACCCAAGGAGAAACAGGCAGACAACCAACCAACCAACCAACCAACATTCACTTAGCATATACTATGGGCTCAGCCCTAGGCCATTGGAGAGAACAACCAGGCAGAGCCACACCAGGTGGCACACAGGCTGGCTTAGACGCCTTCCTGCTCGGGCTGGTGCTGCAGACACAGGAAGGCTTTCTGGACGAGGTGGCATGGATAGGATTTGGGATGGCAGGTGTCCGAGGCAGGGAGAGGGAAGTGAGCATCTGAGGGCCACTGAGGACCCCAGCCTGGTTTCAGCCTGGCTCCTGTGCTTACTGAGGTGATCTTACTGAGATCAGAAGCCGTCTGCACGCCCCGTCTCCTTGGAGGTTGCAAAACAAACCACCAGTGGTGTTTGCAGTTGCAGAGATTGGTGTCAGATATAAGGAAGAAATTTCTTACCCCGAGGCATGGAAACAAGGGACCAGAGAGGTCTGGCATGCCCATCGTTGGTGTCATTCTGTCATTCCTTCGCAGAAAGGCATTAGGAGTTTGGGGTCTGGGGCCAGAATGCCTGGGTTTGAATTGCTTGCTAGTTGGATACCTTGGATGAGTCTGGGACTCAGTTTCCTTTTCTAAAACGGGAGTAATGATACCACTTAGCTCTTAGTGCCTGACACATAGTAAGTGCTATATAAGTGTTAGTCATGACTGTTCAGTAAAGACGCCTGGGAGCGCTAAGGATGCAGAGTTGAACAGGACATGGTCCTGTTGCCAGGATGAGCTTGGCCTCGTGCGGAGGCTGACAAGTCAGCCACAATTATGGTCCCATGTGGAGGACAAGTGGCCCACCCTCAGGGATGAGGGGCAGCCTCCTGGCAGAAGTAGATGGTGAGCTCCATGGCAGTAGGACTTTGTTTTTTCCCACTGCTGTGTCCCCAGTGCCTAGACTGGGGCCTGGTGCAGAGTAAGAGCTGTCAGTCTTTGCTGGATGGACAAGTGAAGAGCCAGCTGAGTTACATCCTAAAGGAAGAGTAGGATGACCACCCTCCCCTCCCTGGGTCTCAGTCTTCTCATATGTGAGAAAAGGGCTTGGACTGGAGTCCAGAGGTCTTGCTGGCTATCCTAGAAATCCATGCCAACTGACAGGGATGGGATGCAGATGAGGATAATGAAGGTGGGGGTAGAGGTGGGGGATGGGAAGAATGAGGAGGATGGGGTAGTGGTGGAGGTGGGGATGGGGGATGGGCAAGTAGAGGGGAGGGTAGTGGGTTCTGCTCCTGTTTAGAGACGGGCTGGAAAGAGTTAGGGAGCCTGAAACATCCCCCTCCAGTTGCCAGCACCAGCAGTAGGCGGCTTGGGGTTAATGGCATGACACTCCTGCGGCAGTCGGTCCGATGGGCTTGTGATGCCTTTTCTAATTTGGTGAGCGCTGAAGATTAGAAGGCAGGGAGAAGAGTTTTCCTCTCGCAGGTTATTATCCTGCCAACTCCCTGGGCGCCCAAGGGAGGGAGTCAGCGTGTTCCAGGAGAAAAGGAAGCAGGTCCTGGCATTCTGGATCGAGTGCCCCTGGGGAGCGGGGAGGGAGCCGAGGCTGGTGCAAATAAAATTGATGCTATTAATGGATCTGGTGCTGGTTGAAATGGGAGCAGCAGCCGTCTCAGCAGCAGCAGAACCGGTGGGAGGAGGGAAGGGGGCTTCTTGGAAGTAGAACTTACAGATGCTAAGCATCTTTGGCTTGAAGGGACCCCAGATTTGCCTTTTCCTGAAAAAGAGGGGTATCCTCACTGTGCAGGTCACATGGTCCTTCTCCCTTGACTCCACCCCTCCTCAGTGTAGGCCAAGGGTCCAGAGGTCTGTGTTGAGGCCAATCCCAGTTCCTTGGGCAAAGACCAATGCCTCCGGGTTGCAGGTCACATGGACCTGGATCTAGAGAATTCCATCACACACCTGGCTCTGCTCTCAGCTCACACTAGGGGAGGGAAAGGCAGGCTGGGGGTGAGGGGCTGGCTAGTCTGGACTCAGTAGAGGGCCCAGGATGGCCCTCCTGGCCAGAAAGAGCATCCACTGAGGCCTGTGTCTGATGACTGAAGTCCCCCTTAGCCCATCCCAGCTGGGCTAAGGCTGGGTGGTGTCATGGAAGGGCGCCAGCCTGGAGGCCAGGAATGCTGAGTCCTAGCTCTCCCCTGACCCACTGACAAGCTGGGTGACCTCAGCCTGGAGACCACCTCTCTTTGGGCTTCACTTTTTCCCCAACATACTGAGGATCTGTACACGGTGTTGTTTTGGGTCCTGGCAGAGGCTGTGGCCTGTGTTAAAGTATGCCTGCCCTTCAGGTCTCACATCAGCTCCTCTGGGAGCTTCTCTACTCAGTCACAGCTGAGACTTCTGGGCTTAGGGGACAGGGCGGGGGTGGGGTGGGGCTGCCGTGGGAGGGACATAGCACAGGAGGAGCCTTGGGAAGGCAGGTGGGAGAGAAGCACGGTCCATGCTGCCCACTGGGCTGTCTGCCAGCCCCCTGGGTGAGGAGGGGTCCCAGGGCCTGGTGGGCAGCCATGAGGGTCTGGCCAGTGGCGGCCTCATGAGGTGCTCTTTCCAGACCAGTGGAATACCTAATTATTAGACACCCCAAGTGAATCCTTTAAATATCCCCACATGGGACAAAATTATTGTCATAATAAATAATAATAATGGTTGGAAAATATCAGACAGTGAAAATGTTCTTTCATGAAACTGTATATAACCCTACCAAACAATAAGTAATAAATAACATGAATATTACACTACAGAAAAGATGAAAGTGATTAATACTTTAAAATTATATTAATGGCTTTTTTTTGGGGGGGAGAAGGAAACACTTGAAGAAAAGCTCCCCAAAGGGTGACGCTTCAAAGTTGCAGAGAATGATTTACATAGAGAATGACAGGACCAAGTCTGTGACTTTGTAATCACTGCACGTCATGGTTTATTTTTGAATCTACTGTTTAAACGCAGGGGTGTGTAGAACTCTGGGAACTGAGACAGCAGTGACTGAAGCCAGGCTAATGACCCTGAATTGTTACAAACTTATTCTGAAAGTGAAGAGTGTAGTGAGCTCTGCGTGCTCCAGGCTGACTGTATGCAGGAGAGTTCTTCAAAGGAACTACCTGTACAATCTTTATGAAAGAATAAGTAACAGAGATGCACTCATTTGAAGTTCATATCTATATTATTGAAACTCAACAGTAACCGCAGTAATTGCTTAGAACACAGCACAGCAGAAGATTTTTTTTTCCAAGGGAGCAATATTTTATCACTGACACAGAATTGCTGGCGCTTGGTGATAAGAAAAAAGCAGACCGACTTTTAGTCGATTTTATTATTGTTTTAAAGTTCTCTACACACAATGAACCTTTTCTTTGCCTGCACCTGAGGCAGACTGTTCCCTCTGCCCCCAACCTCGGTTCTCCACTGGGCTTTGCACATTCAAGCCACTTATTCCAGAAACCTTGGCTCCAAACCCTTCCCAATCAGGGCGAGTTAAGAAAACAGAGGCAAATAGCAATACATGTTAATCACCATCATCGTTGTTATTTTTAAAAAGTAAAGAACCTAGCAAATTTCACAGGACCCACACCGTGGTCTAAGCATTATGTTTAGTACGTCACATCCATTAGCTCATTTGATCCTCACAATCATCTTGGGAGGTAGGTTTTATTAAGCCCATTTTATTGATGAGGAAACTGAGGCTTATGGGGATTGCATACTTCAGTTTACACAGCTGGCAAGCATCAGAGATGAATTCAAACTCCAAAGCCCATGCTCTTACCCTCTATGCAATGGACAATACAAGGCTTCATTTGATTACACAGCCAATGAGTAGAGCCAGCAATGTTGCAGACACTCAAAGGACAGGGGGTCATTTTGAAAGGCCGAGGGGGTCAGAGAAGACTTCCTGGAGGAGGGTGCTCTTCATTTAGGCTTTTTTTTTCTTTTTAATTAAAAAAAAATTTTTTGGCTGTGCTGTGCGGCTTGCGGGATCTTAGTTCCCTGACCAGAGATTGAACTGGAGCCCTCAGCAGTGATAGCTTGGAGTCCTAACCACTGGACCACCAGGGAATTCCTTTCACTTAGGCTTTAAAGCAGACTGCCCTCAGGACCAACACCTTCCCTGCTCATCCCGGTAAAACATGCGTTGTCTTGGTGACTGGTCAGGATGGAGCTCCTAGTGCCATCCCAGGCCCAAATCTTTTCCTTCTCTCTGAAGACTCAGCCTCCCGCCCCAAGGCCACCTCTGTCTCCCAGTCAGTCTTGCTTCCTCCACCACTCCTGCCTCTGGTTAACCCTTACCTGATTCTGCCCTGCATTGCACTCACTTGTAGACACCAAACAATCCCTCCCACCACCCCACCCCCCACACACAGACAGAAGGGCTTTATTTCTATTTTATTTTATTTATCAAACACTTATTGAGTGCTTACTGTGTTCCAGGCCTCTTCTAAATAATTTCAAACATTAGCTATTAAATCCTCATTGTAAGCCTATGAGGTAGTTACGATTACTGCCTCCATTTTACAGATGGGGAAACTGAGGCACAGATATTCACTTACTAAATAGCAGTTGAGATTTAAACCTAGGCAGTGACAGCAAACTGTGTATTTAACTACCAAGGTAAGCTTTGAGAGTAGGAAGTGTTCCTTAGTCTTTTCTGCAGACTGGACAAACCTGGGCCTCAGGTCTTTTTCCTACAGTGTCAGATGATATGGAAATTTTCCTTTGAATGAATTGAACCAGGTGAGTCTGACACCTGGTTCCTGACACCATGGGGGTCCAACTGGAACCGGTGGTTCTCAACTGGGGATGGTTTGTCTCCCTCCTCCTTGGGGACATTTGACAATTTCTGGAGGCATCTGTGGTTATCACAACTGGGAAGAGGAGTGTGTGTGTGATGCCAGCACCTAGTGAGTAGAGGCTAGGGATGCTGCTAAACATCCTGTAATGCACAGACCAGCCCGTGAGTCTCAGTTTTCTCATCTCTAAAGCAGGCTTTGGTCAGGGTCAACCAAGATAGTGGCTAGGAAGGTAATTGGTATTGTGACCCTTATGGGGCGGGGCTGGGGGGTGAATCTTGCAGGCTTAAGTCTGCCTGTTCCTGGTCCCTCCAGGAGGAGGTGCTGCTTGTGTTGGTGGGGGGGAGGGGGACAGACCTTGCTCCTCCCTCTCAGGAAAAGGGAAGGAGGGATGGGGAGTCCCACAGGTGTCCCAGGCCTGCAGGTCTTTAGGAACAGTAGGCAGAAGAGCCAGGGGTCCGGGAGGCGCTCAGAGGCCAGCAGCAAACCGGGCTCTGTCCCACCAGGGCCTGGAAGCCACTTCCCCAGACAGGGGCAATTATCACAATCAAACAGTTGACACCAATTACGCACCAGGCCGAGAGGCGATGGCGGCTGTGCGGCAGCCTCGGCTTTGCATTTCTTAATGCGGACTGACAGACGCTGACCCTAGGGGCCACCGAGCTTGCCAGCTCTCAGCTGTTTCTGAGGCACCAATTTTGAGAGCCAAATTACTGCCAGGGCCCGCCTGCTCGCAGCACAGACCTACCTCTGGTAGGCAGAAGCATTCGCACCTCCAGGGTCCCCATAATCGGCAGCGTAGGGCTCACAGGGGTTGGCTGGAACTGCCCTTCCCGGGAGGGCTGAGGGCGCGCAGTGGGCCAGGTGCGCTGGGTCCTGAGGGAAGCATCCACCAGGTCCCTGCCGCCCCACTCAGGGAACCCACTGAGCACCGTGGAGGGGGCGCTCAGCTTCACTCTATGTGCCCTACACTGTGAGGTCTCACTCTTCGTCCCGCATCCCGTAGGGAGGAGAGAGCAGGAGGGTCTTTTAGGAAGTGGAGCTCTCCCCATAGGAAGCTGGTCCTGGACAGTTTCTTTTCTTTGGGGTGGCAGGGAGGGTGGGTATTAAGCAGTGCTTACCATGCTGTTCTGCTGGGCACGCAGGAGTGTCAGCCATGCACCGAGGGGCTCGGCTACAGGCAGCAGGGGCCACAAACCCAGCCTGCACGGTGAGGGTGTGAGGATGGACAGGCCTGCGTTCATGCCGTGGTGTAGGTCAGTCAGGGACCTGTGGAGCTTTAGTTTCCTGACCTGTAAGGGTTTTCCAGTTTTAGGATCCCCCAAAGCAGGAGTTACCTCCTGATAAGGCCACAGGGAAGTCTGGGTCAGGATTCCTCGAACTTCAAGCATTGAGATGATCAGGGCAACATGCTTTCCCTGCGTTTACTTCCAACTTCATCCACCTCCCCCTTATGGGGTGCAAATTCCTGTTCATGCCCCCACCTCTGCTCAGTCCCCCCACCTCTGCTCAGTCCCAGGCACTCCGGAAGACTACTGGGTGGTGAAGGAGAAATGAATCCAGTTCGGGGCTGGTCTTTTAAGCCCCCAGCTTTGACAAAGTAAGCCCTCTGCCCATCAGTGCCTCTCAGCCTCCGCAAGCCTGGTTGCCCTCTGGGCACCTGAGACACAGTGCTAGGAGGCACTAGGCTCTGTGAGAGGGGGTGCCTGGCCGTCTAACATGTCTCCTCTTTGCCCCCAGGCCCTCTCTGGGCCCCATGCCAGCCAGCCATCAGGCCTGCCTGAAAGTCAAGGACTGCGATGGGAGAGGTGCCTTCAGGAGCAGGAAGACTCACCATCCGTGCCCAGCGGCCTCTTTGCCACTGGGGTAAGAGGCGGATCACCTTACAAGAGGACTTTCCCAGGCGAAGAGTGCGCGTGCCCCCCAACCCCCCGAGTCCCCAACACACCCCTTGAGCTTCCCACTACCCCCTCGGGACTGCCAGCCCAGTCTCTTAGATGCACATCCATCCCATTTTCCGATCTTGTGAAAAAGAACCCTTTTTGGAACACTGAGCATTCCTCCCTCCCCCAAAGGTGTTTGGACTTCCCCACGGTTCAAACGGAAAAACAGAGGATTCAGCAGGGGCAGGGCGCCACTGATGGGAGAACTCCAACTCGGCACATCAAGGGCACCTCCTGCGTGCTCGTGTAGGGTTGCGTCCTTGGGCTGGCCATCCTCTGCCCAGTCATGAGGATGGAGTAGCGCCAGGGTAACTGCCCTACTTCCGAGACGTGGCCTGGGGACCCCACTGAAGTCCCAGCGGCTCTCCTGGCCTGGGTGTCTGGGCTGAAAGCGCAGTTTCCGCGCGCAGTTATCCGGGGCCGCTCTCCTGAGTCCGGCTCAGACCCGGCGGCCCAGGGATCCCGATTCTAGGCCTTCAACTTGGAGCCGCCAGAGTCGAGTCGTTGGCGCTAGAGCATTCAGGGCTTTGCCCGGAGGTCAGGGCAGCCGGGGCGTGGCGGCGTCCCCTCGGGCCATCGCCGCCACATGCGCGTTCCGTCGGGCCGCCGCATTAGTCACCGTCCCCGCCTCGTGTGGCGCCCGGCCCAGGAGGCCGGGCCTGGGTGCCAAGCGGAAGCGGGTGAGATCCCGCCGTGCGCCGCCGGGAGGAAAGGAGCCCGAGCCCCTGTGCCGGGTGGGACACCTCGGCCACAGCGCGCCCGCCCCCAAAGCCGGGCGACATTAAACCCAGCGCATGATGATTCCCCGGGGCCTCCGCGACGGCGGGCGACGCCCCTGACAAGGACCGGGAGTGTTTATCTGTATATCGTGTCAGCAAGTGCATCGGCTTTAAAAGGCCAAGCGGGGTTCCTGGGGATTAACGATCAGACACAGGGAGCCCTGTTCTCTCTGTCTCCGCCCTCTTTCCCACCCCAGGAACAAGAAAAAGAAAAATCTGTTGGAAATGCACTTCCCCCGCCCCGCCACTCCACCCGCCCCGCTTTCCTCTGCTTTCACCGACTTAAAAGAAAAATAAAATACATTCCAGGAACTGGGACGGCTGCGGAGCAAACTCAAACCAGAAAATGCTTAAAGATGTTTTAATGACTTAAACACAGGGCCGGTTTGTGTCTAAAAGTTTCCACATTAAAAAAAAAAAAGAAGAAAAGAAAAAGAAAGAAAAGAAAATTCAATATTAAATATCCTTCCACCGCCTCCTGGGCCCCTCCACCAGGCCCTCCTGGTTCCCCTCACCTTCTGGGGGCTCCACGTCCCCATTTTCCTCTGCATCTTTGCCTTCAGCTGTGGGCTATTAGCACCCGGTGTGAACAGAGACCAGGCCCCTCCATAAACTTTATATTCACATTCCAAAAATGAAAAAACAAGGAAAAGGGAGAAAAACAACACCCTTAGGTACAGGCCCAAATGCTCCTGCGAGCTGAGGCCTTCCCCTCCCCCCAGGCTCAGGGTCAGAACTGTTAACTAGCAGCTGACAGATTTTTACAGCACGAATTAGACCCTCACTTAGCTCAGGATTAGCCCTATCTTCCATCTCATTACTGCTCTGCCTTGTTGGAGCCCCCTTTCTTGGAGGTGGGGAGTTGCAGATAGGTCTTTGTGGTCCTGGCCAGAATTCTCACTCTCTGAGCTGGGGTGGGATGGGATGAGGAGACAGGGAGACACAGGGAACTGGTGAGACTTGGGATCCTGGATGGGGCTGGGGGTGGCTAGCTGGAGGGCCTGAATGAGTTTCTTGAGGCATTTGTCAGGTGGAGTGAACCAGACACCTGCCTCGTGATAGAGATAAGTTATGTGGTGGTAAGGCAGGTGCTGGCTTAGAGATTGATCTTCTCGTTATTCCAAGGGTTCACAAACCTTGGGAACAACAATAGTGATTGCAATATTTACTGAGCACTTGCTATATGCCCTTTTGTATTTAATCCTCAAATTAAACCCATGATGTGGGCACTATCATTATTATGCCCATTTTACAGATGAGGATGCTGAGGCTTAGAGAAGGTAGGAAATTTACCCGAGGACCCTGCCAGTAAGTAGGAGAGGCAGGATTCAAATCTGGGACTGGACAAGTCTAGAGCCTGAGCCTTCAGGTCAAACTGCCTCTAATGCCAAGATCACAGTGGGTGCCTACTACATAAACATCTCTAAGCTCTTTGTTTTCATTTCACTCACTAACTGAATTTTAGGAACTTTAAGCCTGAATTCCTGCTGGTAGAGTTCTGACCATCTCCTGTTATCTAGTGTGAGACGAAGACCAGCAATCACCCTCTCATCCTGGATCTACCTCTGGGATTCAAGAGCTGTTAGGATAGGATCCTGGTAGGGTGACTGGCTTCTCTCCTATTCTTCCTGGACCCAAAGAAGCACTTTTCGGGGTGTAATTTCTAATGAAGGCAGTTAAGCATTTGCCAAGAGGCCTGGGGAGAGAGAGGGGCATTCATGTCACCAGAATGGAGAAGGGCTGGAGGAGCTGGAGCCCTGGGCAGCTGCCCAGATGTTTGGTCTCTGGGAGCTTGACTACAGAGGTAGCTCCAGCTGTTTATGCCCTCTTCTCCTCGTGAAGGTCAGCACAGGGTGGGGAGAGGGGAGGATGGTGGAGCTACTGGTGTCTGGACACTAAGGACACAGTGACACTTTAGTGTTCTCAGCTCAAGGGCTCTTCATGGGAAAGGCTGCTTTATGGACACAACTTACTACTCAAGGGTCAGCCCAGAGCAGGAAAATGTCTGGGAATTCTGGAGCCATTCAGAGTCTTTTTTTTTTTAGTGGAAATTTGAGGAAATTTTGAAGCATATGTAATACTTTGACTTTAAGTGCCCTTAACAAAGTTAAATCATTTTGTCAGTTTAGGAATGTAAAATGCTTTATGTATAACTTGGTTTGCTCATAAAATCTTCATTTGGGTGTATTTAGAAACATGAGGCCAGAGAAAGGAAAGCTGAAATTTGAGGAAAAACCTCTAACCCTCTGACATGGAGTGAGAAAACAAATAGAAGTTTCCTTATAAATTTTGTTTGTCTCCTTGTGTGGTTAGGCACATGTGTGATTCTGGAGGTTGGGGGTCAGAGGCTGCACCCCGCATCTCAGGAGGGTGCCACCCAAGGAACAGGGCAGGGAGAAGGAGAAACATACAGAGAACTGACAAGGGCAGCAGAGCCAGGGAGGCTAGAACTGAGTTTTCCTAGGGATTTTGGAAGAGGAGGAGCATGGCTTTGTGCAAAGGGTAGGTCATTGTCCTCATGGCAAAGTCACCCCATTCCCAGATGAGACTGAAGTTTCAATGTCTTCCTATTATATTAGTCCACCCCCGACAACGTTTTCTTCTTCTCCTAGTCTTCCTTTTTTCTAGTCTTCTGGCTACCCTCTGACTTCTAACCTTTTCCCTCTGGAGCAGAGAGTCTCCCTGAAGTTCTCCAAAAGCTCCCAAACTTGGTTCATTCCAACCAACATTTATTAGGATCCTTCAGGGATAGGGATGTGAATTAGACCCTGTCTTTGCCCTTGGGTGCCAGATTCAGGCCGAGTCAGAAGAGGATAACTGCTATTTATTGAGTACTTTCTACGTGCCAGGTACTGTATTAAGTGATATATGTATTACATTAACACAGTTAAACTCAAGAGTTGAGTCTCATTAAATCCATTTTACAGATGGGGAAACTGAGGCACAGATTGATTAAGTAACTTGCTCAAGATCAACTGGGATTTGAACTCAGGCAGTCTGGGCTCCACATCTGTGCCCTTAACCATTCCAGTATCCCAAGGCCAGGGGTGTTCCCAGGATGCTTGATGATCACTGGGGATAGCACTGTCCCTGTCCTTGGGCATCTCAAAAGGCCTCTTTGAGGAGAGGACCCCTGGGCGGCTGCAGAGACAAAGGAAATGGGATAGAACATTCCAGGCTGAAAGGATGGCAGAGAGAGGCATCACAGTATAAAGTCCAGTATCGCATGTCAAGAGATAAACCATTTTTGGAATTTCTAGAATGTAAATAAAGGGTGAGGTCAGAGCACACAGGGGAGGAGGCTGGGGAGACAGGAGAAGGACCAGACCATGGTGAGCTTGTCCCATGCTTGGAGTTGAAGGTATCTTCTGTAGGGGATGAACAGCCATCCAAGGGTTTATGCCAGGGAATGATGCAAGAAATGTGCATTCTTGATAGAATTCTCTGGGGGAGGGGAACATTGTGGAGAAAGGACTGGATAGAGGTGAGACTGGAGGCATGAACACCAACTGGGAGTTGAATGAGGAATCTGAATAGACAACTTGACATTGGGAATGGAGAAATGGCTTGAACCAGAGGCAAGAAAATTTTTTTTCCTTTCATTTACTATTTATAGTCTGCCTTATTCCATTAAAGATTCTCAACTAGACCTCTGACTTCCTAAATTCTTCCCAGAATGTTTCCTTATTTTTTCCCCCCACTAATTGCTCACCGTTGGGTAAGTTGGCCCAGTTCACATTACTCAGTTTCTTCTCTGAAAACTGGCCTATTTATTACAGTGAGGTGACCATGCAAGCTGGTGGCTGAGTTCAGTCCTGATTCCCACCTGTTACACAACTATTAATAGCACTCCCTTTTACTCTGAAAAGTGTTCTGCTTTGAACTATGAATTATGTGGTCACCCTAGTTAAAGCACATACATGAAAAACAATTGCAACAAAGCCTTGAACCTAGAGGGCATTAAATTATGTGTAGGTACATTAAAATGATCTGACTTGCTCAGTGATAACTCTGAGAAGTAGGCAGGATAAAGGTTATTGCCATTCCTTTTTTTTTCTTCCTTCCTTCCTCCCTCCCTCCTTCTGTTCCTTCTTTTTCTCTTTCTTTCCTTATTTCTTGTTGTTGTCTAAGACACAAAAAAAAGGAGGTTCAAGTACATTAAATGACTTGCTGAAAGCACACATGTAGTAAGAAGTACAGGTAGGGTTTGGATTTGAATCTTCTCATTCTGCTACACCACAGTCTCCCTTTTATGCTGTGGTAGATTAAAGATGGCCACATGCTCTTTGCAACCCTCCCATTCAAAGGTAGACTCTAATCTCTTTCCTTGAATCTGGGTTGGTCTTAGTGATTTGCATAACCAATAGAATGTGGGAGAAGTGACAAGGGTTGAGTGAGTAACAGAATTAGGTCCTGAGCCCAGGTTTCCTGACTCCTAGTTCAAAGCTCCCTTCACTTCCCCATGTCTCATCCCAGTCTTCCCCTTTTCCTAGGGAGCATCCTCTCAGCCCTTCCACTCATCACTGATGCCCTGCACCCCTATCCAGCAACAGAAAGGAGTGGGGAGAGGCATGTCTTTCATCCACATGTACAGATCTGAAGATGGAAAAAGTTTAAGTTTCACAGCCCTGGAGAAAAAGAGAATCAGAGAGTGAATGCTGGGAAAACATGGGGGGAAGCAGCGTGGTGTGAGAGGGAGACCCTGGAGGATGTTTCAGTAGGTTAATAACCTAAGCTGTTGCCAAGTTGAAATTAGAAAGAGGAAGGCTCTGCCTTCCGAATGTGGAGGAGGGGGGCTAATCCTGTCCTTTGATAAATGGATCACATTCTAGCAAAATGAGATGCTCCGCCCCAGTGGCTGCAGTGGGACATTGGGCTGGGGAGGCGGGGGGTGGGTAGGGGGCCTCCGGAGCCCCAGCAATGAGGTTAAGACGCAGAACTGTGAGGCATGGGTACATTAGCGATGAAGTTGCAGTCACTTTGGAGGCTCTTTATTAAATAACCTGCAATAGAGACGATGGGCAGAGGTACCTGGCTCAGTTTGGATTATTCACCTCCCCACCAGCCTTTCTGGAGACCTGTCCCCTTCCCCTGCCTTCCTGGGCCCTCTCTGATCAATTCCCCAGCTCTGCTCTTTCCCCTTGTCACTCATTTCTTTGGTTCAGACCTGGACTGGTACGGCTTTTAGTGCCTCTGCATGTGTGATGCTTTTGAGGCTCCCAGGGAGAGTTCAGGGACTCTTCTCCCCACCTCTCCCTTTCCAGTGTCCTCCATCTCTGGGTAGCAGACTGGAGTGAAGAAGTCACTTGTCTTTTGTACATTTCAGGAAGGGCCAGTGCTGGCGGGGTCTCCCCACAGAGGGGTGGCCTCCTGGGAGCCCCTGGGTGTGCTAAATGTTCAACCACTCCCAGCTCTCCAGGGATGTATTTTTAAAAATCTCTTTAATTCATAGACTTTTACACCTCCAGAGGTCTCAGAGATAGGAACTGGCCCGTGCAAGCTTAAAACGAGCTCCATTCCTCCCAATTACTCCCCCACCCCCACCTTCAAGTCTTCCAAATGTTGAGTGGAAGGCCAGACATAATTTGGTGGAATGATTTTCTGAAAGGGAAGACAGCTCGAGGAGGTTAGGCAAAGCTCTTGAAACCTAACTCAAATGATGCAATGACAGTTTATCCCAATTCTCTCCATCTTTCATTGGGGAAAAAATTACTGAGCTTTTTATACATGCTGGGCAAAATCCTAGGCATTGGGGATTTACAGAGAAAGGGGATATAGCCCTGTTCCTCAAATCGCTCAGTTTGGTGGAGGAAACTAAAGATAATAATTACGTGCTTATTAGAGCTGTGACAGAGCACTTCATATATATCACAACATATGAATATGTGTAACATATGCATTATTTAATTCTCACAACAACCCTATGAAACCACTACTATTACTGTCTACCATTGAATAGTGAGAAAATGAGGCACAGAGAGGTTTTGGAACTTATTCAAGGTCACACAGCTAGTAAGCGGTAGAGCTGGGATTTGAACCCAGGCTGTTTGTCTCTAGCTCCAGAATTTGTGCTCTTAAAAACTAAATTACAATTCAGTATAATTTTCATGGCGAGGGAGGGGAGGTGGCTAGTATTAGACCAGAAGGAGATGTTAAAGATAATCCAGACAAACCCGAATACCAGCTGAGAAACTGAGGCTCTGAGAGGTTGAGTGACTTTCCCAATGTTAGCATTACTAAGTGGGTGTTGAACCCACACCACCCATTCTAATGGGCCTCTTTCCCTTCCTCTATTGCTGCCAGGAATCTGGGAGAGCTGCACCCAGCAGGGGAAAGACATTCTAGTAAAGGAGCCTGGCAGGGACCAAGATGGAGGCCCAAGATCCTGGCAGGTTCTGGAAACAGCAAGTAGAGTGGGTGTGGCAGGAGCACCTGAACGTGGGGGCAGGGAAGGATGAGGGTAGAAAGTGGGGTGGAAAGGGCCGGGATATTTTGCTAAGACAAAGGGGAGTTATGAAGGATGCCATGATCAAATGCACTTCACTGATGTTCTCTCTGGCCATTGTGTGGAGGGAAACAAGGAGACATCCAGAGGACTGGCTTGGGGGCATCGCTGGGGATGCTCTGGTGTGAACAGGACATTTACAAAGGTGGTAAGAAGAGCACGTAACAAGAACAAAAAGGGGGAAATAGAAACTCCTCGTAGGTTAGAGCCCTAACTTAAAATTTTCAAAAAGAAAGTTAAAGAGAAGAATGTGTCAGGACGAGTTGAAAAGCCTTGGACCAATGGGGTTTTGCTAATAGATAAGAGCAAGAGTGAGAGCTTTCAACCTGTATTTTGCACTCATCTTCACAAGGAGAAGAATCTTTGGATCGATGAGTGGAAGGTAAACAGTAGTGAGAGAGCGCGGAAGCTTGAGAAGGGCTAAGAGGCTGTGAGGCGGCACTTGGGCTCTCTAAGCAAATTCAAGTCTCCTGGGAGAGCCAGGGAAAGAGCTCGACCAAGGCATGTCAGTATCCTTGGAGTGATCAGGGAGGATGGGGATTCCGCAAACCGCTGACCAGTTGTCTAACGCTGACCTCAGTTATGATTCCAGATAGGGCTCCTGAGGGCATGCTTATGACAGTCTCCCTGGCTTCTGTCATAATTGTTCAAGCAACTTTAAAAAATAAGTTATATATAGTTTAACAAAAACAATACATGTGGATAGTTTAAAAAGTCAAACAATGCTAAAAAGCTCACCACACAACCCAGCGGTCTCCCGTGCTTCACTCCCCATGCTGGTTACTTGCCAGGCTCACTATTGGCACCATCCGCAAACCTTTTCATTTTTTTCTTTTAGCTTTTCAACATGTTCTGGTATTTATTTCTATATTTTATTTTATTTTTTGTTTGCGGTACGCGGGCTTCTCACTGTTGTGGCCTTTCCCGTTGCGGAGCACAGGCTCCGGACGCGCAGGCTCAGCGGCCATGGCTCACGGGCCCAGCCCCTCCGCGGCATGTGGGATCCTCTCGGACCGGGGCACGAACCCGTGTCCCCTGCATCGGCAGGCGGACTCTCAACCACTGCGCCACCAGGGAAGCCCTACTTCTGTATTTTAAAGTAACATGCCTATGATGCTGTCTCTTGATTCATTCATTTTAGATTGTTTTGTAAACTTCACCTGGTGAACGGTACCAGTCCTCCTCCCCTTCAGAGCTCGTGGAAGAGTGCACTTCTGACATTCGTTCCGGTGAGAGAGGGACACGTGATTGTTTCTGGTCAATGAGAGTGTAAGAGAAAGTGATAAGTATCACTTTCAAGACAGGAAAAGCTCAAATGTGCTTCTTTAGTCTCTGCCCTGCCATGAGACTGAGGATGCCATGTATTCCAGATGGGGTAGCTACAAATTGGTAGAGCCACTCACTGAGTCTCTGAATGACCATATGGAGCAGAACCCCTGACAACCCACATGAAAATAATGTGAGAAAGACATAAACTTTTATTATGTTATGTCATTTAGATTTTGGAGTTGTTACTATAGAATAACTTCATCCATCCTGACTAATATATACCTTATGAGCTTAGCTCACTTATACCCCTTCTCCAAAGCCTACTAATTACATCTCAATTTTCAACAACTCTGTATAAGATATACCCTATTACATTTTTCTACTCTGTCACACTGTAATTTATCAGTTCCATTCTTCTTTTTTCTTGGAGAGAGATCTCCTGGAGCCCTTCAAACTTCTGCTATAATATGGACTGAAGGCTCTCTAGATCTATACAATTGTTCTTCCCTGTATTCTGGATTCCATGTTGTCTTTTTTTTTGGTTTAATTTCTCTTTTTGGTGGAGCACATTTTCCAGTAGCTTTCTGACAAAGGGTCATTGGAAGATGTATTTTTTAGATTTTGTGTGTTTGGAAATGTCTTTTTGCCATCCACATACATGATCGGTAAATTGGCTGGCTATAGAAGCCTAGGGTGAAAATAACCATGGCACAGACTACTAGCTATCCACCAAAATCTTGGGCATGTAGTTTGAGTGCATTTTCCAGTTTCCTTTGCAATAAGGTTTGGTCGTGAGATTAAGTTCCCTTTAATGGAAATCAAAATTCCAGACCTGGCTCATTCAAACCCTCCTATGTATGCTCTTCCATGCTTTTCTCCTTCCTGGCAAGATGGATGGAGGTGATGAAAATGAAATTCTATGGGTTTGCAAGGCCATGAGTTGAAAGGAATGTCAGTTCCTGAATAACCACCTAGAGAACTGTCCTGCCCTGAACAATGCACCCAGGTATGTTATGTGAGCTAAAAATAAATATCTATTGTGTTAAAAATAAACACCTATTAAGCCAGTGAAATTTTAAGGTCTATTTGGTCTAACCTGCTAAGGTTAGTCCTTAGCAGTCTAACCTACTCTAATTAGTACAGAAATTGATTCTAGGAGTGGGGTGATGCCATCCTAAAAACGAAAATAGTGGCTTTGTCTAGGGGTAGGTGGTGAGGAAACATATAACAGGATGGAGAGAAGGAGATACCGCTTATGCTGGGACAAAAGCATTTGGTAAAACTGATACCAGAGATAATTTAATATCCTACTGAGACTGTACTTACAGTAGAAGAGGTTAGAAAAGACGGACAGGCTTTGTTGTCAGTTACTTACTTCACTTAGGTTGTCACCAGGCAAAGATGAGCTCAGGAAAGCAAGTAGAGAGTAAAGTTTGAAGAAACAGTTTCTGGACCTAACAAAGGAGTTGATAAGACTAAATAAATCTTTAAGTCGGTCTTTGTGAAGTCATCTCAGTTAAACAAAGGAACTCGGGCTTCCCTGGTGGCTCAGTGGTTAAGAATCTGCCTGCCAATGCAGGGGACACAGGTTTGAGCCCTGGTCCGGGAAGATCCCACATGCCACGGAGCAACTAAGCCTGTGTGCCACAACTACTGAGCCTGCACTCTAGAGCCCGCGAGCCACAACTACTGAGTCCGTGTGCTGCAACTACTGAAGCCTGCACGCCTAGAGCCTGTGCTCCGCAATAAGAGAAGCCACCACGATGAGAAGCCCGCACCCGCAACAAAGAGTAGCCCCCGCTCGCCGCAACTAGAGAAAGCCTGCGTGCAGCAGCAAAGACCCAACGCAGCCAAAAATAAAATAAATAAAATAAAATAAATAAATTTATAACAAACAAAAAAACAAGGGAACTCATCCCTGCAGCAGGATAAAGTTAAGGACATTGTCTCTCTAATAAGCCTCTTGCTACAGATGGCTTTACAGTAGCTGGTATTAATTTGACAGCTAAATTGGCATAAGGACAAAGAAGCAAAAAACAAACAAATAGATTTAAGAACCATGTCTAGGAAACTTTGGATGTGGTTACAGCATATGTAACCAATGGGAAGCAAATAGATCAGAAATCTATCTGAAGGAAGAAATTACATTCCGAAGGAAACCATAAACATAGCCTAAAAAAACTTTACAACAACATTGGACTCCCAAGTTTCCATGAGCAACAAGTGGGCTGTGAAAGCAGTGGGACCCCAAAAAAGGGAATCCTCCCAATACCCACTTCAGGTGTGGACACAGGAGATAACAGAGAATTTCCCAGAGGGACAATCAGGGGCTATGGAAGACAACGGACAGTGCCTCCAAGAGAGAAGGTACAGGCTCCCATGAAGTAATCACCTCCGTTGGCAAGGCTGGGGATCCCAGCAGGGTGCCACCATTGTTATGGACCAGGGACGGTCTGTGTTTCCCAATCTTAACTGCAATTATCCTATATATTGGGTGTGTGCAGGGTTGGAGGGTGGAGCACAGTTCCTAACTCTTTGGACCAAGAGAAATTCCATCTGACTTGTTAGGAAAGACTGCACATCACCTCGAGGACCTGGACATGAAGCAGAATGCAGAGGCTGGATGGGGCTCTGCTTTGACTCCCTTGGAAGGGGACTGAGTGTGTCCTATGAGAGGCAAGAAGGCCACACATGCCACTGACTATGGAAGAGACTGCTAGCTGGGCACCCAAATCTGTTCTCTTCTTTCTGGGTACACAGATGGGCTTATATTTCCCAGTATCCCTTGTTGGGAGGTGGAGCCATGTAGCTAAATTCTCTCCAGTGGAATATGAATGGAAATGACGTGTGCCAGTTTCAGGCTTGGCCTGTGCAGACTTAACCTGTGCAGCTTCGCATGCTCTTCCCTTTCTAACAGCTGGCTGCAGACAAGAGGGCTCCAGAGCAAGTGTCCTAACCTGGGGTTCATGGACCCAAAGGTCAGGGGGTTCTATGAACTTGGATGGGAAAAGTATATCTTCATTTTCCCTAACTTTGAACTGAAATTTAGCATTTCTTTCTATGACGAATGCAGATGACAAACTACAGTAGTATTATCAGTACCTGCGATTTTGTCACCAGTAGAAATCACAGATAATTTCATATCACGTTACAGTTGTTGCAGATATCTCAAAATATCTTTACAGTCATCACTACTAGGAAATTACGGTGCTTATTAGACCTGCCACTAGATTGCACATAATTGCAGGCTTCCTGTTGACAGACAGTCACGTAACACAAATGGCCGGTGCTGAGCAGAGGAGGCATTCAGCCACCGAATGGGGAAGTCACATATTCTCACTGGTAAAGCAGAGATCTGTGCAGCTTTCCAGTAGTCCCTGCCTGCCATTGTTGGTCAGTTAATATGTGAAGGTAGGTGAGTGGTTTTCACTGTTTTTTTAAAGGTTTGCAAAACCGGATGATTCAAATAAGAATTCTTCACTTTCCTTAATATTGAGAGGTATGCAGACCACAAATGTTGTCAGCCTGCCCATTGATAACGTTTTTTAAAAAATAAATGCAACTTGAAATCACCTATGCTTTAATTGTACTGTCTTGTTAGCTATTGAATTAATATGGAAGCACATGTATTAATTATTATATTACAGATTGTCTTTTTATATTTTGATAGCTATATGTCCATATAATTGGTTTGCTTTTTACTACTATGAGTTTTGTGTTACAGAGTTAAAAATATTCTGAGAATGGGGCCACAGGCTTCACCAGACAGCCAGAGGGGACCAGGGCACAAAAATGTTTGGGAGGGAGCCTGTGGTATGGCTGAGCCACAATGTGGAAGGAGCTTGGGTCCCATGAAAGAAAGCCTGCCTATTACCTGAACATTCATCCAGAACTATTATGTGAGCAAAAAATAAACTTCTGCTGTGTTAATCTGGTATTTGTTACTACCAGAGCACATCCTACCTCAAGCAAAGACATCGGTCCATTGTAGCTTTTGTTGTTAATTTTGAGCAGTTCAGTGCCATATGGATATCTGCTCTTCTGTGTCATTTCTCTGCCTGGTGTAACCCTCACTCCTACTGTTAAAAAAATATTTTTTTACTTAATCTTTTTGTTCTGAAATTTCACTTGCGCCCTAGAGTGGCTCTATTAATTTTGCCAGGCCCTCAATGGGCTTTTTTATTTTTTAAATTATTTTATTATTTAAAAAAAATTTTTGGCTGCACTGCACAGCATGCGGGATCTTAGTTCCCCGACCAGGGATCAAACCTGCGCCCCCTGCAGTGGAAGCATGGAGTCTTAACCACTGGACCGCCAGGGAAGTCCCCTCAGCAGGCCTTTTCAAATGTGGCAACTTGTATCTTTCAATCTGGGAAATTTCATTATCTCTTAGTCAGTGTTCTGGTTAGCTATAGCCTTGTAACAAATCACTCCCAAAACTTAGTGACCTAAAGCCACAACAATCATTTTATAACCTCTGACAGATCTGGGAAAAGCTCAGCTAGGTAGTTCTCTCTCATGAGATTATAGTCATATGGTAGCTGGAGCTGGAACAGTGGGGACTGAAGCATCTGCAGACTTACTGGGCACCCCTCTCTCTCTCAGGGTAGCCTATGTGATCTCTCCACATGGCCTTGCTTGGGCTTCCTCGCAGCATTGTGCCTTGGGGCAATAGGACGGCTTATGTGGTGGCTCAGGGGTCCAGGACAATTCTTCCAGCAGCAAAGCAGGAGGAGAATTGCCTTTGATGACCTAGCTTTAGAATTCACATAGGCTACCCTCCACTATATTATACTGGTAAATACAGTCACAAAAACCTTTCAAGATTCAAGGGTAAGAGAGTTAGACACCACCTCTTGACGGGGGCAAAGTTCTAGAAAAGTGTGTAGGATAGGAAATATTGCAGCCATCTTTAGAAAATACAACCTGCTACAATTTCCTCTTCCTTTTAGTTCTTTCATTATATTTCTCTTAATAGTAAGTTTTGAGCCTCTGGACTAATCCTTTAATTTTCTTATCTATTCTCTGTCATTATCCTTTACTTTATCTTTTTGTTCTACTTTCGAGGAGATTTCATTGACTTTACCATCAACCCTACTACCGACTTTTACATTTTTTTTTTTTTTTTTTGCGGTACACGGGCCTCTCAGTGTTGTGGCCTCTCCCGTTGCGGAGCACAGGCTCCGGACGCGCAGGCTCAGTGGCCGTGGCTCACGGGTCTAGCCGCTCCGCGGCATGTGGGATCTTCCCGGACCGGGGCAAGGACCCGTGTTCCCTGCATCGGCAGGCGGACTCTCAACCACTGTGCCACCAGGGAAGCCCCGACTTTTACATTTTGACTGCCGTTTTTAATTTGTTCTGTTTTTTTTTAAATACTGCATCCTGTTTTCGTCTGATGGATGTATCAATAATATCTTCTGTTATTTTTCTGAGGCTATAAATTATAATTTCTTTGAATTGTTCTGCTTTCTACAATTCCCTCTTTTCTTTATGAATTCCTTTCTCCCTCCCTTTTTTTTCTTTAATGTTTTCTCAAATACTTGATTAATCTTGGATGTTTCTGTTGGAAGCACAGTGGGCTTGTGGACTGGCATGTCTTGATCAGGTGGACAGGTGGCTGTTTTTATTGGGAGTTCCAAATCCAGTATTTGTTTGTCTTTTCTGTGGGGTCATTTGGTTTCACTGGAGAAGGCTTCTTCCATCTCCTGTGTGGGAGCCCAGCCACTGGTATCCGGAGCTCAGTGGGGAAGTGTCTAGGGAGCTCTTTACCAGGCGGACTCTGGTTTGATTTTCTTGGGCCTTCTGATGTTCCCATTTTTGGAGTCTCCCTGCTTTACTTATTTCATAACTCCCTGACTCCGGAACAAACGTCAGGTCTCCTGCAGGGTTTGGGAGTTCCCTGGAGTGGTCTCACTACTCCTTTACACAGGGTTTCAAATAATCCCCATGTCTAGCCCTCTGCCTCACTTTGGTTTTCTGCTGTATCTGGTGTCTCCCATTTCTGAATCTTTCCTAGGTTTTCTGTAACCCATAGGTTTTCCTCTTCTTGATGCCTCCTGCAGATACTCAGCTAGGCTTTCCTCCTCTTTGCTCGGTCCTGTGCCATTCTGCCATTTGCTTTGTTTCTTATTGTGCTTCAGGGATTTAGATGTCTCCTAAGTCTATTGATGATGGAGTTGTGTTTCTGTTTCTTGCTTTCTTTTATATTTTGGGTGACATTCAAGAGGAGAAGGGGGAAACCTGGAATCCCTCCATGCCTCCAAGGTCACAGCAGGCTTCATGGATGAGTTCCCACAGGCCCCATGCTTAGAAGGGCCCTGTACTTGGTTTCATACTCTTCTGTCACCATCTTGAAATTTGAACTTATTTTCATTTTGCACTGGGCCCTGCAAACTATGTAGCCAGTCCTGCCCACTGTTGACCTCCTAATCCACCTTCCATGCTGCCCGAGTGACTATTTTGAAACAGAAACCGAGTCATGTCATGCTCCTGCTCAAAAGACTTCAGTGGCCCCCAAACCTTCAGGATGAAGTCCAAATTCCCCAGTGTTGTATCTAAGCCACCGTGAGCATTAGCAGACCACCGTAGGGCTTACTAACTGGTCTCAGTTTCTATTTTTACCTCCCTACAGTGCAAAGAGGCCTCTTTAAGAGATAGGCTGGGGACTTCCCTGACGGTCTAGTGGTTAAGACTTCATCTTCCAATGCAGGGGGAGTGGGTTCAATCCCTGGTCGGGGAGCTAAGGTCCCACATGCCTCGGGGCCAAAAAACCAAAACATAAAACAGAAGCAATATTGTAACAAATTCAATAAAGACTTTAAAAGTGGTCCACATCAAAAAAAAAATCTTAAAAAAAAAAAGGTAGGCTGGATCAGGCCACTCCCTTGTTCAAATCTGTTCACACTTAAAATACAGTGTGAGTCCTCCTTTGGGCTCTCAAAGGCTTCTCACCCTCTGATCTTGTCACACCCATCACCCCCTCCACTCCCCCATTGGCCTCCTTGCTATTTGTTCTGTCTGGAAAATCGTTCTCCCAGGAAACTGTACCCTCTCCCCTAATGCAGGTCCCCACTCAAATGTCACCTTCTCTGAGGGCTTCGCAGATGACTCCAGCTAAAATGTACTTCTCAGGAATTCTCTGGCGGTCCAGTGGTTAGGACTGTGCACTCTCACTGCTGAGAATGCGAGTTCAATCCCTGGCCAAAGATCCCACAAGCCACGTGGCCAAAAAAAAAAGCACCTTTTGTCATCCTCTCTCCCCTTACCTGGCTTTAATTTTCTTCATCATTGGCCATGCTAAAGTCACATTTGCTTATCTGTTAATTACCTGTCTTTCCCAATAGAACAGAAGTCCCCAAAAGGCAGGACTTTTGCTTGTTCACTGTTTTATCTCCAGTACCTCACTCACTAAGTATTTGTTGAATAAAAAAAAATTTTTTTTTGGAATGGATACATTTCAAGAAACATGCAGTAATCCTCACCACTGGGTAAAATGCACAAAGGTAGCAGAATCTCAGCAGAGGTGTGTTTGGGTTGAAAGAAGCTCTGGGTGACTATGGCGTGGCAGGAGGGAAGGAGGGGGAACCTGATGGCACCTTACTGTGTGGGGTTGGAGCCATCTTCTCTGATATCCCAAGGGGCTAATTTAGGCATCCCCTTCCTTGGGGCTCAAGAAGATATGTCCCCTGTGCATAGATCATATGTTTACCTGTCCATTTCCTACTTGATTAGGAACATGCAGAGTACAGACTATTTCTTATTTACTTTTATTTTCCTAGATCCTAGGAAGGCATCTGACACATAGGAGGTACTCAATAAGTGTCAACCGATAATGAATAGATAAAACAATTCCAAGATCAAAAATGGCATCAGGAGCAGAAGAAACCCCTGAGAGAAGTTATTTCACTGTTGAGAATTCTCTGAAGGCTGGGGCCGAATGACATGACTCTTTGCTTGTCCCTTAAACGTGACAGCAGAAGCAGTCATATCCTTGTGAGAGTAAATTCCGATTGTCCGTTGGTGGGAGACATTGCAATGAGGAGAGTGATGGAAGATGAGATCAGAAGTTGATGACAGTTGATGGTGGCTTGGACTAGGATGGTAGGGTTGGAGGCCATGAGATGTGACTGGATTTTGGATGTAATTTGAAATTAGAGCCAATGTAATTTGCTGGTGAGCTGCACTTGATGGGTAGAGCAAGAGGGGAGTTAGGGATACCTCCAGAGTTTTTGGCCTGGGCAACTGGTTGTTAAATGTCCACTTACAGAGAAAGGGGAGGACCAGAGTTGCAGAGCACAGTTCATTCAGAACATGGTACGTCCGAAGTGATGGCTGGGCATGTGAGCAGAGGTGTGAAGAGGGCAGGAGATATGAGGCAGGAAAAGCAGGAACCAACTGTGGGCTGGAGATATGTATTTGGGAGTCAATAATGTATAGATGGTATTCAAAACCATGAGACCACGTGAGATCACTGTACTGAGTTGAATAGCATCACTCACCCCATTTATGTCTACCATGAACTGTGGGTGTGATCTTATTTGGAAATAGGGTTTCAAAGATTTAATCAATTTGGGCTTCCCTGGTGGCACAGTGGTTAAGAATCTGCCTGCCAATGCAGGGGACACAGGTTTGAGACCTGGTCCGGGAAGATCCCACATGCTGCAGAGCAACTAAGCCCGTGCGCCACAACTACGGAGCCTGCACTCTAGAGCCTGCGAGCCACAACTACTGAGCCTGTGCGCACACCTCAACGAAGAGTAGCCCCCGCTTGCCACAACTAGAGAAAGCCTGAGCACAGCAACAAAGACCCAACACAGCCAAAAATAAATTAAATAAATAAATAAATAAATTTAAAAAAAAGATTTAATCAATTTAAGATGAGGTCATTCTGGATTAGGATGGTGTCCTTTTAAGAAGGGGAAAATTTGGACACAGACACACATAGAGGGAAGACTCCATATGAAGATGGAGGCAGAGACTGGAATTTTGCTGTGAAAGCCAAGGATTGCATGCAACCACCAGAAGGTAGGAGAGGCTAGGGAAGAGTCTTCCCTAGAGCCTTTGGAGGAAGCGTGGTGCCTGGATTTCAGACTTTTAGCCTCCAGACTTGTGAGAAAATACATCTCTGTTGTTTAAAGCCACCCGGTTTTAAGGTCCTTTGTTACTGCAGCCCCAGGAAACTACTACAATCACCAAGGATATGTGTGTAGGTTGTGGGCAGGGGACTCCCAAGGATGGAGCCCTGGGAAACTGACTCTAATGGAGGTCAGGAAGAGGAAGATGATCCTGCAAGAGACTGAAGAGGCACAGCCAGGGAGGCAGGAGTTCGAGCAGGAGAGCATGACGTTCTAGAGCAAATGTGGAGAAAGTATTTCAAGAAGATATGAAACCCAAGATGCTCCAGATACACTGATAACAATGAGGACTGAGAACTGGTCATTGAACTTGGCCATGAGGAGGTCACTGGTGACCTTGACTCGCCCAGTTTTGGTGGAATGATTGATGTGAACTGGAGGACGGGAGAGGAGGAATTGCAGGTAGCAAGTAGACAATAACTACCACTGCCCTTGATTTTATAGCCAGCAAAGAGAATTTTCTCATCTCATCTTTATAGCAAAGCTATGAGATGTGCATCATTATTTATAGAAAGGGAAACCAAGGCTCGGTACCAGAGAATTTGTCCAAGGTCCTTGCCAGACAGGAAGTGTAGAAACCCAGACCTTCAGAAACAAAAATCCAAGCTATTCCCATATTTCCAAGTGGTAGTTGATCTGATAAATAAACTTGGAGAGGGTTAGGGAAAAAAAACCCTTAGCTTTTGCCTGTACCCAAACGGCTCCAGGGCCTTCCTGGGTGACACTTCCATTTAAAGAGACCTTGGGAACAGATGTATATGTATGACTGATTCACTTTGTTATAAAGCAGAAACTAATAAAAAAAAAAAAAGACCTTTTCCCCAGCCCCTCACCTGGGCTGTACTCTCACCTGGCCTTTCCCCTCCTCTGGGTATCTTTGCCTGGTGGGGGAGGAGTTGCACAGGGATGGGAACCTTGCCCTAAATGGCTGGTCCATTTCCTACTCTCCACTCTTGGTCCTCAAGTAGAGGCTGGGCACTCAAATGCCTCCTGGGCCTGGGCAGGTAGTGGACAGCAGTAAGGTGAGCCCTGGACAGAACAATGGGGAGTGGTTGAGGCTGAGGGTAAATCTGAGCATGAAGGCCCTACGTGAAAGTGTTCAAATTCAAGTTTCAAAACCTTGGAGTCTGCCAACGAACGTAACCAGGTCTAAGTTTGATCCTGGGCCAGTGTGTGGACTCAGATGCCTTAAGTGCCCCCATCATACTTCTTTTCCAGGATCTGGGGTCCCTCCTTCTACCCCAAGGCTCCCTGTCCTGATACAAACGGGTACCCAGAGCTCACCCACACGACTGAGGTCTAAAGAACACCAGACACAAGGGCTGGGGAGACACCCTCACTCCACAGTCTCTGTACAGATCTTTACCCCTTCCAGGGCCTTCATCTGTATCCTCTCAGTCTTGCTGACTGTCAACCCCTTGCTGGCGTTCTGTGGCCTCCTGGCTAACTTCCGTCTGCCTCTCCAGAACCCCTTCTTGGCCACCTTAGGTGGGTGATCTGTATGGGCTGCCTCAATGGCCCCCTTGCCTCTGGCTTCCTGTTGGGTGGGAAGCATGACTGAAGGTGTGAGGGAGGGAGCAGAGGGCAGAGCACGTGTGGCCCTGCTGCTTTCCACCAATGGTCACAGCTCTCCTCAAAGTGGCCTTCTTTGTCTGACTTTCCTTTCTCTTGCCTTTAAGAGGTGCTTACAGCTCCCTCCTCTTATAGCCCTGGATGCTGCACTATCCCTTGGGGTTTCCCTACACCTATCTACACCTTTGTAAATAATAGTCCCTTTGTGCCAAGTTGAATTGTGTCTCCCCACTCCCAAATTCATGTCTACCTAGAATCTCAGAATGTGACCTTATCTGGAAAGAGGGTCTTTGTAGATGTAATTAGTTAAGATCATACCGATTTGGGATGGGCCCTAACTGCAATGTGTGGTATCCTTCCTTATAAGAGGCCATGTGAAGACAACTAGGGAAGAAGCCCATGTGATGACGGAGGCAGAGCTTGGAGTGATGCAGCTCCAAGCCAAGGAACGCCAAGGATTGCCTGCAACCACCAGAAGCTGGGAGAGGCACGTGACAGTTTTCTCTGAGTCTCTAGAAAGAACTAACCTCGCCGACACCTTGGTTTCAGACTTCTGGCTTCCAAAACGGGGAGAGAAGGAAAGTTCTGTTGTTTTAGCATCCAGTTTGTGGTAATTCATTACAGAAGCCCTCCTTAGTAAACAAGTACACACTTTATCAAACTTTCTTTAAAGTCTCCAAACTTGAGCGTGCCATCTGTTTCCTGTGAGGACCCTGCCTCTAGCTCACCTCATTTCCCTGGGGCTTTCCATTACCCTCAGTAAGCCCCCAATCCTCACCTTGGCACCCAAGATCCTCCCCAGTTGGGTTCCACACTGTTTTTCCTCCCTTCTTATTGCCCGGTTCCCACGAATGTGAATCCGCTGCCCCAGCCGAGCTGGTCTTTTGGCTCCTGACCCTGCTTTGCAGTTGTCCCAGCTACCTTCTCTGGGTTCCTCCACTCAAATCTCATCCATCCTCAAGCCCAGCTCCACACTTTCTCCTCCAGCAGGAAGATTTCTGGACTCCCCAACCCACAGAAATGGGCCTTATTAGCTCTTGGTCCCAGCACTCTTGGTCCAGCGAACACAGCAGTGGGATCCACAGAGTGTCCTTTGTGAGCTTCTCTCCAGCTAGACTGCAAGTCCCAGGAGATCAGGGAGACTGGCACGTTCTTCGGGTCAGGCCCCATGGTGCGGGCACACGGTAACGCATGTGAAGGAAGAGGATGAATGTTTCTGGAAAGGATGCTCCTAGTGTACCAGCAGGGGAAGAGGCAGAAGCTTCCAGGCTCCAGGGAGAACCTGGGGTCCACAGCTCTTACCAGCTGGAACCCTTCTGTGACATCATAGTAGGGACAGGGGCCCTCAGTGATGCATACCCAGTAGACTTCTGTGGAGTCAAAAAGACCCTTCAGTAGGTGGGAAAAGAGAATTCCCCCTCTCTCCCCAGTTACATCTTTCCTCTCTTCCCCTCTCACTTTTCAGTTCCAGACTATATAACCGTGAGTCTGACTGATTCCCCTACTAGAGGGGTGTGTTGGGACAGAGGGTTTGGGGGTGTTCTAATCCTCCACCCTGAAGGCACCACGCTTCTTCTCCTTGCCCTTTGCCCCCCTATCCCTCCTCTGAAAGCTCCTCTGGCTCACTGCTATTCTGAGCCCTCAGTTCGCTCCCCGCCAGCTTTCGATTCCACTCTCTTTTCAGAAAGAATGAAGAGATACTCAGTTGTAGAATCTGTCAAGTCCTCAATCCCGGAGGAAGAGAGCTTTCTTCAGAAAGAGGCAGAGTGAGTACTGTACTGAGGTAGGGAAGCTGTGCCTGCATTAAAAAAAAAACCATTCTTCTGAGTCTCTTTTCAACTGATCTGCCATTTCCCCCTTTTAGGAAAGCCTGGCACCCCAAGGAGTCGAGATGGAAGGCAGAGGGCAGCCTGGGGGCTCTGCCCTGTCACTCAGCAGGGAATAGGCTCTGCCTCTCTGTGCCCCACGCCTCTGAGCCCTGCCTCTGTGGGTGCAGCCTGAGGACCAAGGCCGTGTTACACCCCCAGCCCCCTCCAGTCTCCCACCTAGCCTCTCAGGTGCTCCCCAACTTGTCATCAGGAAGGAAGCAGCTGTCTTCTCCGGGGATAGTCTCATTCAAATCTCAACTCTCCCAGAGTTCTCCAAAGCCCAAGGCCAAGGCTAAGTCCCAGCTGCTCTCTTGGGACAGGTCAAGAGCTTCCTGCAGTGCTACGCCACTACACAGGCCGGTACCCATGGGCGTGTGGCCTCAGGGATTTCTTAACCCATTCTCCAAGTGCTGGCCAGAGGAGTCCCTGCACAGCTTTATCCCACTGGGAGGGACCACTTCCCAAGCCAGGAAGCCATATCCCCAGTGATGTCACTTCTGGAGGGTGACAAACCCCAGTCCTCTGTACCATTCTGGTTTAAGTAAAAATACATTTAGTCACTTATGGTCTTTCTCTTGTGTCTACTGAAAGCATGGTAAGGATCTGTTTTAACTGAAAATATATTTTATCTTCTCATTCTACTCCCAATTGGGTTTTCCAGGGTCCTGATCTTATGATTGAGGGTCTTGATGGTCTTTCAGTTATGGCTGCCTGTAACCCTGTGTATGCGGGACACTGTGACCCTTGGATTTTTTTCTATAGTGTCCAGTTCCAGTGGGCCATGGAGCCAGGTCCACCTGAGTTCAATTTCCATAAACCTGATGATGGGATTTTGATTGGAACTGTATTGAATCTATAGATCTGTTGGTGAGAACTGATATCATTAAATTATGAATCTTCACATTCATGAACAGGGTATATCTCTTCATTTATTTAGGTCTTTAAATTCTCTCAATAATGTCTTATAGTTTCAGTGTAGAGGTCTTATACATTTTTCATTAGATTTATTCCTAGGCATTGGATGGTTTTTGTTGCTGTTGAAAATTTTATTCTTTATACGGAATTTTTCTAAATATCGGTGATGGGCAGTATAGGAAGGGGAGCCTCTGTAATACCTGCTCTTAATTTTTTTAAAGAATAGCTTTATTGAGATACAGTTCACATATTGCATTCACCCATTTAAAGTGTACAATTCAATGGTTTTTAGTATATTCATAAATATGTGTAACCATCACAATCAACTTTAAAACATTTTACCACTTCAAAAAGAAACCTCAGGACTTCCCTGGTGGTCCAGGGGTTAAGACTCTGCACTCCCAATGCAGGCGGCCTGGGTTCCATCCCTGGTCGGGGAATTAGATGCTGCAATGAAGATCCCACGTGCTGCAACTAAGACCCGGCTCAGCCAAATAAATAAATAAAAATAAATACTAAAAAACCCTCTCATATTCTTTAGCTATTTACCTGCCAATTGTATTCCTTTTATAATATTATTTTCTATTTTTTGTTACTGGTATAGATTTATCTAAGTGTATCACTTGTATTCAGTTATGGCTAAGTACAAATATTAATTCTCATAGTTTGTAGAGTGTTTTGCATTTTCTATGTATGACATGTCATTTATGAATAATAATATTTCAACTTTCCCTTTTCAATTCTAAGTCTTTTATTGCTTTTTGTTGTCTCGTCTTGGCTAGGACGTCTAATACAATGTTGAATAGAACATTGTTGTGAATGGACCTCTGTATCTTTTACTGATCCAAAGGAGGAAACTTTCACTATTTTGTCATTAAACATGATGATTGCCATAAGGTTTTGTTTGTAGACATTCTTTATCAGATTAAGGAAGTTTCCTATAAATTTACTAAGTGTTTTGTTTTTTTTAATCATGGATTGATCACCTGGTTTCAAATCCTGAATCTTCCACTAATTAGTCATTCTACTCTGAGGAAATCACTGACTTTCTCTGAGACACAGTTTCTCCATCTTAAATTGGGGGAAGGAATTCCTATCTTGAAGCTTCTTGTGGGGCTTCTTGCAGTCCAGTGGTTAAGACTCCGTGCTTCCACTGCAGGGGGAACGGGTTTGATCCCTGGTTGGGGAACTAAGATCTCACATGCCTGTGGGTGTGGCAAAAAAAAACCCCAAAACTTCTTGTGAAATTGAGAATATTTATGAAGAACACCCAACCCATAGTAGGTGCTCAATTAAATACCTAACATTACATTATATATTGTTTTATTTATCATCCTCCTGCCCACCCCAGCCCCCTCCCATACGTATGCCCCATGAAGCTTTGTTTTGCCTCTCTTATTCAGTGCTGTATCCCTGGTGTTGAGAACAATGCCTGGCATATAGAAATTGCTTCAGGAAAGAAAATTTTTGATTAACCAATGTCTATTTCCTCTTTTCTGGAACCCTATGGCTATAAAGCATGGTTTTAGAGCCCAGAATTATATTTGTCCTTAGAGAATCACATAATTTTTTTGGGCATTTCCAAAGTTCAGTCCCAACTCTCCTTCTGGCTTTTAAAAAGTTCATATTTTCTGCTTCTAGATTATTTAATCAATTTCTGCAATCCCTTCTCCCTTAACTTGTTGTACATCAAGAATAGAGCTTGAGGATCAAGTCCCAGCATCCCCAGCTGCACTACATGATGGTGGACAAGTCCCTCCCCCTCTGACCCCTGAGACCTTAGGGGTTTCCTCCAATAGTGGTTCCAATGAGACATGATACTTGTGGCCTCACAAATCTCCTGAGAATCTGCTCTGCTTTATCCAAGTCTCTCCTAAGAGCAGCAAAGAAACCAGATCCAGGATGAGCCTTCTAAACCCTCAGCAAGTTCTGAAATCAGGGAGGTGGACAAGAACTTGCAGCCTGAGAGATGAAGATTGGAACAAGGGCACCTCTGGACATTCCCCAATGCTGCTTGGCCGCAGTTTGTATCAGGACTTCCTTTTCCCTGCTGGAATGCTTTCCCATTGCCACCAAATCCTCTCTATCCTCCAGATCAAGGTTTCTCAACATTGGTGCCATTGACATTTTGAACCAGATCATTCTTTGTTGTGAGGGCTGCCCTGTGTATGGGAGGATATTTAGCGGCATCTCCGACCTCTACCTTCTAGATGCTAGGAACACTGCCCACTCCACCTCACTGTGAGTTGTGACAACTAAAAATGTCTCCAGACAATGCCAATGGCCCTTGTTGAGAACCACTGCCCCAGATGATCTTTGTAAAGCCCCCCTTTCATCAGCCTCTCCCAGTTCAAACTGTCTCTTACTCAGTAGGCGTTTCCTGCCTCCCCCAACTTAAACTCATCCCCCTCTTCTCGGAACTCTGAGCAGCCCAAGCCAGAGCTGCCACCACCCCAGGTGAGAACAGTGTCTAACATCTATGGAGCACTTATCCCATGCTGTTGCACAGACTATCTGATGGAATCCTCACAACAGACCCATGAGTAGATACATGTATGGTTCGCTCCATATTTCAGATACTGGAGCCCAGAGAGGTGAAGTCACTTGTCCAAGGTCACACAGCTGGTAAGTGGTGGATCTGGGATTCAAATTCTGACTCACAACGATCATAAACCACTCACTTTATGCCACTGGATATTTCCTCATTTGTTTCCTATGTGTTCATCTGCCTCCAAACCCAACAGCAAATGCTTTGAGGGTGGGGATTAAAATACATTTGTGGATTTTCTGCTGTGCTCAGCACAGGGAAGGAGGGCCAAATACAACTTTAGTGATTGATTTCTTGCCAGTGTGGAGTCTGACGCATTAGAAGCCATGAGTATGTGATAGAGACACAGATGTAGAGAACAAACGCATAGACACCAAGGGGGGAAAGCGGGGTGGGATGAACTGGGAGATTGGGATTGACATATATACACTACTATGTATAAAATAGATAACTAATGAGAACCTACTATGTAACACAGGGAACTCTACTCAATGCTCTGTGGTGACCTAAATTGGAAGGATATCCAAAAAAGAGGTGATATATGTATACGTATAGCTGATTCACTTTGTTGTACAGCAGAAACTAACACAACATTGTAAAGCAACTGTACTCCAAAAAAAAAAAAAAAAAAGGCATGAGTATGTGGATGAGACTGAGGATTGGGAAGAAGAAATTTTCAATTTTAGGCTTAAATAAATATATTCACGAAATGCATTGAACAGAAATGCACATCTCAATGAATTTTCACAAATTAAACACATTGTGTAACCATATCAAGAATCAGAGCATCATTAGCCCAGACCCCTCCCTCATACTCCCTTCCATTCATCCTCTCTTGAAGTATCTACCATCTTGCCTTCTAATAACAAAGGTTCATTTTGCCTCTTTTTGTACTTTTAATAAGTGGAACCATGTATTCCTTTGTGTCTGGTTTGTTTTGCCCAGCATTGTGAGAATCATCCATGGTGTTGTATGTAGCAATAGTTCATTCTTTCTCTTTTCTCTAGAGTGTTCCGTTGTGTGACTATACCACAGTTTGTTTACTGTTAATGGACATTTGGTAGTTTCCAGTTTGGAGCTATTGTGAAGAGCGCTAGGTAACATCAGTGTACATGTCCTTTGGTGAACATAGTATGCATTTCTGTTGGGGGCAATGCTTACCTATGGAAGTGCTGGGCCATAGGTATGCATCATGCTTCAGCTTTAGTAGATACTGAAAGGTTCTCGAAGTTTTTATATTTGGAGGCTTTTAAAGCATAATTGATGCGCCCTTCCCCCACCCCGGGTGTTTTTCTGAAGAGATGGGAGGAGAGGAGTAGTATGACCTCCCTGGAATCTTCCAGATGACTACGCCTGTACTTTACTTTATAGGAAAATTATGTCAGAGATGAAAAGGACCATATAGATCTTAAGTCCAAGGCTTTCATTATGCACAGGGAAAAACTGAGGCTCAGAGACAAAGGTTGACTGGTCCAAGGTGGTGTGGTTCTAGCCTGGTCTAGAAGCCAAGTTTCTGGATTCTAGATCCTCATTTTGCTATCTGAGTACTTGAAGAGACTGCTCATCTGGAAGGTGATGGGGTGGAACTAGCTGCTGGATTGGACCCACCAGGATTACATGTGATGCGTGAGAGGTGGGGGTGGGGAGGTGGGACTGGGGACTTGTCTTGCTCCCTACATTTCCCTTGAGTCTGGGCTGAAGCCAAGGAAAACACAAGCCTGGCTGCTCCTCCCACCAGGGGAAGTCAAAGTGAGGGGCTTTACAATTAGAGCCTGGAAAATCTTCCACCTCACAGCCTCCTCCCCTCTTCCCTCTCCCCTCCCCAGTCCAGGGAAAGGATGGGGTGGGGGAGGGCTCTGCTGGCAGTAGGGACTGGGGTTCCAAGGTCTGGAAACAAAATGGGCTTCCCCCTCAAGGGGCTCACAGTCTTCGGCAAAGCCAGACAGACTTTGGGCATAGAGCAAAGCCCCACTTATTACGTACTGAAGTTCCATCCACTAGGAAACTGGCCAGAGCCTTGAGCCAACTTCCAGCGGAAACGGCTAAGCCCACGAGACCACCAGCTGCAGCCTCAGTCCTTACCTGGCGCCCCAAACCCACCCCTATTCCTGCAGTCCTCAAACTTCCGCATCCAGGTCCCCGCCCCACGGTCCACATCCGCCCCGCCTGAAATTCACTTTCCATTTTCATTACAGTGGTTTAAGCCAACCGTCCGGAAGGAATAGAAGATGTCCCCCTACCTTGCCCCAACTTCTCTTATCTCACACCTCCTTCCCAGATCCAGAGGTCCCCACCAGGTAGATGAGACCTAAGGGAAGGAAAAAAGAGAGGGGTTGCTTCTCTTTGCAAATTCTTTTGGCACCCCGTCTTCCCTCCCCATCTGCCTTCCCGCCCTGGCTCCCGCGCCAGGCTGGGGCGCCAGCTAAATCTGATCAAAATGCAATTGCCAAGTCGTTAAGGTATTTGAATTAAAAAAAAAAAAACTCCCGAGAAAGAAAGTATTTGATGGCTAATAATCTCATTTCAATATAATGGGACCTTCTTCTGCAGAGAGCAAGACAGGTTAAGAGATATAATTATGACTTTGCAAACTCTCTCCCAAGCGCGGGAGACGCACTGACAGGTCTGCGCGCGGCTGCGCCCGACTCCGCTCGCTCCGAGGGGAGACGCTTTGTCTGCAGGGCCCGTTAAAGAGACACGGTCCTTTTTCCCCCCTCGGCCTACATTACAATTTAACTGTCAGCCGCGTCTTCACCCCAGGATCGGCTCTGAGTCCCACGCGAGGATCGGGGGTGGGGTGGAAGAGGAAGACCGGACTAGGAGGAGGGGGAAGGAGAACGAGGGCTGACCTGTCAAACGCTGCCCCCTGGAACTGCGAGCTGGGCTGTCAAACCCGCTCCCTTAGTGGTCTCTTTAAGGTCACGTTTACACGGTAGGGTTCCGGTGCAGCAATGATTGGGCGGGGCGCTGGTCGTGGTGGTAATTCAGGAAGCTCAGATTTATCTATCGCCCGTGTCCAAAGTAGCCCTTTCTGAAGGACCCCAAAGGAACAGATTCCTTCCTGGCAGAATTGCTCGGTTTCAGCTGGCGGAAAGGAACCGAATTAGGAAACTGGGGAGAGATGGCAGTGGTGCTGTTCATGCCTACCTTCTCCTTTTTCCTACACTCTAAACAAACTTTTTTACTCCCCTTTACTATAACGGGAGAAAAATACTCCTTTGAAGCCCAGATAGGAAATCCTTGAAGAAAGAGGGATTTTCTCGGTTTCACATCTCGCCCCTTCAAGAAAGTGCGAGAAAGAAAATCTCTAATTCGGTGTATACGTGTGTGCCGGGTGGGTGGGGAGGAGGCAAACGACCGGCCCAGCACAGTTAGAGAGTATTGATTGCAGTTCGGGTCAAGAGACCGGGGGAGAGTCAATGCCAGAAGCGCGAGAGGTGTTTGAGCCGCGGCAGCCAACGAGCTCAGCGGCACAGCGGCGCCGAGCGACCCGGGGCCCCGACTTGGACGTGTGGGCGAGCGTCTGTGCGAGCAAGTGCGCACGTGGGTGAGCACTGCTTCCAGGAGAGCTCTCCGCTCCCAACCCAGCCAATAGTTGGAGCCAGAGATCGAACGCAGGGACGCACTAAAGACACACCGACATACTGACACTCCTGTCCCGAGAAAAGGAGTCAGGGCTAAAGGGGACCAGAAGCCCGTGGGGTCCCTGTCTTCGCTTGTCCGCGACTCTCAAAGCAGACGGGAGATTTACCCTGGGTATTTCCCGCCGATCTCGGCGCCGCCCAGTTTTGCGCTGAAAGAATTCGGAGGAAGCGGGTGCGCCACCACCTCTCCCCAACACTCCAGGCCCCTCGAAGAGTGGCCGAGGGGACGCCGGCCATGTGGTCGCAAGGGGTGAGGCTCCGGCGAATCCCTGGGCCACTCTGATGGGCGGGGCCGGTAGGCCCAGAGGCGCCTCGACCCCTTCTCGAGTTGATGAGGCCGTGGGGCCGGGGTCCCAGGATTCCCTCCGATCCTCGCGCCCGGCCCCGAGGACTGTTCGCGACCCCTTGTCGCACATCAGCCACAGCGACTCCCTAGAGTCATTCGCGCGGCAGTAAAAATGAGGTTGGCACTGTCGTGTCCTGCGTGGACAGCACACCTGGCTGCGTATCCTTAAAGTGCGGTTTGTACGCGAGCGGGGTCACCCTCATTCGCAAGACGGCTCCCCCTGGCGGCCCGGGACGCAGATTTCCCTGGCCGCGGAGGATTTGGGGAGAACCAGGCACCCGAGAAAGAGAGAAGCGATGCTCACCTGGTTGGTTCGAGCTGAGCACCCGCCCCAGCTTATGCTGCCCCTTCGGCTTTGTCGGGCCCAGGGGGGCCTTACCCTGCTGTGGCGACCCTAGCTTCTCCCGCCGCGCACCGGAGGATGGAGAGGGGACGTATCTGGAAGCAGCCCCCCAACCCTGCTCCACTCACTAGTGAATACTTTGCTAGGCGGGTTTCTGACACCCCTGCCCATTTTTTTTTTCTTGGTGTTCAATGATCCTATACGACAGAGGCCTGGCGCGCGGCCGCCGCAGGGGAGCGTGGCTGACGGGAGCCATGCGGCCGCGAGGGCGGGGGACTCGGTTGGGATTCCCCGGGTGGCGGGTCGGCACTGGGGACCGAGCCGTTGGCTCTGGGGGCGGGGGCTAGTTCGGGGCGCCGAGGACTGCGGGCCGGGGTCCTGGCCCGGTGGGGGGCGCCGGGGAAGGCGGGCGAGGGCCGGGCGCGCCGCCGGCGGGGTCAGGGGCGAAGGGGCAGGCGGAGGGCAGCGCGCGGGGAGCCGGCGCTGCGTCTCGGGTTACGCGGCCCGGCCCTCCCACCCGCAGCTCGGGCGCGGGGGCCCGGGCGGACTCGGGCCGTCCCCCGCTGTTTGCATTTCTCTGGCAGGCGGCGGAGCTTGGGTTGAAAGGAATCGCCTCCATTTGGAACGTTGTTTATTTTTCTTAACTAGCCAGCGCCGACAGACGACCCCGAAAGCACAGCGGCCGGACCCGGCCGAGCCCTCGCTGGGAAGGGGGTCAGGACCGCAGGCGGCCCGACGAGGGGGGCGCTGTGAGCCCCCGCCCGGGGAATGCGCCCGGGTCCCCTCGCGGCCCGATTGGGGGAAGGGTCGCGGTAGAGCAGAGAACGACTTTCTTCCATGTAGGAAAACCTACTTTCTCCTGTCGCAGTTACCTTAGCTTTGACCTTGCTCGAGGCGGGGCGGCGAAGTGGTTAAGCTTTCTGGCTTGGGCGTCCCGCCGCCTTGGATTTCAATTCCGCTGCCTCCCTTTTTTTTTTTTTTTTAACCTCCGTGACCTTGAGCAAGCCGTCTTTGTGCCTCAGTTTCCTCAGTTTTCAAATGGGTATAACGTAGTGCTTACTTAGCTCTTTGCGTTGTTGTAAGGACTAAATGAGCTCCTTCACATAAACCCTTAGCGCTGGGCCTGGAACTTGCCAGGAGCTCAGGAGACGTTAGCCCCTCTCGTCGGGGCTGCGGATGGTTGTTGGTTCTCGGGCCACGCGAGGGTGAGTGGGGTGGGGGCCACCAGCAAATGTGCGGCCCACCGGGAAGAGGCTCGAGCTGGAGGCCCACGGCTCTCAAGCCCCGGGAGAGGTGCGGGCTAGGGAGAGTTCTGAGCGTTTTGACATGAAATGAATAAAATGCAAATGATATTCCAAGACAGATGCTAATGAGGATCTATGCTTTGAGCGTCCACAGCCCCGGCAGTGCCCAGAACAGTGGCGGAGCTGGTGTGAACTCAGAGATGGACAGGGTCCAGCAGCCCGGGGCTCGTGTGTGTGTGTGTGTGTGTGTGTGTGTGTGTGTGTGTGTGTGTGTGTGTGTGTGTCGGCGCGCGCCTGCTCCGGAATGTGCGTAGCCGGCTCCGGGTGTGCTCGCGCCGTCATGAAAATGAGGTCAGGGAAGGTCGTTCCACTCTGCAGCATAAATCAAGGAGGAAAGGAGAATGGATGTGAGAGACAGTCCCTGGAGACCGCCCCGAGAGAGGCTGAGCGAGGGAAGCGGGAGGGGGAAAAGTTCTGCGGAGAATGGGCACGAAGCGGGCCCAGGCGCTCGCCCTCCCAACGCTTCCCGCCCGGCGGGTCCCTTCGCCGAGCAGCGGCGCCCCAGACTGAGGCGAGATCGTGCCTTTAACCCCCGCATCCTCCTCCCCAGACTCCCAACACCTTTCTCTCCTTCCCCCCAACCCCCTAATTTAAATGGTCCTCATCTAAGCGCTCTTTGTGTGGACGGTGAAGCGCCTGACGCCCAGCCTCCTCAGGAGCAGATCAGTGCTCCCGCGCACACGCCAATTGCACTGCAGTCGCACACTTGTTACTCCCGCGCACAACCTCCGGGGCTCCCGGTGACGCCCTGCGGGGATCGGAATCCAACGTCCCGGAGCGGGCTGCTCTCCGCTGTCCTCGTGCCGCGCGACTCCGGCCCCGCGTCCTTTCTCCACGCAGCCCGCCTCCCCGGTCTCGCTGACACTCACTACCACCGTCCTCCAGCCCCTCTGGCTCTCCGCTTTCCACCAGCCACTGGGGGAGCGCGATGCTCCAGGCCGGTGTTTCCCTGCGCGCTGCCCTGTGACCCCAACCGGGAATCTCCGGAGCCTCGGTCTGTCCTGGGCCGGAACCGAGGCACAAGTCCCGGGCAACCTGGCTCTCAGGGAAAGGGGGACCAGTGTGGGGCAGTCCGGTATGGGGGAGGGGAGAGGGGGTTAGCTCTCCCTTCTTTCTTCGTGCTCCAGGCCCAGAGGGCTGAAAGTGGGGCAGGGCACAGTGCAGAAGGACCGCAGCCCGAAGCGCCTCTGTGGAGCCCGGGGCGCTTTGCTCTCCGCTGGCACGGTGGGTACCCGTCGCTCCAAGAACGTGAAGAGAGCAAGAAGGAGGGTGGACTGGACGGCACCCACAGTCGGAGCTTTGGGCCTGCATCGGATTGATTTCCCACTGCATATTCTTTTTATGAAAATAACAACAATGATGCCTAAAGCCTGTACGACAGGCACAAACTCGGCTCACAATAATATATATTGAATTAAATTTACATAGAGCTGTTAACCATCATGATTCTTCCTGAGCCTCCACATTTTGTAGATTAATTAAGTCATGCATTCATTCAACAAATATTTAGTGAGCTCCTACTAAGTGACAGAGAAACAGAATGCCAAGAACCTGGCCCTCCCGGCACTTACATTCTCCTGGGACAGAAAGACAGTAAAAAACTCAGACACATGATACGACTGGGTATTAGGCTGGGTAGCCCTGTGTGCTGTGAAGGAAAGATTAAGGTGGGTTAGAGAGGGCCTCTCTGGGGAGAAGACAGAGACCTGAATGAAGTCAGGAAGTGAGCCATGCAGACGTCTGGAGGGAGAGGGTCCAGGCAGAGGGACCTGCCAGTGCAGAGATGGAGAGTTGGAAAGTGCCTGGGGTGCAGCCTGACAGGGAGGGGAGAGGAAGGAGGTGAGATGGAAGGTCAGGCCTGGCTTTGTAGGTCTTGGAGGGGAGTTTGGGATTATATATACTTGGTGTGATTGGGAAGCCACTTGAGAAGTTTTTTAAGAAAGGACTGACACAACTTGTGTTTTATAAAATTATAAACAAAGACAGAATTTAACTACCTTGTCCATGGTTTCCAGGTTTGTGAGTTTCTTAACCCAGACCTCCAGCTTTGTCTCAGTCCAACATGTCAGAGATGCATGCCTAGGCAACACTGCCCCAGAAGGAGCCCAGGAGACATCTTGAACGGTACTCCGTTCCTCCCACACATACTTTTAGGAAGGTATCCAGAGTGGGGCAGTGGGTAGGGTCTCTAAATCTGCCAGCCCGGGAATCTGGGCTGTGGGCGAGGACTCCCGGGCCTCCAGCTTGAGGATTCCTGACTCCCCACCCCACCTGTTGCCTCTGCTCTGCCTACCCTGGGCGTTTTCCGGGCTGTGGAGACTGCGAGGGCCACTCTGGCGCGAGAAGGTAAGATCCGGTCTCTCTGCGACGCTCCAATTCCACTGCTCCGGCTGCAGAAATCTTTCTCCCGGAGCGAGTGAGTCTGCCTTTGCGCACAGCCAGCACCGTGGTCCCACACCGCCTCCGGGTGGCCAACAGGGATACTGCAGCCGGCGTCGGTATAGGGTGCAGAATAGTAACCAGAGACCGCAGGGGGCGCCGGAACAGGCTTACTGATGGCCTACCAGGTGCCAGGTGTTGTGCAAGGCGCTTCGCTTACTCTATTTAACCATCAGAGTAACCCCGGGAGAGAGAGCTAGCATTTCCCTCACTCTACAGTCAAGGAAATTGAGGCCAAGACAGGCAGTGTGCTTTGGCTGAGAACATATAGCTAGTAAATGGCAGAGTGATTTACCCACTTTTGCACTGTCTCTTGGTGCACATAGGGTGTGTGAGAAGGGGCAAATATTGGCCTCCATCCTAGGAAGCTCTCCCTCCCTTTGGCCTTGAAGAATCAGCTAGAAAATGTCTTTAGCAGGTGCACTGAGCTTCTAGATCCGTCCCTGGGAATGTCCCAAGGTCTTTTCACCTTCTCCCTCCGAGCCCATTTCAGATGGGTCCATAGTCTGCAGGTTGAGATCAGTTCAGGCACAGCCGCACAACTCTGTCTTGCCTGCTGCATGACTGGGTGGTGGTCAGGGTCTCTGTCCCCTCTCTGAGATTCAGGCTGGTCGAGCACCCTTGTCCCTCACGGGCAAGAGCAAGGTGCACTGAGTGGGGAGTTCTTGAACCTTAGATAGCACGATGGAAGGGAAGGCAGAGGGTGACCGCACTGAGCCCACTCAGTGCTCCTTTTCTATCTTGAGTCCCAAGGTCGGGAGATCTCTGATTGGCATTAGGGGTCCCTCTTATCAGGCCCTGGGACTGCTCAGGCTGGTTTTGCACCTGCAACCGGTGGGGAGAGGACGCCTGTGCAGAGAGAGGCTGCCGCTTCAGCGCGGACGTGGGCGCCGTTCTCCATCCTCTGCTGCCCCCTGGTGGGCTAGGATATGGCTGCCGCCTCCAGCCTCCTGCCCACCCAGCGGAACAACCTTCTCGTCTTCTCACCTTCCTTGCCTGGACAAACAAAGGCTCCTTCCCAGAAGCCAAAGGTATGCTGGGAGAGAGATGTGAAATTTCTGGGAAGGTTAGTCTGCACAACATCCCCGAGCTGTGTCCACAGAACACCAGGATTATTACCCCCAACAAATGTTTAAGAAGAGGCTACGGTGCACTACCCTCCCAGGGCTCACAGTTTAAGAGAAGACAAACCCCAAATGACTCCTACAGTCTTTATTATTATTAATTTTTTTTTAGCTTTTAACTTTATTTATTTATTAAAACAATTCTTTTTTTGGGGGGGGCACGCTGTGCGGCATGTGGGATCTTAGATCCCTGACCAGGGATTGAACCTGTGCTCCCTGCAGTGGAAGTGGGGAGTCTTAACCACTGGACCGCTAGCTAAGTCCCAGATTTTAGCTTTTTTTTTTTTTAACATCTTTATTGGAGTATAATTGCTTTACAATGGTGTGTTAGTTTCTGCTTTATAACAAAGTGAATCAGCTATACATATACATATATCCCCATATCCCCTCCCTCTTGCGTCTCCCTCCCACCCTCCCTATCCTACCCCTCTAGGTGGTCACACCAGCTTTTAACTTTTAAATAATTGTAGATTCAAAGGAAGTTCAAAGATAGTACAGAGAGGTCCTGAGTACCGTTCTAGAGCACATGTAGATTCTTGTAACCATCACTGCAATCAAGAGGCAGAACTATTCCAGCACCACAAAAATCGCCCCCATGCTACCCCTTTATAGCCACACTCACTCCTCCCTCTCTCAACATTCTTAAGCACTGACAACTGATGTGTTTTCCATCTCTGTAATTTTGTCATTTTGAGAATGTTATATAAATGGAATAACACAGTATGTGACTTCTTGAGACTTTTTTTCACTCAGAAAAAAATATTGAGATCCATCCAACTTGTGGCATATATCAACAGTTCATTCCTTTTTACTGATGAGTAGTATTCCATGGAGGTACACATAAACAGTTTGTTTAACTGTTCATCCATTGAAGGACATCTGGTTGTTTTCAGTTTGGGGTTTTTACAAATAAAACTGCTCTGAACAGTCACGTACAGGTTTTTATGTGGACATAAATTTTTATTTCTCTCAGATAAATGCCCAAGAGTGCAATTGCTTATGGTTTCTTACTATAATTGTTTCTTATGGCAAGTGTATGTTGACCTTTTTAAAGAAACTGCCAACTCTAGCTTTCTTGACATTCTCTTAACAGAGGCTTTTGCAGAGCAAAAGTTTTCAGTTTTGATGAAGTCCTTTTATCAATTTTTTTCTTTTATGTATTGAATTGTGCTTTTGGTGTCATGTCTAAGAACTCTTCACTAAGCTCCAGGTCCCAAAGATTTTCTCCTAGGTTACCTTCTGAACTTTTATAGTTTTATGTCTTACATTTACATCTGTGCTTCATTTTTTTTTTTTTTTTTTTTTTGGCGGTACGTGGGCCTCTCACTGTTGTGGCCTCTCCCGTTGCAGAGCACAGGCTCTGGACGCGCAGGCTCAGCGGCCATGGCTCACGGGCCCAGCCGCTCCGCGGCATGTGGGATCTTCCCGGACCGGGGCACGAACCTGTGTCCCCTGAATCGGCAGGCGGACTCTCAACCACTGCGCCACCAGGGAAGCCCTCTGTACTTCATTTTGAGTCAACTTTTGTATCAGATGTGAGGTTTAAATCAAATCCATTTTTTTTTCTTATGGATAGCCAATTGCTCCAGCATCGTCTGTTGAAAAGACTATACTTCCTTCATAGAATTGCTTTTGCATGTTTGTCAAAAATCAGTTGGCTTGTGTGATGTTATTTCTAGGTTCTCTACTCTGTTGCATTGATCCCCTCTACCAGTATCGCACAGCTTTGATTACTATATGTGTGTGTGTGTGTGTGTGTGTGTGTGTGTGATTCCTTCCACTCTATTCTTCTTTTTCAGAATTGTTTTCGTTCTTCTAGTTCCTCTGCCTTTCCTTTCCCAGCAAAAAAAAATCTGGCTGGGATTTTGATAGGAATTTCATTAAACTTGTGTATCAATTTGGCAAAACTGATTACTATGTTAAATCTTCCAATCCATGAACACTCCGTTTATTTAGATCTTTGCTTTCTTTCATTAGTATTTTGTAGCTTTCAGCATACAATTCCTGCACGTGTTTTGTTAGATTTATATCTAAGTATTTTATTTTTAGTGAGTGATTGTAAATGGTGTTGTATTTTAAAAAACGATTTCCACGTGTTTATTGCTAGTATATAGAAATACAATTGATTTGTGTGTATTGGTAGTTTGTCCCTTTGCATTGCTGAGTAGTATTCCCTTGTATGAATGGACCACAGTTTGTTTAGCCATTTGCCAGTTGGGTTGTTTCCAGTTTCTGGCAGTCATGCATAAGGGCACTAAGAGCATCATGTCTTTTTTTTTTTTCTTTTAATGAATGTAAAGTCAATCTACTTGCTGGGTTGAGTAGTGAGTGATAAGTCAGGGGTGGCTGTGGAGCAGGGCGTCAGCTGGTCATGCTAAGCTCACTGGACGATGGAGGGGGGACAGAACATATGTGTAATTAAAGTGTTAGGTTGCCAATGAGAACACACCACACAGAAGATGAGCCTCCAGAGAGGACACTGAGACTTCCTGCCACCAGGAGACTAAGTCAGGACCAGACACACACAGCCTTCCACTGCTGCCCTGGGGCAGGGGGAGGGGTGGAGGGAACAAGGCTGCTGGGACCTCTGACCTCCTCACAATCCACTCACTTCTACAGTCATGAAAATATTGCCATCTTATTTTACCCAAGTGCATTTTATTGTAAAAATATTCAAACAATGCAGAACACAGGGTAAAATGTGAAAGCCCCCCTTCACACACACCCCCACCCCTACCCAGACTTAACTCCTGTTAGCATCATGAGGCAATCCTTACACACTCTCCCGTTTTTACACACACACACACACACAGTGTATCTATGGATATAGATTTATCTTCATTTTAACTCATATTAATGAGGTGCTATGACTATATGTGTCGTTCAGCAGCTTGACTTTTTTTGCACCTAAATGAGCTGATCTATGTCCATCAGCACACACAGATCTGCCTCATTCTTTCCAACCTGCTGCACAGTGCCCTGTACTAGTGAGGAAAAAGCACTTACTTAGTTCCTTTCCTTGTCATGGTCAGTTGATTTATTTCTCAGTTTCATTGTTATGTAACATGTTGTGACACATAGCCTTTTATTTACCTCGCTGTGCACACGTGACTATGTTCTCTCATGTAGACCCCAGGAATGACTGAATTGTTTGCAGGAAGGGGATGCCTGTTTAATAGTTGATAAATCTGGACAAATTGATTTCCTAAAAGGATGCGCTAATTTATATGTCTGCCAACAGCTTTTGAGGCTGCCCATTTTCTCACAACCTTATCACCACTGGAAATGACCAATCTCTCAAATTCTTATTAATTTCATGGGTGGAAAAATGATCCCCTCTCTCAATTGTTTTAATTTGCATTTTCCTATTTACCAATAAAATGGATCCTGTCTTCTGTATAACTTTTCCATGGGTGTTTTTTTGGATTGCAATGTCTGTCCTTTTCTGTTTCTTCTGTAGAGTTGTTGCCCTACTTATAAAGTAATTCAGACCAGTAAATTTGCAGATGTAATTGGCTTTATTCAGGGATTCATGAATTGTCAGCATTCCATCTAGAAGGGCACTCCAAGGGGCTGTACAGAATGGAAGGTTGTTATAGGAAGAAGGGTGGGGGGCAAGGGAGCTGTTAGCAAAAGAAAATAAAGTATTATCTTAAGTCCTGGGCATCTTTTTTGGGGGGAGGGGAGAAAGGGTTTTATCATGCAGGCGGCCTCTTCTTCCTCTGAGGGATTAGCTCATTAGTGCTGACCAGAACATTCCAGACTGGTTGACTGATTGTTCCTGGGGGAGGTTGAGACTGCAATTAGGTCAGGTAGTAAGTCTAGGTTAGTTGTCATGGGCTTTAGCACAAGTGGTGCCATTTTGGGCCTGTGGTTTTTCTCTTTAACACCCTTTACTTACTGATTTTATGAGTTCCTTATACATTCTGGATATTTTTTGTTTTTGTTTTTTTTTAAGATTTATTTATTTATTTATTTAGGCTGCGCCAGGTCTTCGATGTGGCATGCGGGATCTTTTAGTTGTGGCATGCAGACTCTTAATTTGCAGCAGGCATGTGGGATCTAGTTCCCCGACCAGGGATCGAACCCGGGCCTCCTGCATTGGGAGTGCAGAGTCTTACCCACTGGACCACCAGGGAAGTCCTTGGATATTTATTTTTAGTATAACATATATTATTTTTCTATCCTGCCACTTTTTAAAGACAGTGTTTATAGCATCTTTTGTCATACGTAAGAATTGGTTTTCTAAGTAGAAAATCTGTAAGGCTTTTCCTTCCTGGCTTCTGTGTGGGGAGTTGTTTGCATGGAGGGGGCCAGTCCTCTGTGGAAAGGGTGAGGGGCATTTCTCCTGGAAGCCTCATGCAAGCGGAGACCCATTTCCTCAGGGAAGGACTTCACTAGGGACACCGTGGGCGATTATGGAATTTTGGCAGCTGCAGGGAGCCCTGTGTTTCCCACCAGTGTGCCTGAGCTCGCCTCTTGGAGCCCAGTTAGGGTGACAGTGAAGCCAGACCTGGGCTGAATGTGGGGAGGACACAGTCTTGCTTTATACCTGGGCCCAGTGACTGGCAGGTCCCAGTGATTTGCTGAGACTCCCTCCTTTACCCCGTGAACAAAGAACAAAGAACTTTGCTCACCATCCAGTTCTACAAGGGGTAAGTCATAACCCATTGCAGTTGCCCATGACTGTACCCTGAGAGGAATTCGGGGTGAAAAACAGCATAGGGCACAATGAGCTTTGGATAAACGGGCCCCTAGAGAGTTAGACGCACATCCCAGGGAGGAGTCCAGTGACCCCAGATTCTGGCATCTTCCCATTCACAGGAAAGCACTAAAATCATTAACTCAAAATATCTGTTCTTTGTGATAAGCAGTGATCTTTTACCAAGATGTAAGCTTGACTGCACATATTCCCTGGCCAAAACAAATCACATATAGGGCTTCCCTGGTGGCGCAGTGGTTGGGAGTCCGCCTGCTGATGCAGGGGACACGGGTTCGTGCCCCGGTCCGGGAAGATCCCACATGCCGCGGAGCAGCTGGGCCCGTGAGCCATGGCCGCTGAGCCTGCGCGTCTGGAGCCTGTGCTCTGCAACGGGAGAGGCCACAGCAGTGAGAGGCCCACGTACCACACACACAAAAAATCACGTATAAACTGGCTTCTCCTCTACCTCTTTGGAACAGTTTCCTCAGGGCTACTGAGCAGCTGTCTCTCGGGCTATAGCCCTCAGTAAGTGTCCCTGAATAAAACTTAAACTCACAACTCTTATGTTGTGTGTTTTTCTTTAAGTTCAGCAGCCCTTCTTCCTGGGGTAGGCATGGCCCTGCCCAGAGAAACCCTTCCCATTCCCTCAGGCTTGGGTGTCTCTCCCCAGGAGCCTGGGATAGCTACATGGCCTCAGGTCCAGAGGGCCCTCAGACTGGGGGAGGGGAGTGGCCTCCCACGTGCCACACTGAAACACACCTCCTGGCTGGCCCTCTGGCCGCAGGGCCTCATCTCTCAGGTCCACCCCTTCCATCTCCTACCATCTCTCCCATCCTCCTCCTCAACCCCTCATCTGAAGTCAAGGGCACGTGCAGGCCAGGTGGAGGTGGTGTTAGCAGAAGGGGTCCTCCCAGCCAATCCGCCCCCTGCCTTAGGCCTTGGGTGGGGTTGGAGGGTTGGAGGAATGATGTGGTCCCTGGGGAAGGGGCCTGATTCAGCGGGGCTTCCCCAGCACCTCTGAGAAGAAAGAATTGAGAAGGATAAAGGCCTCCTTAAGAAAGTGGGAGGCCTGGGGTGATGGGCTCTAAGGGCACAGGAGAGAAAGGAAGCAGAGCCAGGAGAAGCCCCTGTCCCCCAGGTGCACAGAACATCTCAGGGCCCTTAGAGACCTCAGCTCTGCCCGCCCTACCCCCCACCCCTCCACCACAGCAGCCACAGGAAACTGTTGTGCTCTTGGCTCTCCTTGCCCAGCTACCCCCTCCCCCCATTCAGGTGGGGCAGGGGTGGGGTGGGCAGGCAGGGGAGGAGTTGAGAAGTCCCCCGAGGACACTGTGGTCATCTCAAGGCTGTCCGCTCTCCCCCGCCCCCGGCACTTTTTACACAGTGTCTCTCATTTCCTGGGTCCTGGTTTTATCCCCCCCACCCCCCGAAAGTTGGGCTAAAGACAGTTGACAAGGTCAGAGCATCATTTGGATCCTGACCACTGTCCTAAGCCCCATTGGACCTCAGAGGCCTCACACTCAGGTCTAACTGGTGGGTCAGTGATGTGTTTCCACCCTGGGAGGTTTTGTGGGTACTGGAGGGGAGAAAAGAGCTGGGAGCAAAGGAGGGGGGGCGTGCTGAGCAGGGGTCCCCAGGGGGGCTGGGGCTGGCTCAGGAGGAAGGCTGGGAGGAGGGGAGAGGCAGCCTGGGTGCTGGGGGTACCACTGAACCCCAGCTACCCCGCCAGAGGACATGAGGTTGGTGAAATGCTGCTTGAAAAAATAAGCAGACGAAAGAATCTAACCTACTTTCCTTTAATGAAGCTGAGGAATTTTAGAATCAGGAAAACATTGGTGTTTATATGTAATTTACAAAGAAAAGAGAAAAAACCCAAAAAACCTAGTGAGGTAGGTGCAATTCGAGGTGTGGCCATTGCAGACAGCAGCCGACCAGTGCCAAGTTCAGGGCTTCACTGAAACGGGGCACGTTGCTAGGACTGTGGCTGTGATGGTGGCTGCATTTACTGCCATCATCTGTTGATACCAGGTAGGACTCCCCAGCTGTGCCAGTCATCGGACCTGTCCAGGGGGCACAGATGAGACTGGAATACCACAAGGTGCTGCCTGAGTAACCCCCTAAGAAGAGGATGCAGTTTTCTAATCAGCAGGCCCAGACAGGTGCCTTTTTGTAACCTCCCCACAGGAAGGGGGGACCATGTGTCTTATTTCCAGAGAGGAGCACGATGTGCCTGCTGTTGGCACTGTCATCGGAGCTCAGGGCCCAGATATGCCACTCCGTTTCTTTATTTTTAACTCACTGTATTTTTTATGAGGAAGTATTTAAAAATAAATTGCAGATATCCTGACATTTCACCTTTAAATAATTCAGTAGGCATCTCTAAAAAAAGAGCTTCTTGCTACATAGGAAATTAATATTATCACAGCCAATGCAATTAAAAATCATTTCTTAGTAGCCTGCGTTCACTAGTCCATATTCAGGTTTCCCCAGTAAATTCAGCACTTTAACTTTGAGCAGGAACCCATCTGCCTGAGACCTCTGGCTTCTCCAGAATCCCCTGCCTTGGACCTGGAGCAGAACCTGGTCCCCAGAGGAGCCCAGAAAGAAGGCAGAGGACTGGAAAGAGGAAGTGGAAGACTGGGGTTTCTAAGGAAAAGACCCCAAAGCTGGGAGCCCAAGGACACCAGCATATTGCCAGACTCTTAGAGGTGAGTGTCAATGGAATGGGGGCTTTGGTACCTTCCTGGGACTATGTACCCTCTCCAGGAAACTGTTAAAAGAAAAAAAGAGACCTATTACAGTGTTTAAGAGTTTATTTGAACAAAAACAAATTTGAATTGGGCAGCATCCAATCTAGCAGATAAAGAAGAGCTCTGAGCTTTTCATAAAATGAAAGACTTTTATAGGGGAGTGGAAACAAGGAAGTTATACTGGCAAAAAAGCAGGTTGGTTATTGCAAAGTTGTTTTCCTTTAGGGGATGGCAGGGGTCTATCAGGCAGATAGCTTAACTAGGGGTGATCAGGTGATTCCTGATTGACTGGCTTAAGATTTCATTTTTGGGAGAGCTGAAACTGTAGATTAAGTTTTGGTTTGGTGACGTGGGGCTTAGCATAAGTGACTCCATTTTGGGTCTGTTGTCTTGTTTTAACAGAGCTCATGTGAAGTCATGGCTATTCTGACTCATCTTCATCCCCTCCATTTTCTTTTTCTTTTTTTTTTTTTTTCGGTACGCGGGCCTCTCACGGTTGTGGCCTCTCCCATTGCGGAGCACAGGCTCCGGACGCGCAGGCCCAGCGGCCATGGCTCACGGGCCCAGCCGCTCCGCGGCATGTGGGATCCTCCCGGACCGGGGCACGAAGCCGTGTCCCCTGTATCGGCAGGCGGACTCTCAACCACTGCGCCACCAGGGAAGCCCCCATCCCCTCCATTTTCTAGAGAAAGAAACAGAGGTTCAGAGAGGGGCAGTGACCTACTCAAGCCCACACAGGGAGAAACTAACCCGGGTCTTGGTTCCAAGCCTTGTTCACCCTGGACCCCTCCACTCACTGGGCTTATGTGCAGAGCCCTTCCCTGCTTCCAACAGCACCCAAGGGGCTCCCAGGCTTCCGGTTGGCCCACAAGAGAACTGAGGATCTCAAAGGGCGATGATGGAAAAACAGAGGGCAAAGTGGAGAAGGTGGCCCCCTAGAGACCAAAGATGGGAATACAGGGCAGAGTTTTAGAGCTTGAAGGAAATGTAGGAAAAAATATACATTCACATAATTTTGTAATCTACAAGGCTTGTTCATTTGCACTGTTTATCTTAATCCTCACAACAGTGTGGAGGTAATACGCATCTCCCTACGGGTGAGGAAACAGGTCCAGAGAAGGTCAGTGACCTGCTGAAAGTGGCAGGTGGCTTTATTGGCGTCAGAGACTCCTGAGTGCCATCAGGATTTTCCATTGCACCTCCCCCTGCAGTCAGAACAGGAAGCCAGGAGGGGGTCATGGGCTGCTGCAGAATGGCACACAGACGCAGAGGCAACCCCGTCCCCATCCAATTGTATATCAGGTTGGTGGCCCCAGCCTCCTGGTGAGGAGGAAGGCTGCCCCTGGCTCCTGCTGACCAGAAAGGGGTATCGGTGAGGATGCGTGTGCTTTAGGCCCAGGTTGGTCAGTTTCTCACCCTGATTCTTTCCAATGTCCCCTCTGCTATCCACAGAGAAGAGGAGCTGACTTCCTGTAGGTCTGCAAGTTCACCGTCTGCCCACACATTATCTGTCCCTCCAGCTGAGATCAGCTCTTTTTTTTTTTTTCTTTTTTGTGTTACGCGGACCTCTCACTGTTGTGGCCTCTCCCGTTGTGGAGCACAGGCTCCGGACGCGCAGGCTCAGCGGCCATGGCTCACGGGCCCAGCTGCTCTGCGGCATGTGGGATCCTCCTGGACCGGGGCACGAACCCGCGTCCCCTGCATCGGCAGGCAGACTCCCAACCACTGCGCCACCAGGGAAGCCCCGAGATCAGCTCTTTTGTCTCTGCTGTGTCACAGGCCAGTCCTCTCTCTACTACACCTCACTCTCTCTAAAGCTCTGCATTTGTTCTGATGCTTCATGAATAGATGATCCTACTTAGTAATCCAAATAGCTTGGCAATGTGGATATTTTCAGTTCTGTTTTTAAGCAATGAGGAGATTGGAGATAGAGACCATAAGAACGTAGACCAGGTTCACTTAGCCAGTAGGTGAGGAGGAAAGTGGTCCCTGTCATGTGGTGGCAAAAAGTTTGGTAGCACTGCCACCTGCAGTAATGTGGAAAGTGGAAAATGTACCTAATGAACTGGGTGGTATAGCTGAGATCTCCAGACAAAGTGATGAGGGTGCTGCCTCGTTTTTCTTGTGGCTTATTATGAAATGTGAGAGGAGAGAGAGAAACTACAGGCAGGGCTATTAAATGTGAAGGGAGCTGGGACTTGATGGCTTCGAAAATTCTCAGCCTCTCCAGATAGTAAATGTTGCTAAAATCAAATCCAGAGCACTCTCAGGAAAATATGGTCTAAAGATGAAACCAAGGCTATGATTGTAAAATCCTTTGTGAAGACCTCAGAAAGATCAAAGACAGTGCCTCAGACCGAAGGCCCTTAATGAGTTTAAGTGCATGTGCCTCACAGATTCTTTCAATCAAACATGAGGTCTTCTAAGAAGCTTAAAGACAGTATGGAGGTTTCTAAAAAACTAAAAATAAAACTGCCCTATGACCCAGCAGTTCCACTCCTGGGTATATATCTGAAAAAAACAAAAACACTAATTTGAAAAGATACATGCACCCCAAAGTTCATAGCAGCAGTATTTAGAATTGCCAAGATATGGAAGCAACCTAAGTGTCCATCAACAAATGGACAGATATATACATATATATACACATACATACAATGGGATACTACTCAGCCATAAAAAAGAATGAATTTTACCATTTGCAACATGGACGGACTTGGAGGGCATTATGCTAAGTGAAATAAGTCAGACAGAGAAAGACAAATACTGTATAACATCACTTATATGTGGAATCTGAAAAACACAACAAAGTAGTGAATATGACAAAAAAGCAAAGTCACAGATATAGAGAACAAACTAGTGGTTACCAGAGGGGAGAGGGAAAGGAGGAAGGGCAACATAGGGGTAGGGGAGTAAGAGGTACAAATTATTCAGTACAAAATAAGCTACAATGATATTACACAACATAGGGAATATAGCCAATATTTTATAATAACTATAAATGGAGTATAACCTTTAAATATTGTGAATCACTATATTGTACACCTGTAACTTATATAATATTGTTCATCAACTATACTTCAATTAAAAAAAGAAAGAAAAGCACTATTCCTCAGCAGCAGAAGCCCAAGGTACAGAAGAGATCTTATCTTGAAGAGATTTGTGGGGGTGGCTTTTGTCTAATTGAGTGAATCCCAGTAAGATACACAGGAGACCCAGGAGAATAACATTCACAGAACACTGCCAGCTTGGACTGAAAGGCACGAGGGAGCATAACATTTAAAAAGACCTTTGTGAAGATATACAGATTGCCAACAAACACATGAAGGAATGCTCAACATCACTAATCATTAGAGAAATGCAAATCAAAATTACAATGAGGTATCACCTCACACCAGTCAGAATGGCCATCATCAAAAAATCTACAAACAATAAATGCTGGAGAGGGTGTGGAGAAAAGGGAACCCTCTTGCACCGTTGGAGGGAATGTAAATTGATACAGCCACTATGGAGAACAGTATGGAGGTTCCTTAAAACACTAAAAATAGAACTACCATACGACCCAGCAATCCCACTACTGGGCATATACCCTGAGAAGACCATAATTCAAAAAGAGTCATGTACCACAATGTTCATTGCAGCTCTATTTACAATAACCAGGACATGGAAGCAACTAAGTGTCCATCAACAGATGAATGGATAAAGAAGATGTGGCACATATATACAATGGAATATTACTCAGCCATAAAAAGAAACGGAATTGAGTTATTTGTAGTGAGGTGGCTGGACCTAGAGTCTGTCATACAGAGTGAAGTAAGTCAGAAAGAGAAAAACAAATACCGTATGCTAACACATATATACCGAATCTAAAAAAAATAATGGTTATGAAGAACCTAGGGGCAGGACAGGAATAAAGATGCAGATGTAGAGAATGGACTTGAGGACATGGTGGGGGGGAAGGGTAAGCTGGGACGAAGTGAGAGAGTGGCATGGACTTATATATACTGCCAAATGTAAATTAGATAGCTAGTGGGAAGCAGCTGCATAGCACAGGGAGATCAGCTCGGTGCTTTGTGACCACCTAGAGGGGTGGGATAGGGAGGGTGGGAGGGAGACACAAGAAGGAGGAGATATGGGAACATATGTATATGTATAGCTGATTCACTTTGTTATACAGCAGAAACTAACACACCATTGGAAAGCAATTATACTCCAATAAAGATGTTAAAAAATAAATTAAAATAAAATAAAATATAAAGGCCTTTGTATCCCCCAAAGAGAAGCAGGAAGCAGGCTGAGAAAGCTATGAAGGTGTAAGCACTGTCTGCCTTTCCTGGAAAGTGGGCAGAATCAGAACCCAGAGGGAGGAGCCAAGAGCCATGGGAAATTAATCCCAGGTAGGAGCAGGGCAGAGTCCTCATCAAGGAATTTCCAGCATTTGCCAAAGCTGGATTTTAGCTTTTCCATGGAGCCGTGACTCCTTTTAGCCCTTATTTCCCGCTCTTTTGAACAGGTACATCTATCAGGGTTATCTTATGTTGGTACCACTTTGTCTGTTGGGTGTGTGTCTGATAACTTGTCCCTCTAGCTCACAGGTCTGCATGTCGAGAACTGTACCTGAGGAGCCTCATCCACACCTGGGCTGGATTCAAATAACAATTTCCTGGACCTCATGCTGATGCCATAAAGGGATGAAACTTTTGGAGGCCTTTCAAGTAGATGAGCATATTTTGCATGTGGGAGAAATGTAAATAATTTGTGGCCAGAGTATGTACTGTGGTAGTTTTAGAGCATGTCCACGAATTCTTTGATATACGTAGCCGAACCCCTCTCCCTCTGAGTGTGAGCTGGACCCAGTGACCAGCTTCTGATGAATAGAATATAGCAGAGGTAGTGGTGTGTGACTGCAGAGACTAGGCTGTAAAAGGCACCATGACTTCCTCTTCACCTTCTCTGGGATCAGCCACTCTGGGCAAGGAGCCGAGACCTTGTTCCAGCTATCGTGTGGGTGAGCCGCCCCGGAAGTGGTCCTCCGGGCACTGCCAAGCTTTCAGGTGACTGCAGCTCTTGTTGACACCCTGACTGCAACCACAGGAGAGATTCTGAACCAGGAACACCCAGTTAAGATATTCCCAAATTCCAGACTCCTCCAGAGCACTCTGTGAGATAATAAATATGTCATTTATTGTTTTAAGCTTCTAAATTTGGGGGCAACTTATTATGCAGCATCAAATGAGTTAGGAGGAAAACCACGAGTCTTTCCTTTGCTTTCCTTTCCTTTGCCTTCCTCTCCTCTCCTCTCCTCCCCTCCCCTCCCCTCTCCTCCCCTCTCCTCCCCTCCCCTCCCCTCCCCTCTCCTCCCCCTCCCCTCCCTCTCCTCCCCTCCCCTCCCCTCCCCTCCCCTCCCCTCCCCTCTCCTCCCCTCCCCTCCCCTCCCCTCTCCTCCCCTCCCCTCCCCTCCCCTCTCCTCCCCTCCCCTCTCCTCCCCTCCCCTCCCCTCCCCTCCCCTCCCCTCCCCTCTCCTCCCCTCCCCTCCCCTCTCCTCCCCTCCCCTCCCCTCCCCTCTCCTCCCCTCCCCTCCCCTCCCCTCCCCTCCCCTCCCCTCCCCTCTCCTCCCCTCCCCTCCCCTCTCCTCCCCTCCCCTCTCCTCCCCTCCCCTCCCCTCCCCTCCCCTCCCCTCTCCTCTCCTCTCCTTTCCTTTTCACTGGAAGCCACGAGAAGAAAGCATTTCAAGAAGGAAGGAGATGGGCTTCCCTGGTGGCGCAGTGGTTGAGAGTCCGCCTGCCGATGCAGGGGACACGGGCTCATGCCCTGGTCCGGGAAGATCCCACATGCTGCGGAGCGGCTGGGCCCGTGAGCCATGGCCACTGAGCCTGCGCTTCCGGAGCTTGTGCTCCACAACAGGAGAGGCCACAACAGTGAGAGGCCCGCGTACCGCAAAAAAAAAAAAAAAAAAGAATGAAGGAGAGGTGAACCATACCCACTGTCGCTCATCTTTCCAATATGATGATGTTTGAGTATTGGCCACTGGATTCAGCAGTGTGGAAGCCATTGGAGACTGTGACAAGATGTTTCAGGGAGTGGTACAAACAAATTGGTGTGGGCTCAAGAGAGAACAGAAAGAGCAATACTGGAGGCTGAGAGTGTATGCAGCCCTTTCAGGGGGTTTTGCTGTGAAGGGCAATAGAATGTGAAGCAGTAACTGGAGGTGCCATGGGGCCAGGAGAAGGTTTTTACTGTGTCATAGCCCGTCGTATTCTTTTTTTTTTTTTTTAATTGGAGTATAGTTGCTTTACAATGTTGTGTTAATTTCTGCTGCACAGCAAAGTGAATCAGTTATACGTATACATATATCCACTCTTTTTTAAGTTTCCTTCCCATTTAGGTCCCCACAGAGCACTGCGTAGAGTTCCCTGTGCTCTCACTACTAGGTATAAAATAGACAACTGATGACAACCTATTGTATTCTGATCATGACGACACGTGAGAGAGGGAGAAAAAGATGATGCAGGAGACGGGAGAACTTCTAGAGTAATTTTCTCCCATGGGCAAGAGAAGAGGGGATTGGGGGCTGACGCAGAGAAGTCAGCCTGAGGTGGGAGCAGGAGAGTGACGGGAAGAAGAGTGTGTGTGTGGTGGGTACAGAGGTGATTGACAGGTGCGGTTGGACCGAATGGACATTTCTTTCTCAGGGTTGCACTGTTTTCAGTGAGGCAGGAGACACGGGCACCAGCCGGGCGCGAGGAGAGGGATGGGCAGCGGGGTTCGGGGGGCCAGGGGATGGTGGGAACTAGAGGTTTAGCCTGGAGACCACGGTTCACAGTGAGGTGTTTCAGCGTGATAGATTGGGTTTCCAGCCCCATTCAGCTTTGGGAAAGGATGCAGGACAGAGTAAGTGGGAAGCTGGATTCAACCAGGGTTGGAGTTTTGCTGGGGGTGTTCAGTGAGAGGGGAGACAGACAAAGAAATGGAGACTGTGTGCTAAAGCGTGATTATATGGCTGGATCATGGGATCCAAGGGGAGGGAAAGCATGAGTGGGGTGAGGGAGAGGGATAAGGTGGCAGGGCTAGTGGATCACGATCCCGTGGTGAGGAAGGGGCACTGGATCAGGCTAACAGGACTGAGCTAGGGAGACAGGCGCTGGTTGGAATGTGGGTATCTCAGAAATGAGCTATCCCAGGACGGCAGCAATCGTCCCAGCCTGGGTCCTCCCTGCTTCTTCTCCTTCCTCTCTCCATGGATCCAAGACTCCCTCTCCTCTGGCTTGGCTGCCCCCAGACACCAGGTCGCCGTGCCAAGAGCCTGCTGCTGTCAGCTCTGTTTGTGCTCCTGTGCTGCGGCTGTCGGGTGAGTGGCGTGGGTTTGGCTTGGGCGCAGAGGGCAGGGTGATGGCCCTGCTGGGAAAGACAGTCGGCAGGAGGGAGCGAGGCTGCAGTCACAGAGGTGAGGTTTCACATCGTTTTAGATCCTGATTTGAATATCCCAGGGCTCCGCCCACCTCTGCCTGCTTGTTTGCTTGTCATAAGCCACCAAGGTCCTTTACCTCCAAACTCTCAGTTCTCTTGTCCAAATGTAGCCACGCCCACACAGATTTTGTTTGTAGATTTTTTTGAGGATGGCCATTCTGACCAGTGTGAGGTGATACTTCATTGTAGTTTTGATTTGCATTTCTCTAATGATTAGTGATGTTGAGCATCCTTTCATGTGTTTGCTGGCAATCTATATATCTTCTTTGGAGAAATGTCTATTTAGGTCTTCTGCCCAACTTTGGATTTTTTGTTTGTTTGTTTGTTTGTTTGTTTTGATATTGAGCTTCATGAGCTGCTTGTATATTTTGGAGATTAATCCTTTGTCAGTTGCTTCATTTGCAAATATTTTCTCCCATTCTGAGGGTTGTCTTTTTGTCTTGTTTATGGTTTCCTTTGCTGTGCAAAAGCTTTTAAGTTTCATTAGGTCCATTTGTTTATTTTTGTTTTCATTTCCATTTCTCTAGGAGGTGGGTCAAAAAGAATCTTGCTGTGATTTATGTCATAGAGTGTTCTGCCTATGTTTTCCTCTAAGATTTTTATAGTGTCTGGCCTTCATTTAAGTCTTTAATCCATTTTGAGTTTATTTTTGTGTATGGTGTTAGGGAGGGTTCTAATGTCAGTCTTTTACATGTAGCTGTCCTGTTTTCCCAGCATCACTTATTGAAGAGACTGTCGTTTCTCCATTGTATACTCTTGCCTCCTTTATCAAAGATAGGGTTACCATATGTGTATGGGTTTATCTCTGGGCTTTTTATCCTGTTCCATTGATCTATATTTCTGTTTTTGTGCCAGTACCATACTGTCTTGATTACTGTAGCTTTGTAGTATAGTTTGAAGTCAGGGCGACTGATTCCTCCAGCTCCGCTTTTCTTTCTCAAGATTGCTTTGGCTATTCGGGGTCTTTTGTTTTTCCACACAAATTGCAAAATTTTTTGTTCTAGTTCTGTGAAAAATGCCATTGGTAGTTTGATAGGGATCACACTGAATCTGTAGATTGCTTTGGGTAGTATAGTCATTTTCACAATGTTGATTCTTCCAATCCAAGAACATTGTATATCTCTCCATCTCTTTGTATCGTCTTTAATTTCTTTCATCAGTGTCTTATAGTTTTCTGCATACAGGTCTTTTGTCTCCCTAGGTAGGTTTATTCCTAGGTACTTTATTCTTTTTGTTGCCATGGTAAATGGGAGTGTTTCCTTAATCTCTCCTTCAGGTTTTTCATCATTAGTGTATAGGAATGCAAGAGATTTCTGTGCATTAAATTTGTATCCTGCTACTTTTCCAAATTCATTGATTAGCTCTAGCAGTTTTCTGGTAGCATCTTTAGGATTCTCTATGTATAGTATCATGTCATCTTGTTCTGTAACTTTTTATCTCTATATGAATGGAAAAGTGTTATACCCTTAAAAGTCAGAGCCTTAAGAATGGGCTATCCTGTATATTTCAGGCTGTAGGAAATCTTAACTCGAAACAAAAGCAGTTGAATACAAAGGTGAAAGTAAAAGAAACAGATCCAATACGGAGTCAGATTTGTTCTTCCCTACTACAGTACGAAGGTAAAGATTTAACACAAGCACACAGAATGCCTGAATTTAGAATTAATGGCAGTAATTCATGGGATGGGAGAGAAACTTCAAAAAATTGAAATAAATATCCTCAGAGATATTTACAAAGACATTGTACCTTCTTACTACTCAGGCACTGACAAATGAAAGCAAATGGCAATATTGCTTTTATTTATTAATTTGACGAATTGTTAAAAAAGATTCTCACACCCAGTGTCAGCGAGGGTGTGGAGAAGCACCTATTATCTATATTTATAGTGGAATATAAGTTGTTCAGCATTTTTGAAGGTGAATAGGAAGGATCTATGAAGTTTAATGTGCATTTCTTTGGCTTGCCGATTCTACTTCTGGGTCTTCATCCCTGAGAAATACACACACACACACACACACACACACACACACACACACACGGGCACAGAAGGACCTGGACAAAGATGTTCATCACACATTGATTTTAGTAATTGTGAGCCCCTGTCGAGGGTTTAGCTAAACTCCCTGGTGGCCTTGCTGCCTGGACACCCATGTTGTTTGGCCAGGAGGCCTGTAGGGGCCTTAAACTGACACCAGCCCCTCCTAGAAAGCAGTCCACAGAGTCACAAACAAACCTAAGTTCCCCATCTGACTTCCCTAATAGCCCTGTGGTCAAGAGCCTCCCCTGCAGCCCTGGGCTTTCCCTTTACCAAAACCCCACTCATTTTGGTTCGGGCTCAGCCTGGGTGCCCCAAAGCATTCCATCCACAGGCCCTAATAAAGGATTGGGCCCCAAGGTCTGTGCTCTGCCTTGACCTCCCTGTGTGGCCACTCGAGGCACCTGTGAGTGATAACTTCTCTATTTCAATTTCCCTCGTGGCCTTTTGTTGAACACTAACTCACTATCCAGCATCCTTAACAATTGTTAATTTAACAAAGTCACAGCAGCCCCATGGGGCAGTAATAAGATAACCTGTGGTGCACCTCTTCCATTTGGTACCACGGAGCAGTTCAAAAAGAATGGGGTTCACCTAAGATGTGAACATAGCTCCATCTCTAAACCTCGTGTTGGATTTAATGGTTGTTGCAGAATGGCATGGATAGTATAATCCCATATCTGTAAAGTAGAATCAACTCAGACTGTTCATATTTATTTGCTCATGCAAGCCTGTAGCTGTAGAAACCCAGAAATTGTCTGGAAAGCTATACATTCATCAAACAATGGGGGTACCTTTTGAGGGAAGGAGCTTGGTTAGTGTTGGGGGAAGGAGTGGAGAAGGGAACTTCATCTGTTTACTACTGTGGTGCTTGTTTTTAAGAAAGAATCTTTATGTACATGGGGACTTCCCTGGTAGTGCAGTGGTTGAGGATCCACCTGCCAATGCAGGGGACATAGTTTCGATCCCTGGTCCAGGAAGATCCCACATGCCACGGAGCAAGTAAGCCCGTGAGCCACAACTACTGAGACTGCGCTCTAGAGTCTGCGCCTAGAGCCTGTGAGCCACAACTACAGAGCCCGCGTGCTGCAACGACTGAAGCTCGCGCACCTAGAGCCCGTGCTCTGCAACAAGAGAAGCCACTGCAATGAGAAGCCCGTGCACTGCAACGAAGAGTAGCCCCCGCTGGCCGCAACTAGAGAAAGCCCATGTGTGGCAACGAAGACCCAATACAGCCAAAAAAAAAAAAAAAAAAAGAATCTTTATGTACATAATTTCATATGTCACTGTGTAATGAAGATAATGTTTTAAATGTTATATTGTGTTATATTTTAAATGGTAAAGGAGGTGGGATGGGGAAAATGGGCATTTGCAGAGGACCCAGGAGCCTGTGCTCCTGGAGGCCAGTGCAGGAGGGGTGGGTGGTGACAGCCCCAGGGCAGGACACCCCGCCAAGGTGACAGGCTTGTCTGAAAGTCCAACAAGAAGGTATAAATTGAACAAAAGCACAGAAAAACCAGTGAGAACACAGTGCTCAGGAGATAGCCAGCAGAGAGGGGCTTTAGACAAACTTGAGACCAGGAAGTGTCATGGGGACTGGAGCCCTTGATGACCAGAAGAGGGGCTGGTGAAGGGCACGGTCAGTAGTGATGGGGTTCAGGGCAGGCCACCCCAAAATATGCCACTTTGGTATGATCTTTTTGAATGAAAGTTACTTGGGAAACAGCTGGTACAAGAAGAACACTCTGACTGGCCTTTGTCTCCCTGACAGCAGGAAATTAATCTCCCATGTGAAGGTACCCTCCCTGTAGCAGGAGGATAGGAAGCATGCTTACTGCCAGAGACAGGGAGTTCAAGGCTGAGAAAGCTGTAGAAACAAACTTTGTTACTTCTTCATTATTTGCAACCTCAAGCCCAAACCCCTTTGTTTTGTCAAACCTTCACAACTAATTGTTTCTTTGTCTAAAAGGTATAAAAGCTGCCTGCTTTGGTCACTTCTTTGAACCTCATGTCTTTGGAGTTCCCATACGTATGAAATCAAATTTGATTGTTTTCTCTTGTTGATCTGGCTTCTGTCAATTTAATTATTAGATCAGCCAAAAAGAACCTAGAAGGGTAGAGGAAAATTCTTCCTCCCCTACAGTGGTCTGCTGGATTCTGCCTGGCAGAGGAAGAGAAGTCTGCAGCCAGGATCTCCACAGTGGAGCAGGAGTGTCACTAGGCCCTGCCCCAGGCCCTGGGGAATCTTTCCAAGTACCTTGAAGAGCCTCTGACTTGAGCCTGGCCTTGTCCCGAGTCCTCAGGTGCGTCCTGTGCTGTCCAGGTATCCCGAGTCCTTAGGTGCGTCCTGTGCTGTCCAGGTATCCTGAGTGAGAGGAGGTGACAGTGGGGGCACGGGGGGCACAAGGTCCACAATCTGGGACCAGAGGGGACAGTGCCCCTCAGCAGATGGCAGCCTTGAGAGACAAGGAACTCACGTGCTTGTTGGAGTCAAAGTCACGGGCAATTCTGGTTTTTTAAATGACTGCTCAGGGTTCCCCATGCAAATGGTTTAAACCCTTGCAATGGTCAAGATGGAAAAATAAAAAAAAAAAACAAATAAAATTATCTAATTAAAGAAAAACCCCCTTCAAGTACTTGTATGTTCCTCTGTCGTAGAATAGTGGAAAACTCTGATAAATATGCAATTTGAATCAATTGTGTTAGAGCTTCAGGTCTGTCCCAATTTGTGTCAAACTTCAAAATTGCTTTCAAATACTCAGTTTCCTTAAGGAAATCTTTTTCAGTTTCTAGAATCCTTTTTTCGGTCTTCCCAGTTTCTGGAATCCTTGCTGCCTTGCCCAGGTCTTATCTCCTTCCACCTGGTTGACAGCAAGAGTCACCCAACTGGACTCCCTCCCTGCAGTGTGGGCTGTACCTCCTGTACCTGGTCTCTGGAGGTCACAGAATTAATGGTGAGCTTTAGAAGGAGCATGGAGGAGTGGAAAGAGCCCTGACTCAGTCTGATTGTGTGTGTGTGTGTGTGTGTGTGTGTGTGTGTTTGGGGGTGGAGAGGTATTGAGAAAGAAGAAGTTCAGAAGATCTGGTCCTGAGCACACTCCTCTGTGGGGGACCAGAGCAGACGGCCCCAGGCAGGAAGACTCCAGAAAAAAAACATCTAAGGGAAGGCCACTGGAAGTCTAGCCAGAGGTATGGACCTCACGGACTTGATGGGAGAGACAGTGTAATATTCCTCTTTTTACAGGGAAATTGAGTCCCCTCTGTCCCTGCAGCCTTACTAAGAGGGAGGAACGGCAGGTGGAGCTGCCTTTCCTCAGCCCTCCTGGGACTACTGTGGTCTCAGCTTCTCCCAGATTCCTCTCATGTCCTGAATCTTGGAGGAAGAAGTTACAGGTACTCCCTAGGTCAACAGAGTGGGTACGGGGGCCATCCTGGGCTGTTTCCTCTAACAGGGCCACAGACGATGCCACTCCTGGCAGTGACCCTGAGTGCCCCCATTTCCCAGGCACCTCCCAGAGCCCAGTTCCCACAGAGCCACCTGCCCCCAGCTCCTCCTGGGGGAGCTGCACCTGTGAAGAGGAGATGGATCTCAGAATTGGGGACAGAGACTGATTTTGGGCGTTCTCTTTCTGCAGCTTCTATTCCCAGAGATCCCACGGAGCTTCCAACAAAGGCACAGATATTCAACAGAGTCTGCACCCATGGGGGCTCTGACACCTCGGCTCTGCATGAAGGATGCTCACCCCATTGACACTGGTGGGGAGACCACAGCTCAGAGAAATGGTGACCCCACCTTCCAAGCGCTCACTGTCTGTGGCGAAGGGCGGACCCCTTGTCACATAGCAAAGAGCAAGTCGGAAGGACGGAGGGCCACAGGGAGTAGGGTGTGGGGAGAAGGTGATCTTGGGACCCTGCTGGGAGGAGGGATCGGTGGGAAGCTGCGGCGCTGTTCACACACACACACACACACACACACACACACACACACACACACACGCGCACACACGCGCGATGGCTGTCGTAGCGCGCTTTGGCCAGCAGGGGGCAGGGCAGCCCGTCCATCACGCCAAGCGCACCCCAGGCACCCTGGCGCTCCCCTGCTCTGCTGCAGACCAGCCCCGGCTGAGCTCCCTGTTCGGCCCGGGGAGGTACCGGCATGAGAAGGAGCTCTGAGCTCGGAGGCCTGGACCCTGGTGATTCCACTAATTCACTGGGAAACCTTAAGAGAATCAACGAGACTCCTCGTGCCTCAGTTTCCACCGTGAAAGGGGATAGTGACAACTGCTTCACAAGGATTTTGTGGAAATCAGATTGGACCAGTGGTAAAAATAGATAGCTAGTGGGAAGCTGCCGAATAGCACAGGGAGATCAGCTCGGTGCTTTGCGACCACCTAGAAGGGTGGGATAGGGAGGGTGGGAAGGAGGGAGACGCAAGAGGGAAGAAATATGGGGACATATGTATATGTATAACTGATTCACTTTGTTATAAAGCAGAAACTAACACACCATTGTAAAGCAATTATACTCCAATAAAGATGTTTAGAAAAACAAAAAACAACAAAAACAGAAACAAAAACAAAAAACACTGATGCCTGGTCCCACCCCACTGGGATCATTTCATTGGTCTGGGTCTGGCGTGGGCATTGGCATCTTCTCACACCGCCCAGGTGATTCTAAGGTGAAGATTAGTTTGGGAATTCCAGAGTTAGATACTCAGGTGACCAGGCTTTGGAAACTCTAAGTTGAAAGTTTGTTTTTAACTCTTTCTCCTAAGATCCCTTTTTTTACTACCTTGTTTTCATAAAATTCAAATTCCATCTTCTCTCTCTTTTTATCTTCCTAGCTCTTGCATAACCTCTCGAAATGGAAAATGTAGATTTCCCTAACAATCTGAACTCAAATCACTCAACTATGCACTCCTACCACCTATGATGTAAATAAACCTGTGATGTAAAGACACATGAACTCATTAGTTAGCCTGAGCTGAGGGCTTGTTTCCTAGGCTCCTGGGTGGTGTGGGGGAGTGCAGGGCCAGATAGTTGTGAAATACCAGTTTCTTCCCAGGAAGGCGAGTATAAGAACAAAACCCGGGGTAAAGAAGTGGTTCCAGGTCATTGTTCCAGGTTAGTCACCAGCTCCAGGCCCCAGGAAATGGCTCAGAACTCTCATATTTTATCTGGGACAACCTGCTGCTGAGAAAGATGACAGACTCTAGTGGGAAGGAGAGACTTCAAGGAATGAAAAGGAACCTGGGCCAGGAAGAGGGTGTGATGGAGGAAAAGGCATGGAACAGGGAGTGAATGAACTTCACATCCTGAATTCCCTCCTTCCCCTGCTCAAAAATAAACAAATGAGACCTAATGAAACTTAAAAGCTTTTGCAAAGCAAAGATACTACAAACAAGACAAAAAGACAACCCTCAGAATGGGAGAAAATATTTGCAAATGAAACAACAGACAAAGGATTATCTCCAAAATATACAAACAGCCCATGGAGCTCAATATCAAAAAAACAAACAGTCCAGTTAAAAAATGGGCAGAAGACCTAAATAGACATTTCACCAAGGAAGACATACAGATGGCCAAAAGGCACATGAAAAGATGCTCAACATCACTAATTATTAGAGAAATGCAAATCAAAACTACAATGAGGTATCACCTCACGCTGGTCAGAATGGCCATTATCAAAATATCTAGAAACAATAAAGGCTGGAAAGGGTGTGGTGAACAGGGAACCCTTCTGCACTGTTGGTGGGAATGTAAATTGATACAGCCACTATGGAGAATAGTATGGAGGTTACTTAAAAAACTAAAAATAGAACTACCATATGACCCAGCAATCCCACTACTGGGCATATATCCTGAGAAAACCATAATTCAAAAAGAGACATGTACCACAATGTTCATTGCAGCACTATTTACAATAGCCAGGACGTGGAACCAACCTAAATGTGCATTGACAGATGAATGGATAAAGAAGATGTGGCACATATATACAACAGAATATTACTCAGCCATAAAAAGAAACGGAATTGGGTCATTTGTAGAGACGTGGATGAATCTAGAGACTGTCATACAGAGTGAAGTAAGTCAGAAAGAGAAAAACAAATATCATATATTAACGCATATACGTGGAACCTAGAAAGATGGTACAGATGAACCGGTTTGCAGGGCAGAAACTGAGACACAGATGTAGAGAACAAACGTATGGACATCAAGGGGGGAAAGCAGCGGGGGGTGGTGGTGGTGGTGTGCTGAATTGGGAGATTGGAATTGACATGTATACAATAATATGTATAAAATGGATAACTAATAAGAACCTGCTGTATAGAAAAATAAATAAAATAAAATTCTTGAGCATTCAAAAAAAAAAAAAAAAGGCACTAATCCCATTCCTGAGGGCAGAGCCCTCATGACTTAATCATCTCCCAAAGACCCCCACCTCCTAATACCATCACCTTGGAGATTAGGATTTCAACATATGAATTTTGGGGGGACACAAATATTCAGGTTAATAATAGCAGCAATAGTTGTAGGTAGTGGTAGCCTGACCTTGGTAGTGGTAGGTAGTTTGACCCAGCATTACTGTCTAGCCCATTATTTGGTATTCCATGGAGGAAGGTATCCCAGGCCTGGGTGGATATACTGTAGTCTCTCAGTAAAGTTATAGAGCCCTGATGTGTCCTGCTGAAAACACAGACCTGGATCTTCTTACTCCCATTTTACTTGGCCCTCCCATCAGCAAGGCTCCATTAGACCAGACCAGAAAGTCATTCCAATTCTAGGTTCAACATCCTAGAGTGTGATTAAAACTTCTGTCCCTGTAATCCAAGGGTTCTCAGCCTCAGCACTATTGACATTTTGGGTGGGATACACTTTTGTCATGGCGGCCATCCTGTGCATTGGAGGATGTTCACCAGCATCCCTGGCCTCTACCCATCCGATGCCATTAGCACCCCCCTGCTCCCAGTTATAACAACAGAAAATGTCTCCAAGCATTGCCCCATGTCCCCAGGGGGAAAATTGTCCCCAGTAGAGGACCACTGCTGTGACTCCTTGACATCCTATAATATTTAGAACTCTTTTGGATGCAAGCAACATAAACCCAACTAAAGTAAAAATAGGAGGGGGGATTTCTTGGCTCAGACAGCTAGGAAGTATGAGGGGTGCTGGTTTGGAGCACAGCTGAGTTCCTGCCTCAGATAATGTTGCCAGGTCTCTGTCTTTCTCTCTCTCTTTTTCCCTTTCTTTCTTTGCCTCTGCTTGGCCTCATTCTCAGGCAGACTATTTCCTCACAGTGGAAGTGTAGCAATTGAAGTTTCACATCCCACTGACCAATCAACACAGCCAGAAAGAGTTTTTTTCTCAATAGTGGCAGCAGTCTCAGGGAGGATTCTGATTGGCCCAGCCTCAGTCATGTGCCCATTTCTAGGCCAATCAGCATGGCCAGGATGATGAACTTCTTTGATTGGCTAAACCTGTGTCTGTGTGTCCATCCTGGAGAATAGGGTCAGCCCCATCAGTAAAGCTACACAGGATGAGAAAGATGAGCACCCTGAGAAAGACGTGCTCTGCTACCCAAGGAAGGGAGAGGGGAGAACCACACAGCCAGACATCAATGTCCACCATGTCCTTGAGATGGCTTCCTCACCGTTTTTCCAATAGTCTCTCGAACTGATCTCTCTCCCCTGACTTAGATGAAGTTCCTCTAGCTGTTCAGTGGAATCACTCTCTGCTAGTAGCATGTCTTCACATCCACTCTGCACCCTGCACATCCTCTCTATAATCTTTCCCTCCCATCATGCCCCTGTTACTCATGGTCTTAGCATGCATCCCAAGCTCTGCCTTTATTCAGGCGATTTCTTCCTCTCAAAAGCAATCATTTATAAAAGTTGATTTGCACAAACCATATGCAGTCTAGCTCTTGTAGTAAAAACAAACAAACAAACAAAACTCCATAAAACTACTCACAGTGATAAGATCTGGGGTCTAGTGCTAACTTGCAGGGAAAGTTGCATCTTCTCGGGACACCTTGAGGATCTTGTCTGAAAATTGGGTGATTGAACAAGTAAAAGAGGTGGCTCCTCTTTATTTTTTCCAAGAGAGATAAGCTATTCCTCACAGAGCCTAACTCTAATTCTCTGCTTACAGAAATCCAAGCTGCATCTGAACTACCCGAGGAAAAGTGTACTCTAGCAGAGGGGCAGACCTTGAAAGTGGACTGTCCTGTCACCCACGACACGGATTCCAACAGCCGGAAGGCTTGGCAGAGTCTGAAAGATAAAGGGGGGTCCAGACGCTGGCAATCACAGAGAGAGTCTCGGGGGAGTTCAGTCAAATCCAGGTGGGGAGGTACTTCCTAAAACACGTCCCCAGTGACAGCATGCTGCACGTCCAAATGACCAACCTTCGAGTGGAGGACACAGGACTGTACTGATGTGTGATCTACCAGCCTCCCAAGGACCCCATCATCCTGTTCTACCCTGTCCACCTGGTGGACCAAGAGTGAGTAACCTGGGGGTGGGGGGTTGAGGGTGGGGAGAGCCAGGACGGGTGGGGGTGGAGCAGTGGTGGGAGCACCAACGGAGCTGTGGCTCAGGATTTCTAGAAGCCTGTGCTCCCCCAGAAGCTCCTTGTCTCTCGTTTGAGGTCCTTGAGAGACATCTGGTCCAACAGTAAGAAGGGGCTTCTTTGTATGGGATTCCTCTTGGGGAGGAGAGCCTAACGTGCTGTGCTGTTGTAGGAAGAGGGTGAAAGTTGAGCGGTGGACTTGGGACAATTTAGTCTCCTTCTTCAGGTCTTCATGTAGAAGTCAATTCCTTGGGAAGCCTCTGTGAGTCCCCTCCCCCTCCTAAGGATGCATCTGAGGGCCCTCCTGTGTGCTTCCAAAGCAGTGCTCCCCAGACCTTACTGTGGGCATGAATCACCTGGGGATCTTATTTCAAAAGCAGACCCTGATGCAATAGGTCTTGGGTGGGACCTAGATTCTGCATTTCCGATCTCTTTGCAGACAATGCTGATGCTGCTGGTCCATGGCTCCCGTTTTGGGTAGCAAAGCTCCGGAGCTCACTTTGTGCCCCCTTTCATAGACAGCACTATTTCACTGGGTTTAGTAGTGGCCAGTTTCCTTATCTGTCTCCCCTATTCATATCTGAGAACATTGAGGGCAAGACCTGTGCCTTGTTCGGCTCTATAGCCCTAGCAACTAATGAAGTGCCTGGCACACAGTAGGGCCTCCATAGATGTTGATTGGATGAATTAAGGAAAGCAGATTAGAGGGAGGCGGGTTCAAATTCCTAGCACCTGTGGAATTCTAAGCCTAAGGAAGACAAGATATATATGCAATATATTAATAAAGATAACTTGTAAAGCAATATGCCACAGGTACAGGTGAGTGCAAGGCAGAGAGAATGGTATAAGGTAATCAGGGAATTATTCTTGAAGAAGGTGAGGGCATATGGATTGGTGAAGAATAGTAGGCAAGTGCATTTCTAAGGACATGAATAGCCTGGAAATTCCTTTCTTGTTCCTTATCCCCCTCCCTCCCTCTTTCCCACTCTTCTTCCCTTCTTCCCTCTCTCCTTCTCTCCCTCTCTTCCTTCTTTCTTTTTTACTGTCTCTGACCCAGACAGATGCCACACTATTTCTTTAATTTTAACAAAAGGAAACCTTGCTTCATGAATGACCATGTTCATTTCCCTCCTGAGTTCCATTTACACTACCACTCATCCACCCATTTATCCAACCACCCAATGTGCCTTCTTACAGATCCTTCAGGAACCCCTGGCTCAGGTGAGAATCCTACCCAGAACTTGGCTCAGGTTCCCACCCTTCCTCCTATCACCACCAAGTACTGAAGCAAGCTCCATCCCAGCCCCAGGACTGTGACCCAACCTTTCCCCATGTCAGCTACCAGCGTCTCCTCTCCTGGCCTCAAAGTCCCCCCCCACAAATGTGACAGATGTCACCCGGTATGGTTTCCAGGTCTCTGGGCCCCTGGTTTGGACACCAAGCCCTTTGATTCCCAGTCCATGTGCTGAGAGTGAGGGATGGGAAGGGTGCAAGGCAGGGGTGGACTTGAGTCACCTCAGTTGGGTGGACCTTCCCAGGGGAGGAAGGAGGTGGTGCTGGAGTGAGGAGGCAATGGTGAGGCTGCCACTCTCCCCATGGTTCCCCTCTGTTTTGCTTCTTGCACACCAGAGGAGTAAGAGAGGAAAATAGCATCTTTGCTGAATTCCAGTGGCTCAGCCAACCCCTGATGGTGTAGTGGAAAAAGAGATCCTGGATTCTAATGTCAGTCAGACCAAGTGAAAGTGTACCTCTGGGCCAGTCAGGAGCCCTCTCTGGCTTCAGTTTCCTTGTCTCTGCAGTAGGGTGGGGTGGAGCTAGAAAAACCAGAGCTGGAAGCGACAATCTAGCCAAACAGCTCTGAGCAGCTGCTACATATTAAGATTTCCTGGACTGTTAGCTTTTTTTTTTTTTTTTAAATACTGATGCATGTGACCTACTGCAGACCAACAGAATTAGAATTTCTGGAGGTGGGGCCGGTCTTAGTATTTTTTCTGAGATCTTCAGGAGACATTTTTAATGTGCAGGCAAAGCTAAGAATCACTACCTTTGCATGCACACCCCTCTATACAGTTTATTATTAAATGTTGATTTATGTTAGAACATATTTACCATTAAATATTGAATTAACAGAGAAAGAAATATTCTTCCATATTCCCACTAATCTATCATGTTTTTTTTTCTCCGTCTTCTCTTCTAGTTTTTATTCATGCTTATACATATTTTAACATAGCAATAATTCTAATTATACACACTTTCATTACTTTTCTGTGCTAAAACTGTTCTCCAATGTTGCTACCTAGTCTTTGTAATTAGAATTTCCGCATAATTTTTTATCAATAGAAAGCCATATATAATCATTTGCCTGTTTTTAGACATTGAGATTATTTTCATTTTTTGTAGCATTGATAACTCTGAGATGAACATATATTTGCAGATGTCTTTTCCTTTTTTCTTTTTTAAAATATTTATTTATTTTGGCTGCCCCGTGTCTTTGTGGCGACACGCGGGATCTTTAGTTGCAGCATGTGGGATCTTTAGTTGCGGCATGAGGACTTCTCAGTTGCAGTATGCAAACTCTTTGTTGCGGCCTGCATGCAGGATCTAGTTCCCTGACCAGGGGTCGAACCCGGGTCCCCTGCATTGGGAGCTCAGAGTCTTACCCACTGGACCACCAGGGAAGTCCCCTCTTTTTCTCCTTTTAAATTGTTTATTCAAAAGAAATTCCCTTAAGAGAATTTGAACATTTACATTGTTCTGTATACATATTGCCAAATGGTTTTCCAAAGATTGGAAACAGTTTGCAGTGGGATCCCTAATGCATAAGGGAAGCAACATCACTGCAGGCTTGTCTACAGGGATTTGGTATTTAAAAAATACACCTGTCAAAATAGATGTGGGGCTTCCCTGGTGGCGCAGTGGTCGAGAGTCCGCCTGCCGATGCAGGGGACACGGGTTCGTGCCCCGGTCCGGGAAGATCCCACGTGCTGCGGAGCGGCTGGGCCCGTGAGCCATGGCCACTGAGCCTGCGCGTCCGGAGCCTGTGCTCCGCAACGGGAGAGGCCACAACAGTGAGAGGCCTGCGTACCGCAAAAAAAAAAAAAAAAAAAAGATGTGGACTGAGACCTGCTTTAATCTCTCTATTACTGTGGACTCTGAGCTCCATAGCGTAGAGGCAGCACCCTTTCCCCCTTATGTTGTGCCCAAGTGCCTGCTACCTAGAAGGTGCTCATTAAATCTTTAAAATAAATGATCTAGTGAGAGTCAAAGTTTTTCTTTCTTCACTAATTTTCCAGCATGTAAATTGAGAGCGCAAACCTTTGCCTACATTCCTACTAAAGGCTGCATCTCCTTCATCTATTTATCTGTTAACTAACAGGCACCATTCTATGAGTCAGAGTCCAGTCAGGGAAGCAGAAGCCACTGAGCTGTTTGAAAAAGAGAGAATGTAGTGGAGGGAGCCATTTGTCCAGGTGATGGAAGAGCTGAGACAGCAATCAGGGTATGGAGGGTGTGGTGCCCCTGAGGAAGCCACTGTCTCCCTGTCTTAGGAGGATGCTGCTGAGGCAGGCCATGGGGAAAATCTTGTGCAAATGGTTTAGGAAGTGATCCCAGGTAAAGCCATTCAGGAAGTGGGACCGGGGAGGGAAGGAAACCTAGCAAAGGGTGTCATAACCAAGGCGAGTCACACAGGAAGAACCTTTGTTCAGTCCTACAGGGGGTTCTGGGGATCACGGGAGTTGTCTGTATGGGGGCGGGCTGGGGAGCTGGAGTGTTTGTACTCCCAGAACTCAGTGAGGGGCCATCCCAGCGGCACAGGAATTCCCAGGCACTGTGGCTGGGGTAGAGGTGGGATGGGGTGGGATGGAATGGGGGTGTCTGGCCACCTGCGTGCAACCTCAGAAAGGGATGCAGTTCTGGCCCTCAAGAGTGGACACGTTCTAGGAGCTCCGTGCAAGAAAATGTTCAAGGGCTGGGAGGGGATAAGGCAGGGCACCGGCAGGAGAGACTCGGAGAGGATGGAGTTAGCGGGGCTGGGACCTTCGGGCAGCAGGGCTGGAACTGGGCACAGGCTGGCAATGCAGAGGGCACGGCTGCAAGCTTGAGGGTCCAGAGAGGCGCTGCCTTCCAGGCCCTGTCCCAGTCCCCAGCCAGTGCTGTCAGCGGCTGAACTTGGCTGGGCTGCCTCAGACATCTAGTTCCCGGAGATGCAAGGCAGCGCCGCTGGGGGTGGATTTTAGCACAAAAGGACCTTTGCTGCTTTCTATTGCCATTCTGTCATTTCTCCCTTTGCTGGTTTGCACATTCAGTTTTAAGTTTTGCATAGGCAAATTATTAAATTATTGTTTTTATTCCTTAATTGTGCTTGATTCTATTTCCTGGTTACTTCTCTATTTTTTCCACTTTATTTTAATCTTAATCCATGGGGGGGTGTTATTTTACTTTATGGTATAAATTATAGAACAAATGCCTTTATCTTCATCTTTTTTTTTTTTTCGGTACGTGGGCCTCTCACTGTTGTGGCCTCTCCCGTTGCGGAGCACAGGATCCGGACGTGCAGGCTCAGCGGCCGTGGCTCACGGGCCCAGCCGCTCCGCGGCATGTGGGGTCTTCCCAGACCGGGGCACGAACCCGCGTCCCCTGCATCGGCAGGCGGACTCTCAACCACTGCGCCACCAGGGAAGCCCGACGAGTCATGATTCTTGATGCTACCAACTGAATCCAATCCTGTCTAGCAAAGGAATTTAGAAAGATATTGGTAGCTCACAGAGTCAATGAGAAGGCTGAAGGACCTGTTTTAGAAAATGGCAGAAACCAAATTATAACTTGAGACAGTCCAGTGGTGTTGCTGTTGTCACTGTCCCTGTACACTTGAAGCCACCAAGTACTTGCCACCATACCATTCCTGGACTCTCAGTGCTTAAATTGCCTCTGAGTAAGTCACTTACAACTGGCCCTGCATCTTGTATCACACCCCTAGGAGCCAGAATCCTGGGCAGAATCATGCATTCAGCCGTACTTAGGTCAAGTCACATGTCTGTACCATAGGTGCCAGGGAGAAGGGGCAGGAGAATATCTGCCTCCATGCTCAGTAGAAGGGGAAGTAGAGCTCTGTGTCCTCGTGAGCCCCACACATTGGGGCATATCCCCCAAACGGGAAAGGTATTGGGTGCTGGAGAGCCAAAAGATGACAAGTATTCATTACACAAGCCCAAAGCTGACAGAATTAAATGAGATAACCTGAGTAAAGCACCTGGCACACAGTAGAACTTCAATCCATGGAGGTCACTCCTAGTGCTGTTATAACTGTGGTCTCCAAGCTCATGCTTAGACTAGGAGCTCAGGGAAGCACACACCTCAGACACAGGGAGAGCACCTGAGGAATGCTTTGGGGCCCACGTGACTCATACAGAGCTTTTACAGGTATCCTCTGTTTGAACCACTTGCTTCAGAATCACCTGGGCTGCTTGTTAAAGTGCAGGTTCCTGGGCCCTCTCCAGACTTACCAAATCAGTATGTCTGGGGTGGAGCCCAGGCACGTGTATGTTTGCTAAGCTTCCCGAGTGATTCAGCCACACGCCCATCCTTGGGAATTGTGGTGTGGCATAACATGAAAGATGGTGGGTCGTCAGGAATGCTTGACTCGGGCCTCAAAAGGCAAGTCAAATCTGGATGCACAGTGTCAGGCAGGCAGGGGTAATGGTAGGAGGGGTTGTGGAATGCAGTGGTCAGTGGTCAATGATGCGAATGTCTTGGTGGCCTGAGGAAGTGCGTGGAGCAGAGGTGGGACATCAGGTGGGTGGGTCTAGACCTGCTCTGGTGGAGAATGGGGAGCTACAGAGTGTTGCCCAATTGGGCTGTGACCAAATGAAAGCAGGAGGGAAGATGTCACAAGGGCAGTGATCTCTCCTTTCTCCTTCTTCTTCTGCATTTTCCCGAGCTGCCCCCTCTCATCACATTTTCCTCAGCGTTTCTCAGCTGCAAACTGACAACGAAGCCTCTCAGGGAAGATGGAAAACACCCAAGTGGGGCAACATCCTCCAGTAAATGGAAAAGGCACTGAAGCGACTGGCATACAGTGGGTCCAGGGGGCAGGATGGAGTGGAGGGGAAGGGCTCTGGGGGTGGCCATGGCTACTGCTGCTGCTACTCTAGGTCTCAGGTAAGGAGAGGCAGGGAGAGGGATGTAGACGGCCAAGGGGAGGTACCTACTAAGAGGGGTTTTCTCTCATTTCTTAAGGAGGGACTGGAATGAGATCAGGGTATGTATGTGTTAGAGACAGGAAAGCAAGAAAGGAAGGTCATGAACGCAGACTGTGATGACTGACCCTGTCCCATCAGGGACTGGATGATGAAATAGAAGTGGAGGTTCTTCTAGAGCATCTTGAGGTTGAGAAAATTAGGTGAAGTCAAACAAACAATCTCTCATCGCTGTGCTGATATCCTGGGAGATGTAAAGAAGTGTAAGGCAATCTCCCCCTAAAGGAATCAGGCGCTAAGGCATAGGAGCATTAATAGAGGAAAAGGTAAATAACGACAAAAGGGTCAAGCAGCAACATGAAGGCAAAACTACGATGGAAGTCACTCTAGCAAGCCACAGAGAGGGCATGTGGAAAGAAGGTAAGGGCAGACAGAGCTGGGCTCAAATCCTATCTCTGCCATTTTCTACATATGTGACCTTAGGAAGTCCTCTCTCCTCTTTGAGCTTCATTTTCATCATTTGTAAAGAGTACCTACTCAGAAGTATTCATTTGTAAATGGTACCTACTTCAGAGGGTGTCCTGAGAGTTTAAAAGCAGACTGATGTAAACTACTGGCTCAGGATTTATAGCACAGTAGGTGCCTAGTAAAAGTTATAGTGGATGATGATGATGTACCCAGGTGTAGGGGGATCAGTGGTATTGAGGGTTGAGAGGAGAAAGAGATAAGTGCCAGCGGACCTGTGCAGGTAGACTCCCCATGCTTTTCTTTTGTCTGTAGCTGAAGATGGTATTTAAGCCAGAGTTCTAAACTACCTTGGGGAGCTCCTCATTTTACCCTGGGTATTTCCCACATATACATGAGGTATACACATTTAAAAGCTTCTGTTTGTTTTTCTCTTATTAATCTTATTTTATTACAGGGATCTCAGCTGAGAACTCAGAAGGGTAGAGGGAAAATAATTTTTCCTCCCCTACATCTGTCAACCTCTAGCTTCCTTCCTCCACTGAGGTCTCTCCAACTTCAGGCAGCCTTTTTGGACCAGATCTATGAAACCTAGGCTGGTGGTTTCACATAGGTGCAGCCCACATCTGGTCCATGGGACGTACCCATTTCATTCACCCCAGCAAACTCATGGAGCCCTGGTGGATACCCATACAGCCATCTTTTCTCCACTCTACCATGGGGACAGTTAGCCATTGGCAGTCTCTGCCCATTGTAGTTCTCAGGTTTGAGTCAGACTCCAGTCTGCTGTGTTCCTCAAACTCCAGGGACGCTTAACAAGCTCCCCAAGTTGTGACCCTGAAGCCCCTCTCCCTAAGCTTGTGGTGGGCTGGTGTCCACTCCCTTCTGTCCCCAGGGTCACAGGACACCAAAACTGTCTCCAAAAGTCCTCTCCTAATCTTCAAAATCCCCACAACTTTATATCCTTGATGTGGGTAAGGTTTAGATACCTTTTTGCGTGTGTTACTCTGGTCTCCCAGCTCACTCTGGAATGTGGCATCTGTTTCCTTGGGACTTGCATTAGTCAAGGTTCGGTTGCAGACAACAAAATCCAATGTACCTATGTTAAGTAGAAAGGGATCCTTTTAAAATAGAATATTAAATGGCTTACGAAATCAGATCCTACTCTGAGCTTCCGGGAATGACTGTCAAAGCCACACTACAGGGTGGGGAGATTAAGGGGTCACTGCTCTTCCCACAGTCAGGACTCTGAAGAATCAGCAAACTTAGCAAATCAGGAAGCTACTGGCATAGTTTCTCCAGACCCACCCCATGTCAGCCACACTCTATACCACCAAAATGGATACCTTTTTTCCTACTTAACTGAGTTCCAAATTTGTTTTATACAAATGCCTTTGATTGGTAAAGCCTAAATTATCTCTGGAGCCCTAGCTGCCAGAAAACCTGAGAAATGATTGTGCAGACCTTTCATAATAAAGAGGCCCACGAGAAGGAGGTGGGAATGGAATTTAATTCCACAGCATCTGCCCAAACAATCTCAGCAAAAACTGAGATGAAAATAGTTCAAATTTTAAAGATTTTCTTTCTTGCTGTCAATGAAAGACAAATTGAGTGGAAAACAAACACCCACTCTTTGTTGTGTTATGGCAAATACATTCTTTGATCTATTATAGAGTTATGTTATAACAGCAAGTTCCTATTCACCAAAAATAATATTTTGGATATTATTATATGCTATATATCACCCTCAAGCCATAAAAAGATACAGACCCAGAGGATAAATTCCAAAATTTATGGTACTTTTCTTGGAAACTTCAGTGTGTTCTAAAAAATGAATCCTATTTCCCTTCAATCTACTTTATGCTATTCCTGGGATACTGACATGATCACTCATTGTGCAGTGACATTTGGGAAATTCAGCTTCCACGGCAGTCACAAAAGTAAAAATAGTTCCACTTTAGCATCCTGTAAATTGAGAGTTTTCAGAACTCCATAAAATCAGAAATGAGTACTTTAGGAACCAAGTGCAGGTCTTTTGGGGTAGGGGTTGCTGTTTCTACCAATTGGGGCTATTATACTCTGATCCTTCCTCAATCTTAATCCAGCCCCGTCTTTGAAAGACCTGCCTTGAACCAAACTTCCCAGTACATTCGGAACTTGCCTTATCTAAGACGCTCTCAGAGCTCTGTTGAGGCTGAGTTCTCCTTGACCTCAATAAGTTCAGCTTTTTCTTCTCAACACGTTGTGCTGGGGATATTTGAGAAGCCAGCATTGGACAATGTAATTAAATCCATCCATTTCCCCCTTATGACTTATGCTTTGGGATCTTATTTAAGATGTTCTTCCCGATCTCAAGCACAATACTATTCTGAGTATTGTCTTTTAGACAATGTATGAAGATATTCTCACACATTATCTTCTATTAGCTTTACAGTTTTGACACAAACAGGACACAACAAAGAAATCTGCCCCTTAGGATGGTGGCAGGGTCTTGTTAAAGTCCACCTCCGTCATTTAGAGCTGTGCTAGTACTCTAGCCATTAACCTCATGTGCCTATTTGCATTTAAGTTAATTAACATTAAACGAAAAATAAGAATTCAGTTCCTCAGTGGCACTTGCCTCATGTCAGAGCTGAACAACCACACGTGGTGAGCTGTGCTACTGTGCTGGGTGGGCAGGTACAGAACATCTCCATTATTGCAGGAAATTGTGTCAGACAGCACTGCTTTCTGTATTTCTGTTTCAACATAACTGGCCAGCTAACAAAGCTTTCAGTTCCTTGTTATAAATTTAGTGTCTTATTAATACAGATTAAAACTTTTTATAGCACACTGTACTTTCACACCTGGGTAGTTTGCTTTAGTGTTTCCATTTAACTAAAGCAGATTTTCCTCTTAGAGAATCACACTTCTGATTTTTTACTTTCCTTTCTCAGAGAAAGGGTTTATATTATTTTGGTGCTTCAATCCTTTTGCCCTATTCCCCCCAAGTCTCCTCCAAAGCCTTCCTGCCCTCGCACAAAGCAAGTGCAAGTGCGGCCCATTTGGATGGATGAGGGGGATACACTGCTGGAAGCCAGGGTGCATGGGGGCTGCTCGGCAGTGGGCAAAGTGCTGGGGGGCCGGGTGTCGGAGGACAGGGTCCAAATGCCCAGCTCGGCTTCGATATCTGTCTGTGAAGTCTGTGAAACGTGGGCAAGTCACTGGCCTGCTCTTCAGCTCAGCCTCCACAAGAAAAAAGGCTGGAGACCCGCTCTGAGGTCCCCTCTGCATGCGATCAAGGCACATGCGTGAACAGCGATGCAGAGTTGAGCAAAGCAGGGCTCACGCGGTTAAGTTAAGCCCCCTTGGCCCTCGGGGGACTCGCAGGCTGTCTAGAGAGGATGGAAGAATGTCCAGAACAGGGTGGTGACGGAACACAGCACAGAATCAGGGCCAGAGTGCAGCCAGACTACGTGCTCAGGGCAGGGTCGGATGGTGGCTGCAGGCTGGAGTCCCCTGCACCAGCTTCTTGCAAGAGGGCCCCCTTGTGGCCCAACACAAGTGAGGCTAGTTGGGGAGTAGCCCCTGGAGGCATTCCAGGGGCTGGAGAAGGGGACAAGCTCCAGCAGCCTGAGGCACGACCAGCATGGAGTGGGACCATAAGGGGACTGGACACCCCGGGGGCTAGAGACAGGGTGGGCACAGATAATGGGGTCTTAACGCAGACCCAGGCCTCTAACTGAGCAGAGAAGTCCAGTTAATGCAGGGCAGCTGAGCACTCTCGTGAGATAAGTAAGCAAGACACACAGTCAGGGACAAGTAGCTGTAGACCCCTCCCCACATTGTCCCCTCTTCTCTGGGCTGCCTAGTGACCACTTGGCCTCCAGGTCTCCTCGTTATTTTCTTCAGAAACTCCAGCTTCCCACCTCCTCTCTACTGTTGTCACCCTTCTCCCTGGGGCTCCTGGAGGCCCAGCTCCACAGCAGGACCAGGGCAGGGAGACTTCTGCTCATTTTAGGGAGCTGAGATAATTACGTTACCTGAACAGGACACTGTGAATACCAAACACACCCAGGGAGAGCTGGGTTATAACCTACTGGGAAAAACAGTGAATTCAACACCCACTGGAATGTATGCCTGACCCGTGTGCAGTGCAGCAAACCCACCTCAGGTAAACTAGTCACTTAAAATGACCCTAATCAGTGTTCTTTAAGCCTAATCAAACTAAGTGTTTTAAAAATGTTTTCTTTGTTAGTTATCAAGTACTTATACATATTTTGTACAAATAGTCTCTCTCCCTTTTTAAGTGAAATTTTTTGTTTTAGAGCAGTTTTAGGTTTCAGAAAAATGAGGATATTACGCAGAGTTCCCATGTACCCCACACCCAGTTTCCCTTATTGCTAATATCTTACATTAATATAGTACATTTGTCATAATTACTGAACCAATAATGATATATTATTATTGACTAAAGTTCGTACTTCATTCATATTTCCTTAGCTTTTACCTAATGTCCTTTTTCTGTTCCAGGGTCCCACCCAGGACACCCCATCACATTGAGTCTGCATGTCTCCTTAGATTCTTCTTGGCTGTGACCATTTCTTAAAATTTCCTTATTTTTGATGGTTTTGACAGTTTGAGGAGTACTGGTCAGGTATTTCATAAAGTCTTTCATTTGAGAGTTGTTTGATGTTTTTTCTCATGGGGTTAGGGGTTTGTTTGTTTTTGTTTTGTTTTGTTTTTTGCGGTACGCGGGCCTCTCACTGTTGTGGCCTCTCCCATTGCTGAGCACAGGCTCCGGACGCGCAGGCTCAGCGGCCATGGCTCACGGGCCCAGCCGCTCTGTGGCATGTGGAATTTTCCCGGACCAGGGCTCGAACCTGCATCCCCTGCATTCGCAGGCAGATTCTTAACCACTGTGCCACCAGGGAAGCCCGGGGTTAGGGGTTTGGGGGAGGAAGACTGTAGGGGTAAAATGCCGTTCTCATCACATCGTATCAAGGGTTCATGTTATCAATGTGATTATCACTGTTGATCTTAACCTTGACCACCAGGCTGAGGTGGTGACTGTCAGTCTCTCTTCCCCCCTTCTCCATGCTGTCCTCTTTGGACACTATGGATGGCCCACACTTAGGGGGTGGGGAGTTACGCTTTTCCCTCCTTGAGGGCAGAGTATCTACATAAATTATTTGGAATTCTTCTGCATGGGAGATTTGTCTGTTCTCCCCCATTTATTTATTTATTCAATCATTTCCTAGGAACCATCTTTACAGTTCCTCGAATGAAAACTTTGCCCCCCCCAAACCTCCCAGGGTGGAAACACATCATTGACCTCCCCCATGCCTGGAACTGGGGATCCCTGTATTGCCTCGGGGACCAGAGGGACTCAGGACCCAGCTCAGACCACCAAGGGCCCCCTGATCACTCACAGGCAGAGCACAAAGTGAAAGAAAAGAGGAACAGCCTCTTATTTCACCACGGTTTCATTTTGGGCATCCTCAGGCTCCCCCAGCAACAGTGAAGGAGTGTGATGGGGTGAAAGGTGTGAGCTGTGGAGATGGGGAGGAGTTGGGCCACAGGGAGCAAGCAAGGCTTTTTTCTTTTTTTAAATTTTTTGGTCACGCCACGTGGCATGTGAGATCTTAGCTCCCCAACCAGGGATTGAAACTGCACTCCCTGCAGTGGAAGCGTGGAGTCTTAATCTCTGGACCTCCAGGGAAGGCCCAGCTTTTTTCTTTAAAAGCATATTTTTTTGAAGTATAGTTGATTTGCAATGTTGTGTTAGTTTCAGGTATACAGCAAAGTTATTTATATATGCTGGATTCAAGTTCTTTCTCCCAATCCATAGCTTGCCTTTTTGTTTCCTTAAATATGTGTTTGATGGGCAAAATTTTAATTTCTCATTGTCTAGCTAATCAAAATTTAAATTTTTGTGCTTAGTATTTTTTGTGTCCTATCTAGAAAACATTTGACTAGCCCAAAGTCATGAAGATATTCTCTAATGTGAGGCTTTTTTCCTTTTTTAAATTTTTAAAAAGAGGAACAGCCTCTTATTTTCTTCTAGAATGACATTCTAGAAGCTTTATAGTTTTAATCTTTACATTTAGGTTTATGGTCCATTTTGAACTAATTTTCATATATTATATGAGGCAAGACTTGAGGTTCACTTTTGTCCTTGATCCAGTTGTTTAAGCATCAATTTTTTAAAAAGACTTTTTTTCTTATTTAATTACCTTTAGCAAACATTGATTTACTGTATATGTGGGCCTATTTCTGGATCCTCTATTTTATTCTATTGATCTATTTGTCCTTACACGAATACCACGCTGTCTTGATTACTGTAGCAAATATTTACATCAGATAATGTAAGTACTTCAACTTGTTTTTCTTTTTCAAGATTGTTTTGGCTATTCCATAACCTTTGCACCTCTGTATAAATTTTAGGATCATATTGTCAATTTCAACAAATAAAATGTCTATTGACTGATGAGTGGGTAAACAAAATGTATATCCATACAATGGAATATTATTCAGCTATTTAAAGGAATGAAGTACTGATATAACGTTGCAGAAAGTACTGCTACGACATGGCCGAATCTGAAAACACTACCCTAAAGGAGCCGATCACAAAGCACCAATACTGTATGATTTTGTTTTCTTGAATTGTCCAGAATAGGCAAATCTATAAAGATAGAAAGTAGTGGTCGCCTGGGGCTGCAGTGTGGGGAGAGGCAGGAAAAGGGAGAGTGATAAGCTGGAAAATGGCCTCCCCAAGGATATCCACGTCCTAATCCCCAGAACCTGTGAATGTTACCTCATATGGCAAACCAAGGGTCTTTGCAGATGTGGTAAGATAAGGATTTTGAGATGGGAAGATTATGCTGGATTATGTGGCTGGCACTAAATGCAATCACATGTATCCTTATAACAGGGAGACAGAGGGAGGTTTGAACACACACAGGAGAGAAGGTGATGAGGAGATGGAACAGAGAGATTTGAAGATGCTGGTTTTGAAGACAGGAGTGATACAGTCACAAGCCAAAGAATGTTGGCACCCACTGGAAGCTGGAGGAAGCAAGGGCTAGATTCTTCCCTAGAGTCTCTGAAGGGATCACAGCCTTGCTAATACCTTGATCTTGGATCAGTGATACTGACTTCAGACTTCTGGCCTCCAGAACTGTGAGAGAATACATTTCTATTGTTTTAAGCCACCACATTTGCAGTAGTAGGAAACTAATACAGGATGTGACTGCTAATGGGCGTGGGGCTTCATTTTGGGGTGATGAAATGTTCTAAAACTGGACTGTGGTGATGGTTGTACAACTCAGTGAATATACTAAAAACCACTGAAGTGTATACTTTAAATGGGTCAATTTTATATTATGTGAATTATATCTCAATAAGACTGATATACGATGTTTGTGGGGACTTCCCTGGTGGTGCAGGGGTTAAGAAACCGCCTGCCAATTCAGGGGACACGGGTTCGATCCCTGGTCCGAGAAGATCCCACATGCCGCAGAGCAACTAAGCCTGTGTACCACAGCTACTGAGCCTGTGCTCTAGAGCCCACAAGCCACAACTACTAAGCCCGTGCGCCTAGAGCCCATGCTCTACAAGAGAAGCCACTGCAATGAGAAGCCCACGCACCGCAAGTAGAGAAAGCCTGCGTGCAGCAACGAAGACCCAATGCAGCCAAAAATAAATAAATTAAATAAATAAATTTATTAAAAAAAGACATATTAGACTAAAGAGCCCTCAACCTCATTAAGAAGAAAACAGGGCTTCCCTGATGGCGCAGTGGTTGAGAGTCCGCCTGCCGATGCAGGGGACACGGGTTCGTGCCCCGGTCCACGAAGATCCCACATGCTGCAGAGTGGCTAGGTCCATGAGCCATGGCCGCTGAGCCTGTGCGTCTGGAGCCTGCGCTCCGCAACGGGAGAGGCCACAATAGTGAAAGGCCCGCGTACCGCAAAAAAAAAAAAAAAAAAAAAGAAGAAAACAAACAAATAAAAATGAAAAAATCTGAAGAGACCCATCTCAAAGAAGATATGTTGATGGCAAATAGATACAATAAAATATACTCAGTATCATTAGTTATTGGAGAAATGCAAAATAAAATCACAATGAATACTACTACACACTATTAGAATGGGAGAAAAAATACCTGACAACAATAAAATGCTAGGAAGGATAGGGAGCAACAGGAACATCAATGCAAATGCAAAACGGTGCAGCCAGTTTGAAAAACAATTAGTTTTTTTTTTTCCCCCGTGTGCGGGCCTCTCACCGTTGTGGCCTCTACCGTTGCGGAGCACAGGCTCCAGACGCGCAGGCTCAGCGGCCACGGCTCACGGTCCCAGCCACTCTGCGGCATGTGGAATCTTCCCGGACCGGGGCACAAACCTGTGTCCTCTGCATTGGCAGGGGGACTCTCAACCACTGCGCCACCAGGGAAGCCCAGTCAGTTTCTTTAAAATTAAACATAGGGCTTTCCTGGTGGCGTGGTGGTTGGGAGTCCGCCTGCCGATAGTGGTGAGAGGCCCGCGTACCACACACAAAAAAAAAAATTAAACATAATCTTACCATACAACTCAGCAATTTCACTCTAGGTATTTACCCAAGTGAAATGTAAACCTACGTTCACACAAAAACGTGTGTGTAAGAGGCTTCCCTGGTGGCGCAGTGGTTGAGAGTCCGCCTGCCGATGCAGGAGACACGGGTTCGTGCCCCGGTCCGCGAAGATCCCACATGCTGCAGAGTGGCTAGGTCCATGAGCCATGGACGCTGAGCCTGCGCGTCTGGAGCCTGCGCGCCGCAACGGGAGAGGCCACAACAGTAAGAGGCCCGCGTACCACAAAAAAACCAAAAACCTGTGTATAAATATTTGTAGTAGTTTTAAATTTTTATTTATTTATTTCTTATACAGCAGGTTCTTATTAGTTATGTATTTTATACATATTAGTGTCAATCCAAGTCTCCAAATTCATCCTACCCCCACCCCCCTGCTTTCCCCCCTTGGTGTCCATACATTTGTTCTCTACATCTGTGTCTCTACTTCTGCCTTGCAAACCAGTTCATCTGTACCATTTTTCTAGATTCCACATATATGCATTAATATACGATATTTATTTTTCTCTTTCTGACTTATTTGGAATAACCCCAAACTGGAAACCAAATCTGATTGTCCCTGAACTGGGAGGGATATGTATAAACAATTGTGATACATCCATACAATGGGGTCCTGCTTTTAAGTAAAAAGAAACAAAGTACTGATATACTCAACACACAACATCTCAAATGTGTCATACTAAGTGAAAGAAGCCAACTTAATATGCTTGGCTGGAGAAAAGGGAACCCTCCTACACTGTTGGTGGGAATGTAAGTTGGTGCAGCCATTATGCAAAACAGTATGGAGGGTCCTCAGAAAACTAAAAATAGAGTTGCTACATGATCCAGCAATCCCACTCCTGGGCATATATCTGGACAAAACTTTAATTCAAAAAGATACATGCACCCTTATGTTCATAGTAGTACTATTTACAATAGCCAGGACATGGAAACAACCTAAATGTCCATTGACAGATGAATGGATAAAGCAGGTGTGGTACATATATGAAATAGAATATTACTCAGCCATAAAAAAGAATGAAATAATGCCATTTGCAGCAACATGGATGGAACTAGAGATTATCATACTAAGTGAAGTAAGTCAGAAAGACAAATATCATATATCACTTATATGTGGAATCTAAAATATGACACAAATGAACTTATCAACCAAACAGAAACAGACTCACAGACAGAGAACAGACTTGTGGTTGCCAAGGGAGAGGGGGTTGGGGGAGGGAAGGACTGGGAGTTTGGGATGAGCAGATGTAAACTATTACATATAGGATGGATAAACAACAAGGCCCTACTGTATAGCACAGGGAACTATATTCAATATCCTGTGATAAACCATAATGGAAAAGAATATTAAAAATGTATATATGTATAACTGAATCACTTTGCTGTACAGCAGAAATTAACACAACATTGTAAATCAACTATACTTCAATAAAAAAATATGCTACACACTTTACCAGTCCATTTTTATAACATTCTGGAAAGGGCAAAACTATAGAGGGAAAAAAAAAATAAACAGATCAGTTTCCTAGGAACTGAGGGTGGAGCAAGGGGAGGACTAAAAAAGGAAACAAGGGAACTTTGGCGGGTAATGAAACACTTCCACATCTTGATTATGGTGGTGGTTACAAGTTCCCATGGGTTTCTCAAACTCCCAGAACTTTCTACTGAAAAGGGTGAATTTTACTCTATGTAAATTAGGCCTTAATTTTTTAAAATCCAAAATAGAAAGACACAAAAATATCCTGCTATGTTAAATTATTTTGTACATAAAAGCCTAATTAACATATACACATTTTTAGAGATTTTGATAAATCCTTCCAAATTTCCCTCGGAAACACTGGATCCAGTTTATACCTCTCTGTCAATGGAATGAGAGCATTTGGGTTTTTATATCCTTATCAACACAGCTATCAGCGATTGCACTTTTCACAAGGCCTCACTCAGGGCTAGGGACACAGCAGGGATTTAATAGAAGCATTTATTCCAAGCACATGAAGTCCCCACAAGAGATAAATGAGTTTTTCCCTGAGTCCTGAAGCCATTTACTGTTCTGATGGAGAAAAGAAAGGAAGGAAGATACCATGTGTGTTGGGAGGAGAGACAGCCTCTGAACTCAGGGGTCTGAGGAGCGGTGTTAAACTGGGGGAGAATATGAAAAAGGAAGGGTGAATAAGGAAAGCATACTATGTCTTATGGGGGCTGAGGGGTCTGAAGTGACAACTGTATCTCATTTCTATACCCCAAATGCCCAGCACCAGGCATAGCACATAAGACTGTAAGAACAAACAAACTGATGAGTGAATGAATGAATGTTGAGACTAAAATTGGGGATCAGCAAAGATAAAACTTCCTTGCTTTGGGATATGGGGGTTCAAGCTCAGTTTAAGACTGTGGCCATGCAAACTTGAGGACGTTTTACTCTGAGTTCTATCAAAGGAGAAGAAAGTCGGCATAGGTGAGTAGGGGGATGGCACACAGTCACGAGGGTCCACCTGGGTCCCCACACGCATAGGAGCCTACGGCACAACTCCTGGATGTCAGAAGTCTATCCTTCTGATTCTCAGCCCTGGGGACTGAGTGAAGGGTGGGGTATTGGGCCAAATGCTGGGTCATTTTAGCTGGAGCTGGGCGGCTGTATAGGAGAGATAGGGTTGGTTGAGAGGAAGTTGAGTGCGCATGCCTGTGTGCTGGCTGGGGGCTGGAGCAGGGGAAGAAGGGGCAGGGGGCGTGGTTTCTGGAGAAGAGGTGGGGGAGGGGAAGTATCGGGGCTGCTTTAGGAAGGCTGCAGCAGGGAGCCGGATTCTGGACAGAGCTGGTGGGTGGTTAGAGGTGTTGGTAGGAGAGGCAGAGAGAGGGATGAGGGTAAGGAGATGTGAGCATTGAAAAGGAGAGGCAGCTGCCGCTTGTGTAAGTATGAGACAGTGCGTGAGTGTGTGTGTGTGTGTGTGTGTGTGTATGAGAGTGTGAGTGTATGCGTCTGTGTGTGTGTGAGTGTGAGTGTGTGTGTGTGCATGTGCACGCACGCATACGTGAAAGCACAGGGGCTCCTCCCTGAACCCAAACTTTATGCTCCGAGTCTTACAATTTGCATCTTCTTTTCTCCTGTCACCTAACCATGACAAAAATAAGGTTGCATTTGAGCATATAAGGGGTCATTTGCAAGTGTGAGCATGAGTGACTGTTCTGACCAGCCAGGAGCCTGGGAGAGAGAGAGGCAGAGTGCTAGAACGAACACACACATGCACGAATGGGTGCATGAATAAACAAATGGGAGTTTACAAGAAGCTCCCTGTGAATGTGGGTTTGTGAAAAACGTTGGGTCTGAGATGCCCCACCCAAGCCCCATAGCCTATATCTCTGGGTCTCTGAGCCCAGAGAATTCCCACGAAGTCTGTGCCTGAGGTTCTAGAAACTTCACACTAGCCCCCTAGATGAATAACTGGCTTCAGAGGATGGCATTCCTAATGGACCAGATTCCAGGAGGGAATCCAAAGAGGGTGAGGAGTCTTCTGACCCCGAGAGCCCTCCCTGGGCTGGGAGGCCCCGGACCGGGTGGAGCAGCCACACCTGCTTGAAGTTTTGAGTAAGAGGGGGTGGAAACTGCACCAGCACCGCCCTCTCGCAGGCCCTGCCGGCCCCTGCGGTCTGCTGGTCACAGTGGGTCCCACAACTTCCTCACTTCCCTAAATGGGCAACTTCATATTTAGAACCCCAGGTCTTCCCTGGCAGCCCCAAGTGGTACGTCCAGCATAGGCCTGGGGCCCTAACCTTGGATCCCTGCCCCCTGCTGGACTTGTGCCCATCCCCACTGCACGGAGCCATGGCTCCCGCCTTCCTGCTGCTGCTGCTGCTGCTGCTGTGGCTCCAGGGCCCTGTCGCAGGTGAGAGGGTGGGTGGGTGGCTTACGGGGGAGGGAATGGTCTGCTCCTGGACCCCCTTCCTGCTTTTCCTTGCTCAGTGATCTTGTGGGGTTGGAGGAGGAGGAGACGGTCTGGCTGACCTCGTAGCTCCCCAGCAGAGACCGGTGAGAAGGTGCCCTCCTAGTATCTGGCCCCGGGCAAAGCTAACCCAGGCCTCACAAGCTAAGATAAAGCTCTGGACCCTCTCTGCATGGGCCCCTTTATCTGCCTGTCTTCCTCAGGACCTCTGACCAGGGCCACCCCACTTCCTTACACACAACAAGCCCTCGTCCCGTGGCCTCTGTCGGAAGAACCCTGTTTGGTTCCTATGGGAATCATTACCTTACGTGTGTGCGCTTTGAACTTGCTTTTTCTTGGAATGTTGATGCCACGACCTCCGTCCCTATCCCCTGTCCTGGGGTGGGGGTAGGGAAGCAATCCCTGAAGCAATATCTCCCACCCCACAGCTACTAAATGCTCCTTGAGGGGGCCTCACCCAATCCTGCCTTGCTCGCTGCCATGACAACCAAGTTACCATTTCCTGTTCAGTTCTGGGCACCTCCTGTGTGAGGGGTGGAAGGTGGGCACACATAAACACAGTGCCCTGGAGACCCGTTCCAAGGTCGCCCTATCTGTACGCCTCTCCCAGAGAGACCCGCTTTTCCAGGGCAGAAGAGTGTCCCCTGGGGTCCCCCAAACCTGCCACCTGCCAAATAATTGAGTTGGATTATTCTGTTTAACTTGCATGGGACAAAGTGATACGAGAGAGGGCGTTACCTTACTCCAAGCCTCAACTCTAGTGGCAGCTGGGTTGGAAACTAAGGTGGATGTCTGGGGTGCTGGGCCCTTGGCTATCACAGCTCTGGGTTCCATTGGGAAAGTCTGGAGCAACCTGCCTTTGGGAGAAGGAGACGTGCACTGAGCATGTACTACATTCAAGGCATTGTCCTGGGGCACAGTTCTCAGAGCCAGCCAGAGACACAGAAGAAACAGAGACATTAAGTGATCTGCTCACATGGCTAGTCAGTGGTAGAACCCGAGTTTTAACCTATGTTTATTTAGACTCCAAAATGCTGTCCACTCTGTCCTACTGGGGAGAACTGTGTGCGTGTTTGCAGAAGGCTCGGAGGGTGTTAGAGGAGGAAATGCCAAGCTGAGGTGGGTAGAGGCCTGGAGGGCCCTCACTGCAGCTGTCTCTCCCTCTGTCCTCTGATTCACCACCCCAGCCTTAGTTCTACTCCCTCCCCATCAGACCACGGGTTATGAAGCTCACTGACCACATCTTCTTCCTAGGCATAGAAGGCAACATATGAACAGTGAATAATTGTAGAATTCTTTGGTTTACACTCCATTGGGAGTGTATATAAATGTCTGAGCATATCGGATCTACGGGTTTTAGGTAACTAGAATATTTTAAAATTAAACATCACCGGGCTTCCCTGGTGGCGCAGTGGTTGAGAGTCCGCCTGCCGATGCAGGGGACACGGGTTCGTGCCCCGGTCCGGGAAGATCCCACATGCTGCGGAGCGGCTGGGCCTGTGAGCCATAACCGCTGAGCCTGCGCGTCCGGAGCCTGTGCTCCGCCACGGGAGAGGCCACAACAGTGAGAGGCCCGCGTACCGCTAAAGAAAAAAGATTAAACATCACCTAGAATGAACTCAGACAACTTGCTATTTAAAAGGTGACTAGAGTAAACCTGTTTGTGAAACAAATAACTACTCTTAATATTTTCAAAGATTGAATTTTCTTATCTACCTAAGTTCTTTGTGCTCTGGAATTTCAGAATGATGACTTGCGTTTTTGTCTGTGTCTCTGTCTTATTGAGGGCAGGACCTGGCTCTTTCCCACAAGACCCTGAAGACAGGGCTTATTACTCTCCCATCAGACTAGAAAATGCCGCAAAGAAAACGGCTGCGTCTGCTGAAGTTCCCTGAGTGTAAGGGCTGAGTTTCCTTCATTAGACTAGGGACTCCCTGTGGGCTAGGCCTGTGTCTCCACCATCAGACTGGGAGTCCCCGTAGGGCTAGCCCTGTATCTTCCTCATCAGTTTAGGATTCCCCAAGGGCACAGGACTACTGTCCCCCCCATCAGTCTGGGAACTACAGGGCGGGGCTAGTGTCTCCTCCAGCAGACCAAGAGCTCCCTGGGGGAGGAGCCTGTGTCCCGCTCCATCGGTGTTGGGCTGTATTTCTTTTCCACACTCTTGAGTTCCATGACAGCAGAGCAGTATCCACCTCCTCTCCCTTCACCACGAGCTTTGAGTTTCAAGATGCTTCCTTCCTCCTTTCTCAACAAGTCGTGTCTCCCCAGGTGCCCCTGTCGAGAGCGTGTACTCCAAAGTGCGGTACTTTGAAGGGGAGACTCTGTCTGTGCAGTGCTCCTACAAGAGCCGCAAAAACCACATAGAGGGTAAGGTTTGGTGCAAAATCAGGAGGAAGAAGTGCGAGACTGTGTTCACCCGTGTTGGGGTGCAGGGGCCGCGCTATTTGCTGCAGGACGATACCCAGGCCAAGGTGGTCAGTATCACCATGGCGGCCCTGAGGCGCCAGGACTCGGGCCGGTACTGGTGCATGCGCAACAGCTCTGGCATCCTCTACCCTCTGATGGGCTTCCTGCTGGAAGTGTCTCCAGGTGAGCAGGCCTGCTGGGGCACTGGGATGCTGGGGGGGGTGTCCTCCCCACCCTGTACTCCACTGACATCAAATATAACGATAATAATAATCCGGGCTTCCCTGGTGGCGCAGTGGTTGAGAGTCCGCCTGCCGATGCAGGGGACACGGGTTCGTGCCCCGGTCCGGGAAGATCCCACATGCTGCGGAGCGGCTAGGCCCGTGAGCCATGGCCGCTGAGCCTGCGCGTCCGGAGCCTGTGCTCCGCAATGGGAGAGGCCGCATCAGTGAGAGGCCCGCGTACCGCAAAAAAAAAAAAAAAATCCATCAATAGGCATGATGTACAGTGGGGTTTTCACAATTCCTTTACAGACACCTTCATGGGCATTCTTGTCACCCTTTTACAGATGAAGGAAATGAGATCTAAAAAGTCCTCGCGGCTCTGACTTTGTCCAGGGTCACAGAACTAGCAAGTGGACAAGATGAGATTAGAACTCAGGACTCTCTGTGCTTGTTTTATTCAATCATCTGTTCAATATATATTCACTGAGCCCTGATTCTGTGCCAGGCACTATTCTAGGCTCTGAGGATACAGTGGTGAGCAAAACGGGACCCATTCCTATCCTATGGGAGGTGACAGGCAATAGCACATTGTCAGATAAACAGTTGCAGATAGCAATAAATGTTCTTAAGAAAATAAAACAATGTGATGACCTAGAAAGTTCAGTGGGGCGGGGGGAGCTACTGAATTAGTGGGGAATCAGAGAAGACCTCCTTGAGCAGATGACATCAAGCAAAGCCTGCGTGTGATGAGAGCTTTCTAGCCCTGTTGAAAGTGGGCGATTCAAAGGGCTTTCCAGGTGGGGAGAACTGCATGTGCAAAGTCCCTGAGGTGAGAAGAAGCTGGTCCATACTGAATGTGGGGCAGAGTGACAGAAGATGAGGTGGGTCAGGCAAACAGCAGCCCTAAAGTCCATGATTTGGGGTTTGAGTTTTATCCTAGGTAGAATAGGAAGCTATGGGAGAGTTTAGAGGTGGTGATACTGTGCCTTGTCTTTAAGGTTATCAAAACTCTCCCTTGAGTGTAGAAAAAGAGAGGAGGGCCAAGAAGGTAGCCCTGTGCTCCTGCCACATTTATAAGATGGGAAAGGGTGAGGAGCCAGACAAAGAGCCTGCAAAGAGCAGCCAGTGACTGTGAAACTTATTATTCACCCTTCCCTGTTCCCCTAACCCAACTGCATCCCCATCTTCTGTTGGGTCTGAGCTAGGGTAACTGCTATCTCTAAAATATGGAGCAAATCTCATTCCTTCCCTCTCCGGTTCTGATTTAGCCCCACGGAAGTAGTCGAAACCAATTTATTGAAGTCTTAATTTGTAGGGATATAAACATGAAATGGTTTTATTTTTCCCTTAGTGTATCCCTCTGTTGTACTATGTCAGATCTCACTTTCCATCTCTTAACCACAGTTTGGGGCGATTCCAACTTTGCAGACCTTTTCAATTATTAGGAAATTTAAAATGCACAGGCAATTAAAAATGCGAATCTTCTAGCAATATATGCTCTTCCAGTCCCCCTTGAAAACCAGGTTTATGGTCCCAGGCACTTGAAGTGGAGAAGGGGGACTGCTGCTGTCCAAGTCCCCCTCCTTGATCTCAGGAGGTAGGGAAGGGGTACCACTCTCCATCACCTCCTCCTGGCCCTGCCCCTCCCAACGCCTTGGTATATTGAGGCAAGGATGAAGGAGAGGGAAACGGTTGTGTGACTTCACTGACCCTTGTAGGAGGTCTCTCTCTGTTGGATGTCACTCCTTTTCTGCCCACTCTTAGATCCTCTGTGGCCAAATGCTGGCTCTCCCAAGGCACCTGCGTATGAATTCTTTGAAAGGTCCTTTGGGGGTCTCTTCACACTGCTGAGTAGGATGATGTGGGAGATCTGGCTCCAGATCAGCCCCTTCCCCCATCCCCACCCTCACCAATGCCACTTGTTCTGGTTCCCTTGCCCAGAAAAATGGGTGCCTTCCACGGTGACCATCTGGCCCTCAGGAGTGCATCCTTGCATGCATAGTAGTGGGATGCAGCAGCAGCCCGCAGCAGCCCTCTCGCCCTCACCATCCCTCTCTCTTTATTTTCCTGTTCCCTGATGAGAAAGACTCAACACTGCCTTCTAGACTGAGCCCTCACAGCTCCTACCACTCCCTCCTCTTCCACCATCCAAAGTCCAACCTCCTTCTAGAGAATGGGATGATAAAGGCCTGAACTGATACATGAAGGTGGCAGGACCAGTTCCTGTGTCTCTTAATAAGCCCCCAAGGAAGGCACCTGGCCCCGCTGCTCATGGCGTTCTTTGGGATCTGGGCCTTTGATGCTTCCTTGTCTTCATCTCTGGATCCCAGTCGCCAATCATGGAGCAACTGGGAAAGTTCATGTTCAACATCAAAGCAGAGAAATCTCTGACTTACAGGAATGAGGAAGGTTCAGGAAGTGACAAGAGAGATGGGGGTGGGGAGGGAAGTGTCCTCTTGGCCCAGGTGGCCTGACAGGGGACACTAAAAATTTTGTGAAAGACTCTTCCTTCTTTCCTGTGCCTACTTCCTCCTCCCTGACCTCACCCTCTGAACAAGCACGCACCTGGTCCCTCAGCAGAGCAGAATCCTAGGTCCAAGGTCAAGGAGCAAGACAAGGACAGGTCCTACCCAGACAAGTGTGTGGGCTGCTGGGAGCTGCTTCCAGCACCAAGGCCCCTGACTCAGTCTCACCTTCCTCCCTCTCTGGTCCCTCAGCCTCCACAACCAAGAGAAACACTCCTCTTACGAAGCTGCCCACCATCCTCCAGAGTGGAACTGTTGTCACAGCAGGCCCAGCCCTCACCTCAGGCCCTGATGCCCCTTTCACCACCAGCACGACGGTGTTCACACCTGGACTCCTCACCTTGGCTAGACTCTTGCCCTTCCCTGCCTCAGGGAGCATCAGACTGACCTCTGTGACAGGCTACGGCTTCACTGGCACCAGCCCCTCTACCATGGGGCCCAGGAGGACTATGGGGTCCCAGACAGTGACTGCGTCTCCCAGCAATGCCGGAGCCTCTGCTGTTGGCCCAGCCTCCACCCCCACTAAGGCTGGGCACCTGTGCACCATGGGATCGCCCACCACGGGAATGTGCCCCACTGGCAGGTCTCTCCTCAACCTATTATCCCCCAGCAGGTACCCGGGGGGCCTGGGTTGAATGCCATTTCCCAGACATGGCAACAGTTCTTGGTGCCTGAACAGACCCCAAGGTGAAATGTTGCAGCAGACCAGCCCCTTTCACCCACCGGGAACTCAGTTTGGCCTGTTACTGAACAGGAGGTGGGAGAGGGAAGCTGGGATGGACATGGGACAGAAATGATGGCAGTGGGAAAGGAGGGCAGGGGCTGGGTCAGCGTAAGAGTCTGTGGATGAAGAGGAGAGGGTAGGGACCAGACAAGGGGAGCAGCCTGGGGAGTAGGAAGTGGGAAATGGGGACACTTTAATTTGGGTTCCCTGAGGAGTGGACTCTGAGGCCAGGATTCACATTGTATTTGGAACACTGGAAAGAGCATGGGGAAGTGAGACAGGGAAGGGAAGGCAGCAGATAGAGACCTTACTGAGGCTGGTTCTCACTGGGGGCAGCAAGAGCTCAATCCCATTCGGGAGACTCTAGGGTCCAGTGCCTAGCAGCCACCTGGAGGGCAAGGGAGCTGGGGTATTTATACACCCACTCTGTTGGTTATTGGTAGAGGGCTGCCTGCCATGTGTGGCATGGAGGGTGCCAGTGACAAGAGAAAGCCTTCAGGCCCCAAAATTTTTAAATGGAGTTGCTGAGGACTGGTGTACATGGAAGTGATACAGCAAGGGAATATAGGCAGGGCACCTATAGCATCTGTTCCAGAGGACAAAGGTGGGAAGTGCCATCCTCAGTCACCACGAGGAGAGTAAGAACGTTGGTCTCTTCTGTCACAAATGGGGGTCTCTTAGAGCCCTTGTCCTCAGCAGATTTGGGGGAGTAATGGAGGAGAGGTACTAAAGTGGAGAGGTGCTTCCCTTCTCTGGGGGGGGGGCAGGGGGCTTCATCCCCTGACCTCTGAGCACCTCACTTCCTTCTCCCACAGGTGGGTCCCCAAGGAAGAGAGGCCATCACTCCCCGCGGGGACTGGCAGGTTCCCCCTGGTCCCACTCCTCCCCCATGGTGTGCAGAAAGACGTGGGCCAGGGTGGGGCACCCTGGTACTCACCTCCTGCGCACGCTGTCCTGTCTCCGCAGGCACCAGGACTTCTATCCTGCTGTGCTCGTGGCGGTGCTGGCCTTACTCCCAGTGCCTGTGATGCTGATTGTGGTCTATGGGTTCTGGAAGAAGCGACACATGGGAAGTGAGTAGAGCCCACCCTCCTGGCCCCCCGAGGACAGAGCGCTGGGGGGTTTGAAACCCTTTCCAAAGTGCCCGACTGCCCTCGGTCCCCAGACGGTGTGTCAGGAGGACTGTACAGCACCCAGGTGAGGGAGGTGGGTGGGCAGGCAGCGACAGCTCAGCGTAGCCTTCTGGGGCTGAGCCGGCAGGAAGCGGAGGGCAGAGGCAGAGGGGCTGCACTGGCCCAGGAGCTGTGGGTGGTGAGCAGGAGGACCGGCTTTTTCATCTCCGTCCCCATCCTCGCAGGCTACAGCATATGCCGTGATCCTGCCAGATCCTGGAGGGACCCATCCACAAGACCGGAGCCTCCGTGGAAGCCTGCTTGGTCTGAAGCCACTTAACTGTACGGTGGGGGGGAGCTTCTCCCAGAGGGGTCCCGGGAGACCAGAGGAGGAGTGAAGATGGGGACCTGTCTGGATTGGAGCCAGGCTGGGGATGAGGACTGTGCAATGCTGGACTCAGGCCTTCCCAGAACCGGAGGCTGCACTGCATCCTCTCAGTTCCCCTCGGCTGCCTGGAACATGGCGGGGGACAGAGGGCAGAGCAGGGGGCACCAGGCGGGAAGTCCCTGGGGGTAGGGGGGAGCCACTGAGGTGATTCTGCTGAGAGCCACAGACTCCTGGGCCCTGGCTGGATGGCAGAGAAGCCCCAGGTGTGCTGTTTGCAGACAGAGACCTCATCTCCCATCGGCCTTGGAACCTCTTACTATCAAGCTGATGGGGGAGGGGTGACAGCTAGGGCTGCCCTCTCCCCACCCGGGGCTGTGTCCTCAGTTTCCCTCTGCTCTTTTCAAGCGTCTCCATGCCCTTGGGGGAAGAAAGAGTCCAGAAACAGCCTGTGTCCCAAGGGTCCCACCCTGGAGGAGAAGAAGGAACAGTGACTAAGAGTTGGGGGTCAACAGAGGTGTTGGGGATCCCAGAGCTGTCCAAGCCCCCCACCCCCTCGGCCGAGTGTCCTCTACGGGGCCTCTGGATGGGCTCTGACCTGACTGTGGCTGCTTGACGGTCGAGTCCCGGGAGCCAGCAGAGCCCACACTCCCGCTGCTGCTGCCTGCTGGCCGGCCCCTCCAGGGAAAGCTGTGACCAGGCAGCTGAGAGCCCCTCACCCGCAGGACCAGCCTGTCCCTAGACTTGCATGCAGAGGCTGATCAGGGCTCTCTCCCCCAGTTCCCACACCCTGGCTCCGGGTCTGAGCTCCTGAAGAGAACAGGGGGCCCTTGAGGGTCCACTGGAGGGGAGGCCATGGCTCAGAGAAAGGGGGGTCACCTTCGCTCTGGGGACTCATTGTCCCCTGGGAAGAGAGGACCCACTGGTGACACAGCAAAGACAACTCAGAGCTGACCACAGCCTGGAGGACTGCCTGGGCCGGGAGGGGCAGGGAGAATGGAGCCAAGGAGCCTGGGCCAGGGGCCCAGTGGCCGGGGGCGTCTGCCCCTGACTCACTGGCTTGTGCCTCAGAGTTGGCTTCTTCTGCGGCGAAGGCTGAAGACTATGGACTGGATTCCTCCCCTAGGGAGGGGTATCCACCAGCCTGGAGCCACTGGAATGAGAGACTGGGGGGGGAGATGTGGCCTCTCCACCCTTGGCCGTGGGACATAGCCCTCCCAGGTGAGAGATCAAATGTCATAGTCAGGGGAGTGACACAGCTGGGGCCTTGGTGGGCAGCCAGCCTGCAGGTGCCACTGCAGGATGGAAGTGGGGAGAGAGGAAGGGGCAGGGGGCAATCCTGGGGGACAGCAGGGAGGCAGCACCTCTTTCCTATGTCCAGGAGAAGGCACTAGAGGGGAGACTCAGACTGAGGAACAGACAGGCCTGGTGCCAGGACACACACACACACACACACACACACACACACACACACACACACACACACACACACACGGTGATAACCGTCCTCCTGATCCCGGTGTGTAACTAGGATGGTGTTTATTCTCCACCCTAAAACCACATGCTGACAACCCTGCCCTGGCGGAGAGCGGGATGTTAGTGGGTGCAGAGGCTCAGGACCGGGACCCAGGGATGCCACTTGTCACTGTGGGACCCTGTGCAAGTCACTAACCGTATTGGGCCTCATTTTTCCTCTCTTGTGCAAGGGGACACTAATTCCTACCTCTCAAGACTGTTTTCAGGATAAAATGAATTAACACGAACCTCATACACTGAGTAAAAGCCTCATGCTGCTTGGTCCTCCAGTTCTTCTCCAGGTCTAATGCTTGTCACATTCTACTTTTAAAACCATCGGATCCTATTTCTCTGTTTTATACTTGATGGGAAGGGGCTAGGGAGGGTGTAGGGGGACATGGTCTGGTGCCAGGAGGTGGGTCTGGGCCCAGGCAGAGGCCTTTGTTACCTGATGTCATGCTGGGTAGCTGTTAGGTGGCCTGACCATCCTTATTTGCCCAGGATGAGGGGCTCCTGGAACCAGGCACACCTCCCACCCGTGGAGCCTGCTCCCATGTGAATCCATGGTAAGGAAGGACACAGGGTGCTGAGAAGGAGGTGGAGACTCTGTACCCAGCTTCCCAGCTCTTATGGGCCAGGGTGGCTTCTTTGGACCTCCAGGCTCCAGGACATTTTACCCAAACCCTGGCCCCTTACATCCTCCTTCTGTTTGCCCTTCTCCCCGGAGCTACCAGGGGTATCCAGATCCCCAGCAGATCCAGGGCGGGCAGGTGCAGGGCAGGGGCGGGTGTCAGGCCAGGGCTGCCATTGCCTTTGGTGGACGAGACGAGGATCCTTCCTGAGCAATGGACTGAGACTACGGGACATACCTGCGAAGGGCTTCCTGTCGTGGCCAAGGGAAGGAACGAATACAGGAAGCCCAGCACCCACGGGATGTTCACTCTGTGAGCCCTGCTCTGATCCCACAGGACACACGTGTTCTTGCTGTGAGGCCAGCAGGCAAGCCTGAGGTTCACAGTCCCAATGGCTGCAAATGTGCTTTTCACTCTGCATCACCCTGCGGGGCTGGACGCCGCTCTGTGCAGCCCGGCTCCTCCTTCGGGCTGATGGGCTTCTTGCCCCTGTGCTGGGAGTAGTGAGGGCGGAAGGCAGCCTCGCGCCTGGGGCAGACCCTTCCCAGGGCAGCCCCCCTACCCCCACCGATTGACGCAGGGGGTCTGAAGCCCCGGCACCCCCTGCCACCTTGGCAAGTTCTAAAGAGTATCCCATCTCCAGAATGGCTCCCAAAGTGACCTGAGCTTCCTGTGGCCCAAGGGCAGCCTCACTTCTCCTGCCTGTCCTGCTTCCCCTGCCCTTCTCTTCCCCAGCCTGGTCCCCGAGCACTTTAAACTTCCTGGTGCTAATCGCTGCCTCAGAGTCTGCTACCCACAAGCCCAATCGGCCCCTCTGCTTGTTGACAGGGTTGTCTCTTCTCTTTATTGTTTCTCTATTAACCATAAACGGCCTGTGACAATTGTTCTTCTGTAGCTCATATAAAGACAATTTTTAAAAATGTGTTTGATTAGTGTGGCCTTTCAACAAACACTATGGAGTGACTACGGCAGGCTGGGAGCTGGGCCACAGGGATGACCTGAGGGGCAGAGATCCTTTCTCCTCCTCTCTCCCTCCCCCTCCTTCTGCACCCATCTCCCCCTTCCCCTCCCCTCTGATGTTCCTGCCCCCAGCTTTGTTCTCTCCCACCCTTGCCAGGGACCCTCCCTGCACCTCCATCCCTGGAAATGACTCTCCATCTCCCTTCCCCTCTTCCCTCAGTCCCCACGGAACTTCCCAATTCCCAGGCAGGCCTGGGTGGGAAGTTCCTGACCCCTGGGGACCTTGGAAGTGTCCCCTAACTCTGTCATTCACCTTTAGCCCCTGCTTTTCTTCGGTGGGGAGGAGAAAGTTGAGGCTTGGGAGGAAGTGGTAGGAGAGAAGGGAGAAAGAAGGAGGAAAGATAGGTTCTTAATTTGTTACCAAGTCCAAGCTTGTACTCCTTGCGATACGACAGGCCAATCCATGGAGAGACAAGTTGTTGGGACAAGGAAGAGCGATTTCATTTGGAAAGCCAGCAGACAGAGAAGATGGTGGATTAGTGTCTCGAAGAACCATCCTAGCCGAGTTAGAATTCAGGCTTGCTTTACACTAAAAGGGGAGGGGGTGTGGCTGGTGGCTGCAAACTTCTTGGTGCCAGCCAGACCCTGGAGGGGATGTGATAATCCTTTGTTCTTGTAGGTGTCCTCGCAGGTCAGGTCACCATGTTCCTGTAAATCTCCAAGACAAATGTGGTTCTCTGTTGTGCACCTTTGTATCTCTATATGAATGGAAAAGTGTTATACCTTTAAAGGTCAGAGCCTTGAGAATGGGCTATTATGTATATTTCAGGCTATAGACAACATTCTTTTTTTTTTTTTTTTTTTTTTTTTTTTTGCGGTACCCCAGCCTCTCACTGTTGTGGCCTCTCCCGTTGTGGAGCACAGGCTCCGGACGCGCAGGCTCAGCGGCGATGGCTCACGGGCCCAGCCGCTCCGTGGCATGTAGGATCCTCCTGGACTGGGGCACGAACCCGTGTCCCCTGCATTGGCAGAAGGACTCTCAACCACTGTGCCACCAGGGAAAACCTATAGACAACATTCTTAATTCCAAGCAAAAGCAATAGAATACAAAGGTGAAAGTAAAAGAAACAGGTCCAATATGGAGTCAGATTTGTTCTTCTGTATTACAGTTTCACCATGGTTTCCTCCTGGGCTTTTATGGCTTTCTCCACCCCAGAGGGAGGGAGACAGGCTGACGGGGAAGAGGCTGGGCACAAGAGAGCCAGAGTCCCCTGGAGCCTCGATCTAGTCTCAGATGTAGCACCTGCAGCTGAGGGTCCCACCTATAGGCCAAGGTCTTCCCCTCTTGTCCAGGCAGGCTTTGGTGGATGGGCTGAATCCCCCTGGCTCTGGGTTTCTCTCCTCAGGGGCCTCCCTGCTCCCTTGCTTCCCTCCCCGCATCCCAACTCAAGAAGAGGGCCCATGGCCTGGGAGGCCACATACCTGCTGCCACCTGTCCTGCTGGTGCTCTTGGCCTCAGATGAGGGGCAGGAGAGGAGGGCAGAGGGAGCAGCACAAGAGGAGGGGGAGATGGCTAAGTGAGATAGGTATGAGGGGGGCTATGGGGAGGAGAGGGCAGGGACAGGGTGGCACTGTGGCCAGAGGCCGGCTCTGGGGCTCATTCTGAGTGTAGACATACAGAGGGTGGCCCCCTGCAGGGGGGAAGCCCTCATCTCACAGCCCTGCAGTGGCGGTTTGCGGGGCTCCCTGACCTGAGGGTTTATTCTCAGGCTCCTGGGAACAGAAGCCAGAGTTGCTGTGTAAACTAGAGGACAAGACAACTCTGTGAGATGCTGGTATCCACCTCAGCAAGGCTTAAAGATGAAAACCCACGCAGGGAAATATCAACACATAGTTGTACTGTATTAACCACCGTTCCAGGCTCTGGACAAGCCCCAGTAGCTTTGATTCTCTAGCCAGGATGACCTCAGCTTGGGCTTCTTCATCATGGCTGAACTCAGGGCAAAGGACTGGGGGTTCTATTGGTGTGGAATCTATGAGTCTTCCAGGAACTCTGGTCTCAGAACCATCTGTCTGGTGTATCCCAGGGTGAGTTCCTTTCCTCCTTTTGTGTGACTCTCAGACTTCCTGAATCACAAGATGTTAGGGCTGGAAAGGACCCTAAAAATCACTTCCTTCAACTGTTTCATAGCTGAAAACTAGGGCCCCTTCCGCAAGGTCTTTGGTTGGTCGGGGGCAGAACCAGCACCAGAATTCAGGCCTGCTAGCTTTCGGTAGGTTCTTCTTTTCCCGTCACACACATTTCTCTGGGCCTTTTTGTTGCTACCAACAGGACTCCTCCATTGATGTGTGATGGCTGCAGAGCTTCCTCAGGCTTGAACAAGACTGGCTTATTGGTCCATTCCCAGGCATCCCTACCCCGACCCTGACCCCCAACTTTCTCTCAAAGGGCTGTGCTCGAGATGGGTCACAGGTAACTGGGTGAGGGTCAAGAAATGTGGACAGGGGCTTCCCTGGTGGTGCAGTGGTTGAGAGTCTGCCTGCTGATGCAGGGGACACGGGTTCGTGCCCCGGTCCGGGAAGATCCCACATGCCGCGGAGCAGCTGGGCCCGTGAGCCATGGCCGCTGAGCCTGTGCGTCCGGAGCCTGTGCTCCGCAACAGGAGAGGCCACAACAGTGAGAGGCCCGCGTACCGCAAAAAAAAAAAAAAAAAAAAAAAAAAAATGTGGACAGACAGGAGACAGCCAGGTAGTGAGGCAGACATGAGGCCCTGGGGGTGGAGCTGAGAGGCGTAGCAGCCGAGGCCCCAGAGGGCCTGGACTGGCCCCTGATAGTAAGAGACCTTACATGTCAGAATGGGAACTTTGGGGTCATCCCTAACCCAAGGCCCTCAGTATTCCTCCTGCAAACTTCAGAGTTGCAAAGCATCCCCTGCATTCTCTGCAATGGTCAGGGCTTGAATGACACCTTCCCAGACTCCTGCCCTATGGGAGCCTGTCCAGCCGTTTGGATGCCTGAGGACCCAGATCAGCGGCTGGGTCATTCACTGCCCAAGCCTTGGCTCATTTCCTTCTCCATGTAGGGCATGGGGCTAGGCTCCGGGAGGGGAATCAAAAACCTTGAGACCCCATCCTCAGCTGGAGGAGCCCACAGCCCAGCCAGGAAGACAGACAAGTAAATAAAGAATTATGATGCAGGGTGGTAGGTAACATCATAGAAGCATGTTGGGTGGAGGTCCAGTGAAGAGAGGAACAGGTTGATGGAGAAAGCCAGGGTTTGGACTCTCCTGGGTGACTCCCCAGAGGAGGTGACACCACCTGGGCCTTGTTGGATGAGCAGGAATTTATCCAGGGGAGACAACACAGGTTGGGAGGGTGGAGGGAGCCATTAAACATTGAAAGTGTATGACATGTTCAAATGAAAACAGAAGAGACTATAGAACACATCCAATATACAAGTGGCAGTGTGATGCCTAATCTAAAATTGTGGCACTTCACAGTGAAGGAAATCCAACACTACTGAGCATAACACCTCCATTCATCTGCAGGGCCATGTGTGGCCTCCTCTTACCCAGGCCTGGGGGCTAGAAGTGGGGAGCCCTGGAGTGTGGGGCAAATAGATAGGAATGCTCCCCTCCCTGTCACCTCCTCCAGCTTCAACACTGCTCACCACCAGGAGCACCAGAAGGACCACTGGTGCCATCAGCCCTGTCATTGACAGGCACTGTCCCCTCACCCCTGTCCTCTCAGCCCTTCATTTCCTCCCACACACTGCTGACTGTGCCAAATGCCTCCAACTACCACATTCCCACAGATACCTGGCTCTTGGGATGAAATGGAGTCCGACAGTTCACTTCCGGTCACTTCACCTCTTTGAGCCTCAGTTTTCTCATCTGCAAAATGGGACCAATAACATTCCCACCTTCATCTGGGGCTCTTACCTTTGGCACTATTGACATTTGGATATGATTCTGAACATTTCTTTGTTGTGAGGGCCCATCCTGTACATCGTAGGATATTTAGCAGCATCCCTGGCCTCTACCCGTTAGATCGCAATAGCACAAATACCCCTAGACCGCACAGTTGTGGCAACCAAAAATGTCTCCAGACATTGGCAAGTTTGTCTTGGGGGACACAACCTCTCCCAGTTGGGAACCACCATTTGACAGGGTTGTTGTGAAGATTAAATGAGATCATGGACTCAGAGGGCCCAGTGCCAGGCATGTGATCAGGGCTGCTTCTTTCTCCTCCTCCCCATTCCAGCCCTTCTCTACCTTTCAATACAAGCAGGGGAGCTATCCCGGAGCCGCAGGGGTCTAGGGAAAGGGCACACTCTGCGGTTACCACCACCCATGACCAGATTTCTTCTCTAACCCCGCCTGATGGTTTCCAGGGGGATGATGACAGCAGAGGTGGCACAAGTGAGAGCCACTCACCCCGCCTTCCTCCTGGAGGAAGACCTCATCCTTACACACCTGCCCACCAGACCTCAGACCACCCTCCCTTCTCCTCTCCAACCCCTCACTCCATTTCTGGCCATGACACAGGTCCTATGGGCAAGGCGGACATCTCATTATGGCTGAGGGCAAGCAAGGTCCTGTCTAATAAAAACATTCCCAAACGAGCTGTCTGAGCAGGAGGCAGTGAGATTGCAGCAGAGGCTGCGTGACTCACTGGGATTTTGCCCAGGGGGCTCTAGCATCTGGTTGGCAGCTGGATTCGATGAGCTTTTACGTCACCCTGGAGAAGTGATGAATCTGCAGTTCCAAGTAATCTTTCCCATGATGTGGCAGGACATCACCCTTCTGCCCACATGGCCTGGAGTTCCCAGAGTTCTGAGTCATTCCTTGGGGGCACTTCTGTCTCTGTGTGTGACCATAGAAAAAAGAATAGGTGAACATACATCAAAATATCACTACGATTATCTCTGGGCAATGGGATTAGAGGAGGGAAGGAAAATTCCACTCAATAAAATGAAGAGGACTGGCTCTGGAGCCAGATTACGTGGATCTAAATCTAACTTCTACCTTATATGAGCTGTGTGATCCTGGGTAAGTTGTTTAATTTCTCTGGATCCCAGTTACCTGGAACAATAATATTATCTACCTGATGGGTAATAAGGTAACACATGTAAAGTATGTGTTTGCCTAGCACATAGTAAGCACTCAATAAATGTTAGTGTGTTTTAAGTGGTGGGATTATGGACAACTTTTACCTTTCTAGAGTGAATTTTCATATATTTTTCTGATAAAAATTAACTGAATATAGTTTTTAAAAGATTTTATAAATGCTGAATACATTTTACATAGTTATTCTTGTAATAGCCATAATCTCCCTTTAAAGCTGGGCACCACCTAAGTGTGGCAGCTGATCCTGGAGGAAATTGCATGTGGCTTGAAGGTATGGTGTTTCAACTGCACAAGAAGTATTTACCAAGTAACTGTTGATATCATTTGCTGTATGTCATCTACTTAGTAAGCACGGTTAAATCTTGAGTCTTATAATTTCAATACTAGGTCTTTAAAAATTATCTATTTTTTCTAAATTGAGACTTTAAAAATTCTGCTAAAATTTTTTTTCAAAACAAGCAAATTTCGCAGCAACTAATTTGTCTTTAGGACTATTTTTGCTTTCTACTCTAATTAAGGCACAAATTATTGCTCCAGAACTCCTGTGGATGTCATAAAATTTAGAGTAATTTTAAAAGGGTCTCATGGCCAGATAATGCTAGGAAGGGCTGATCTAGATGCACATTGGTCTCAAGATTTATTTCCTTATTGATCCCTGATTGCCCAACACACTCTGGGTGTAGAGGGAAGGACTTGTGGCCTAGCTTAGACCAGGGCATCACAGGGAAACAGTGCCACCGTGTGGGGTCCAGTCTGTGCTAGAGGTGGGAATCAGCCCCTCCCTGGAGAAACTTTTTCTTTCTTTTCAGAAAGGCTGCAATTCTCTAATAATTCTCTTTCATTTTTAAGGCATTATGCATCCGACTATGGCAAGACCCATTTCAGTTGGCAGATCTCTGTGGTCAAAGCCTGGCCTGATTTCTATTCTACCCTGATGGGCATTCTGACCTCAACTCGATCTTGAACCAGAAGCCCAAATGTGCCTTTCTGGATGAGATGGCCAGATATGTCCCAGACTTTCTCTGATGACTCATTTGAGGGCCTTCCTTCACTCCCCAAACCCAGGTATTAACCTTCTAGAATCCAGCCACTACAGATTTTAAAATATCAACATCACTTCCACATCTAGCAACAAAGAGGAACTGCCTCTTGTTTATTGCATCTCCCTAGCACCTGGCGTGGTGCTTGGCATATGGTAGGTGCTTGGAAAATATTTGTAGAATAAATGAATGTGCCCCTGAGAAGAGTGCTCCAGCCTCTCCCATTCCCTTCTATAAGAGGGAAAGGAATGCCAAGAAGGAGGGGGCATTTGTAGGCCAAGTTCCCTTCCAGGAATAGATGGCTTACACAAAGGGGCTGAATTATCAACCATTTTAACAGGGTTCTTTACAGAGGAGTGGGCAAGGATAAGGGAACCAGTAAGGGAAGGGATCGTGTTGCATCCAAAGACAGGGAGCTATTAACACCCCCACACTTGAAAGAGCAGGGAGAAAGAGTTGTGCTATTGGAACTGAGTGAGCACCAGAGCCATAGAAGAGGGACCACCAATAAGAGGTGTAGCTACAGAGGAAAGCAGCCCCTGTTTAAACCATGGCAGATGTGGAGGGAGTAGGAGGAAGTAAAGACCCCAACTTATTTCTCCTCCTCCAAACTCTTGCCAATATCTTCCCTTGACTTGACCCATCAGTAAGCCAGTAGGCTGGGAGCCTGGGTGATGCAGTCCAGAGGGGGTCAGTCTCCTTGGGACAGAGCAGGACTAAGCAGAAAGAACATAGGTTGGTGGAGGGGGCAGGAGAGGAGAATAACCAGCACAGTGGTCAAGGATGTCAAAGGCAGCAGAAAAGCCAAGAAGGGGAGGACTGGGAGGAGGCCACTTGTGACTTCTAAGGATCAGATTCAAAGGCGCAGTTGAAGAACATGAACAGCAAAGCCATCTCTAGAATTTTTTTTAAATAAAAGAAATACAAGATAGAGAAGCAAGAAGAACTGCAATTCTGCAGCCTGTGGAAGGAAAAACACATTCAAAGAAAGAGAGGCAAAATGAAAAGGCAGAGGACTTTGTACCAGATGAAGGAACAAGATAAAACCCCAGAAAAACAACTAAATGAAGTGGAGATAGGCAACCTTCCAGAAAAGAATTCAGAATAATGATAGTGAAGGTGATCCAGGACCTTGGAAAAAGAATGGAGGCAAAAACCAAGAAGACGCAAGAGGGCTTCCCTGGTGGCACAGTGGTTGAGAGTCCGCCTGCCGATGCAGGGACACGGGTTTGTGCCCCGGTCTGGGAAGATCCCGCATGCCGCGGAGCAGCTGGGCCCGTGACCCATGGCCACTGAGCCTGCGTGTCTGGAGCCTGTGCTCTGCAACGGGAGAGGCCACAACAGTGAGAGGCCTGCGTACCACAAAAAAAAAAAAAAAAAAAAAAAAAAAAAGAAGATGCAAGAAATGTTTAACGAAGACTTAGAAGAATTAAAGAACAAACACCTAGAAGAATTAAAGAACAAACAAACAGAGATGAACAGCACAATAACTGAAATGAAAAATACACTAGAAGGAATCAATAGCAGAATAACTGAGGCAGAAGAACTGATAAATGACCTGGAAGACAGAATGGTGGAATTCACTGCCACAGAACAGAATAAAGAATAAAGAATGAAAAGAATTGAAGACAGCCTAAGAAACCTCTGGGACAACATTAAACCCAACAACATTTGCATTATAGGGGTCCCAGAAGGAGAAGAGAGAAAGAAAGGACCCTAGAAAATATTGAAGTGATTATAGTTGAAAAATTCCCTAACATGGGAAAGGAAATAGCCACCCAAGTCCAGGAAGCACAGAGAGTTCCAGGCAGAATAAACCCAAGGAGAAACATGCCAAGACACATAGTAATCAAACTGACAAAAATTAAAGACAAAGAAAAATTATTAAAAGCAACAAGGGAAAAATGACAAATACCATACAAGGGAACTCCCATAAGGTTAACAGTTGATTTCTCAGCAGAAACTCTACAAGCCAGAAAGGAGTGGCATGATATTTTTAAAGTGATGAAAGGGAAGAATCTACAACAAAGATTGCTCCACCTGGCAAGGATCTCATTCAGATTCGACAGAGAAATCAAAAGCTTTACAGACAAGCAAAAGCTAAGAGAATTCAGCACCACCAAACCAGCTCTACAACAAATGCTAAAGGAACTTCTCTAAGTGGGAAACATGGAGAAGGAAAGGACCTACAAAAACAAACCCATAACAATTAAGAAAATGGTAATAGGAACATACATATCGATAATCACCTTAAATGTGAATGGATTAAATGCTCCAACCAAAAGACACAGGCTCGCTGAATGGATACAAAAACAAGACCCATATATATGCTGTCTAGAAGAGACCCACTTCAGACCTAGGAACACATACAGACTAAAAATGAGGGGATGGAAAAAGATATTCCATGCCAATGGAAATCAAAAGAAAGCTGGAGTATCAATACTCATATCAGATAAAATAGACTTTAAAGTAGAGACAAGAGACAAATAAGGACACTACATAATAATCAAGGGATCAATCCAAGAAGAAGATATGAAAATTATAAATATATATGCACCCAACATAGGAGTACCTCAATACACAAGGCAACTGCTAACAGCTATAAAAGAGGAAATCAACAGTAACACAATAATAGTGGGGGACTTTAATACCTCACTTACACCAATGGACAGATCATCCAGACAGAAAATTAATAAGGAAACACAAGCTTTAAATGACACAATAGACCAGATAGATTTAATTGATATTTATAGGACATTCCATCCAAAAACAGCAGATTACACTTTCTTCTCAAATGCGCACGGAATATTCTTCAGGATAGATCACATCTTGGGTCACAAATCAAGCCTCGGTAAATTTAAGAAAATTGAAATCATATCAAGCATCTTTTCTGACCACAACGCTATGAAATTAGAAATCAATTACAGGGAAAAAACGGTAAAAAACACAAACACATGGGGGCTAAACAATACGTTACTAAATAACCAAGAGATCACTGAAGAAATCAAAGAGGAAATCAAAAAATACCTAGAGACAAATTACAATGAAAACATGATGATCCAAAACCTATGGGATGCAGCAAAAGCAGTTCTAAGAGGGAAGTTTATAGGAATATAAGCCTACCTAAGAAATAAGAAAAATCTCAAATAAACAGTCTAAACTTACACCTAAAGGAACTAGAGAAAGAATAACAAACAAACCCCAAAGTTAGTAAAAGGAAAGAAATCATAAAGATCAGAGAAGAAATAAATAAAATAGAAACAAAGAAAACACTAGTAAAGATCAATAAAACTAAAAGCTGGTTCTTTGAGAAGATAAATAAAATTGATAAACTTTTAGCCAGACTCATCAAGAAAAAGAGGGAGAGGACTCAAATCAATAAAATTAGAAATGAAAAAGGAGAAGTTACAACAGACACCACAGAAATACAAAGCATCCTAAGAGACTACTACAAGGAACTCTATGGCAATAAAATGGACAACCTGGAGGAAACAGACAAATTCTTAGAAAGGTATAACCCTCCAAGACTGAACAGGAAAAAATAGAAAATATGAACAGACCAATCACAAATAACGAAATTGAAACTGTGATTAAAAATCTTCCAACAAACAAAACTCCAGGACCAGATGGCTTCACAGGTTAATTCTATCAAACATTTAGAGAAGAGCTAACACCTATCCTTATCAAACTCTTCCAGAAAATTGCAGAGGAAGGAACACTCCCAAACTCATTCTATGAGGCCACCATCACCCTGATCTCAAAACCAGACAAAGATACTACAAAAAAAGAAAATTACAGACCAATATCACTGATGAATATAGATGCAAAACTCCTCAACAAAATACTAGCAAACAGAAATCTAACAACACATTAAAAGGATCACACACCATGATCAAGTGGGATTTATCCCAGGGATGCAAGGATTCTTTAATATAGACAAATCAGTCAATGTGATACACCATATTAACAAATTGAAGAAGAAAAACCATATGATTATCTCAATAGATACAGAAAAAGCTTTTGACAAAATTCAACACCCATTTTTGATGAAAAACTCTCCAGAAAGTGGGCATAGAGGGAACCTACCTCAACATAATAAAGGCCATATACGACAAACCCACAGCAAACATCATTCTCAATGGTGAAAAACTGAAAGCATTTCCTCTAAGATCAGGAACAAGACAAGGATGTCCACTCTCGCCACTATTATTCAACATAGTTTTGGAAATTTTAGCCACGGCAATCAGAGAAGAAAAAGAAATAAAAGGAATACAAATTGGAAAAGAAGAAATAAAACCATCACTGTTTGCAGATGACATGATCCTATACATAGAGAAACATAAAGATGCCACCAGAAAACTGCTAAAGCTAATCAATGAATCTGGTAAAGTTGCAGGATACAAAGTTAATGCACAGACATTTCTTGCATTCCTATACACTAATGATGAAAAATCTGAAAGAGAAATTAAGGAAACACTCCCATTTACCATGGCAACAAAAAGAATAAAACACCTAGGAATAAACCTACCTAGGGAGACAAAAGACCTGTATGCAGAAAACTATAAGACACTGATGAAAGAAGTTAAAGATGATACCAACAGATGGAGAGATATACCATGTTCTTGGATTGGAAGAATCAATATTGTGAAAATGACTATATTACCCAAAGCAATCTATAGATTCATTGCAATCCCTATCAAATTACCAATGGCATTTTTTACAGAACTCGAACAAAAAGTCTTAAAATTCGTATGGAGACACAAAAGATCCCGAATAGCCAAAGCAGTCTTGAGGGAAAAAAAACGGAGCTGGAGGAATCACACTCCCTGACTTCAGACTATACTACAGAACTACAGTAATAAGACAATATGGTACTGGCACAAAAACAGAAATATAGATCAATGGAATAGGATAGAAAGCCCAGAGATAAACCCACGCACCTATGGTCAACTAATCTATGACAAAAGAGGCAAGGATATACAATGGAGAAAAGACAGCCTCTTCAATAAGTGGTGCTGGGAAAACTGGACAGCTACATGTAAAAGAATGAAATCAGAACACGCCCTAACACCATACACAAAAATAAACTCCAAATGGATTAGAGACCTAAATGTAAGACCGGACACTATAAAACTCTTAGAGGGAAACATAGGAAGAACACTCTTTGACATAAATCACAGCAAGATCTTTTTTGATCCACTTCCTAGAGTAATGGAAATAAAAACAAAAATAAATGAATGGGACCTAATAAAACTTAAAAGCTTTTGCACAGCAAAGGAAACCATAAACAAGACAAAAAGACAGCCCTCAGAATGGGAGAAAATATTTGCAAATGAAGCAACGGACAAAGGATTAATCTCCAAAATATACAAGCAGTTCATGGAGCTCAATATCAAAAAACAAACAACCCAATCAAAAAATGGGTGGAAGACCTAAATAGACATTTCTCCAAAGAAGACATACAGATGGCCAAGAAGCACATGAAAAGCTGCTCAACATCACTAATTATTAGAGAAATGCAAATCAAAACTACAATGAGGTATCACCTCACACCAGTTAGAATGGGCATCATCAGAAAATCTACAAACAATAAATGCTGGAGAGAGTGTGGAGAAAAGGGAATCCTCTTGCACTTTTGGTAGGAATGTAAATTGATACGGCCACTATGGAGAACAGTATGGAGGTTCCTTAAAAAACTAAAAATAGAATTACCATATGACCCAGCAATCCCACTACTGGGCATATACCCAGAGAAAACCATAATTCAAAAAGACACATGCACCTCAGTGTTCATTGCAGCACTATTTACAATAGCCAGGTCATGGAAGCCACTTAAATGCCCATCGACAGACGAATGGATAAAGAAGATGTGGTACATATATACGATGGAATATTACTCAGCCATAAGAAGGAACGAAATTGGGTCATTTGTAGAGACATGGATGGATCCAGAGACTGTCATACAGAGTGAAGTAAGTCAGAAAGAGAAAAACAAATTCCCTATATGTGGAAACTAGAAAAATGGTACAGATGAACTGGTTTTCAGGGCAGAAATAGAGACATAGATGTAGAGAACAAACGTATGGACACTAATGGGGGGAAGCGGCGGGGGGTGGTGGTGGGATGAACTGGGAGATTGGGATTGACATGTATACACTGATGTGTATAAAGTGGATGACTAATAAGAACCTACTGTATAAAAATAAATAAAATTAAATTAAAAAATTAAAAAAAAATACAAGATAATAAAAGAACACCAATTGAAGAGGCAGCAAAGACAAACGAGGGGTTTTCAGGACAGGTGAGACTGTGCCCATGTGAACATGGAGGAAAAAATGGCTCTGGGGGTGGGAGGGCGGTAGAACTTAAAGATACTGGAAGAGAGAGGACATAGGTGAGAAAGCAAGTTCCTGGGGATTGTCAAAGGCAGGGAGGTGGGGAGAGAGAGACAGAAAGAGAGAGAGAGAGAGAGAGAGAGAGAGAGAGCAGTCATCTTAGAAAAGGAAAATGGAAATCTGGGATGGACATAGACAGGAGGAAGAAAGAAAGAATTTAGAGAAAAATATATTGAAGAGGGAGGAAAATAATGCCAGCTCCTTTTTTTGAGCACTTGACAATGTGCCATACACATTTACATACCCAGATAGTGAAGCCACCCGGAGAGTTAGGAAACCTGCCCAATAGCTAGTAAATAACAGAGCTGGGCTTACTCACCGTAAGAAGCAGAGCCTGTGTGCTTCACCCCTACTCTGTAGTTTCAATTTCTGTCCCACTCAGCCTACCAATCCTACACTCTGCCCCATGCTCAGGCTAGACATCTTCCCCTGCCCCTGCCAGATCTGGATCACCCCTGATCCAATCAAGTGGCAGGTGAGATTCCCTACACCTATGATGTCTTTCACCAGGTTCAGTGCCTGGGTCCCTTCTTCTAAGCTCCGGTGTTCTCAACCAGATCTTCCCTTTGGCTGGACATCCTGCCTCACTATGGCCCCTGGACAGGGGTTGAGATCTTTAGCTTAGAAAATATGAGATCTTAATAATGGGAGAATGGCCTCAGCTGGAAGTGGCAGAGAGCGACAATGCAAATACAAAGAGAGAGGTGGGAGCACATCAAGTCTGTGAGGGATCAGAAGTGAGAGAGAGTTTGGGGGTGGAAGGCAGGGGTTTGGATCCAGGAAGATGAGATCAAGCAAAAGCAGGACAGGACCAAAGAGGGAAGTGGGAAAAGGACATCTTAAGTGGCTGCTTAGCAGCAGATGATGTTTGTAGGCTCTAATGTTTGTGGTTGGTGGTCCCAGCTAAGGGTGGAGTGGGTACCAAAAGTCACTCTCTCAAGCCCACTTCTCAGGCAGGGCTGGGCAGGGGATTTCCCAGGTTGGGCTGATGGTGTGCCTGGATAGAGTTTGAGTTGTTCCAGTTTTGAGAGGCTTATTTCCCTGCCAGTTGTTGGCAGCCACACCCTTCCCCATCCCAGGGCCTGTCTGGGTGCTGGCCATGGTCCTGACTGGACTCTTGTACTTCTCTGGCCGCCCAGGTTGGCGAGAGTGGGGATAACAGAGAATCTGAAAGAGGCTGAGGATGTTCACATATGTTGATCTTGATTTATTTCTAGGGAAGGAGGGGGAGCAGAGTGGTGTATTTGAGGATAGTGACGATTTGGAAGAGCTGCTCTAGGCAGTTTACTAGGAAACTTCCAGACATTCTGAAAAGGATTACCCAGCAGCTGTGAAGTCTTAGCCAAAGTTAGACATCAGGAGTATGTCAGGTGTCCAGTCATGCCTCTGGTTCTAGGGCTTCCCTCAGCAATGGTCACCGCTGTATCCAGGAACACTGAGGCTCCAAGAGACCTGAGTTCTCCAGCACATACATGGTAGTTGAATAAATGCATGCATCCGTGAATGATGGCGTTCAGCTGGACTGATGTAATAGAGGGGAAAAGATCTCTGTGCCCAAGTGTGAAGTGGCAGGTATCTTTGAACTCAGATTTAGCACAAGGAAAGGAAGGACCCTGTGCTTGGGAGAGGGGTGGTGCAGAAATGTTCCTATGCTCAGACATGAGAATTAGGGGATTGAACTACAAATGAGCACAAGCTAAGAGAAGAGAGAGTTTGATGTGCACATGCTGTGAATTCATATGCATGAATTGGCAAAGATTTCTTGGTGCCTGCCCTTTGCTATGAGGCTTAGAGGAATAAAAAATACGCTTTTCTCAGGTAGGAAGGATGTGAGAAGAAGAGGTCAGAATGGAGCACAAGTGGGACAGAAAGTAAGATAAAGATTCATGGGATTTCTGAGTTCTGCTTCTGCCTAAGATACAGAAAGCTAGAAACATTTAAAATAGCACCAAAATCATGACATACTTAGATAGAAATTTAACAAAATATGTGCAAGATTTGTATGCTGAAAACTATAAAACATTGGTGAGAGAAACCATAGAAGAAATATGTCCATGGATTGGAAGACTCAATAGTGTTAAGGTGTCTAGTTCCCTCCAAATCGAGCTATAGATTCAGTGTAATCCCATCAAAAGCCTAGTAGGCTTTGGGGAGAGTGTAGGGGGGAGAAATTGACATACAGTGTCTAAAATTTACATAGCAATGTTACTAGAACAGCTAAAACCATTTTGAAAAGGAACAATGTAGTTGGATTACTCACACCACCTGATTTCAAGACTCGTTATAAAGCTACAGAGAGTAGTCAAGATGGGGTGATATTGGTAAAAGGATAGACACATAGATCAATGGAACAGAGTAGACAGTCAAGAAGTAGACCTACATGTCAAGTGATCTTCAATAAAGATACTAAGGCAACTGAATGGAGAAACGGTAGTCTTCTAAACAACTGAGAAGGCTGGTACAGGCAGGACAGTGGGCTGTCCTCTTGGAGGTCTGGGATCCTCAGCACCCCGCTGCTGGGCTGCAGTGGTGGCTCCTCCCCTTCTCTCCTCCCCCACCCTACTCCCCCTCCTTGAATCATAAAGTCAGATCCCAGTCCTGATGATTGCTCAACCTCCAGTAGCCAGTTCCTGTGGGCAGTGCCTGACGAGCCTGACCCTCTCCTTTCTGCAGTTCAAGGGAAAGACGAGATCTTGCACAAGGCACCCTGCGTCTGTCCTCCACAAGGGAAGGGTGACATGGAGCCTCTTGGGCTGCTCATCTTGCTCTTTGTCACAGGTAGGATTCCCTCCCTCTGCTGCCTCCTTTCCCTCTCCTTCCTTGAGTATATGGCAAGTGCATGGGTGGGTAGGGAGCACTGAGCCAAAGTGTGAAGATGGTTGAAATTCTCGGCATGTCCTGCACCCCCTCTTCTCACTGTGCCCCATATTCTTCATCATCTCCCTCTCTCCCCAGCATCAGATTCTTCATGTACACGGAAGTGTCAGAGGCTGGTGGATTCGGACACCTAGAAAAGGAAGGAGTTCTGATGGTGGCATCTCAGGCACTAGCTATTAGTTGGGGGAAGTTTTGGGGGGCACTGGTAAGAGCCCCTAAAATTATGAATCACTTAACTAGTCCCAGAAGAGTAGCAGCATGGGAGGGAGAAAAGAACCTGCTACTGGCAATCTGCATCTTTGGGGTGTCCCTCCCGTGCTCTGAAGGTCCTCTTGTCCTCAGCCCTGGATAGGAGATGAAGGGGCTAAAGATTTTGTGATTGAGCTGGGGGGATTGGCACCCCAGGTTCTTGCACATGACGGCCTTTTCTCGTTGGGGAAGGGTGCCTCTTGCTCTCCCAGAGCAATAGACATACCTGGGTGAGAGGAGAGACTGTTCCAGTGGAGCTGGAGCTTCTTGGCTGGAGGTGGAGTAGGGGAAGGGGGACGCGCTGGCCTGCCCAAAGGCAGAGGGATGGTCTGGGTAGTATGGAGGGGGCACTGCTCACCACGTCTCTCTGGTTACAAAAGACAGGTCACCAGCTCCCCAACCCTTTTTACAAGTTTCTGTCACCATGTGGTTGAAGATGTAGTTGAAGAGAGGGGAGGCTAAGGCAGAGGGCACTGGGTGATTCTCTTAGAGCCCCTGCCCTGGCAATAGACTGGCACTCTAAGCCCACCCCAAGGAGGGTCCCTAAAATAGCAGCCTCATGTCTCTCCCAAAATAGTTCTGAGACGCATCCCTCTTGAAAGGGGAACAAAGGCACAGAAATAGGGAAGCTGGAAGCTAAAGGTCAGAAAGAGGAGAATGCAGTGCTGGTATGAGCGTGGGCAGCTGCAAAGTAAGCAAGGATGGTGGGCGTGGGGAGGGGGTGCCCAGCCCCACGTGGGACCAGGCCCAGGCCTGAGAGGGCCACCGGCCCTGCTCTCTTGAGATGGAGTGGGAGGGGGGAGGGCTTGATGTCATGCGACAGGAAGAACATGAGCGGACTAGGACTGGAGGGAACCTCCAGACCAAACGTCTCTGGAAATAGGCCCAGAGAGGGTCAGTTATTTCTCTAAAGATGTCCAGCAAGTCCAATGGTGATAAAGCCAGATCCAGGACCCGGGTTTCCTGGTTTTCAGCTTCCTATAAACACATACCTGGGTTATGTCACCTTCTCCCAACCTGTGTAAAGGCCTGAGTTCCTTAAGTGCAGGATCTCTGTCTCTTCTGTTCATTGAACATAGTAGGTGTTCAATAAACACTTGGTAAGTGAATGAATGTCTCCTCCCCAGAGCTATCTCGAGCCCACAACACCACGGTGTTCCAGGGCATGGCAGGCCGGTCCCTGAGGGTCTCCTGCCCCTACAACTTCTTGAAGCACTGGGGGAGACGCAAAGCCTGGTGCCGCCAGCTGGGTGAAGAGGGCCTGTGTCAGCAGGTGGTCAGCACTCACCCCTCGTGGCTGCTGTCTTTCCTGAAGAGGTACAATGGGAGCACGGCCATCACGGACGATGCCCTGGGTGGCACACTCACCATTACGCTGAGGAATCTTCAAGTCCACGACGCTGGCCTCTATCAGTGCCAGAGTCTCCATGGTAGCGAGGCCGACACCCTCAGGAAGGTCCTGGTGGAGGTGCTGGCTGGTGAGTGGGCAGCTGACTGCACCCTGGCCTGCCCTTGGGTCTGGGGTCATCTTTAGTGTCTGAGCACAGGACCACCCTCAGGGCTTTCGGGGACCCTGGAAAATCCCACAGTGTGGATCTTGTCCCTCCCTACCCCACAACTCAGGGTCAACTCAGGGTCACTGTGGATGGTTGTGCAGGTTGCTAACTGCACAAGGGGGTCACAATCCAGCCCTGCTGTCTCTTTCCAGGCTGTGCTCCCTGGTGAAGGACTGCATCACTTGCAGGAAGGGTACAGTTCTCTAATTTGCACAAGGCACTTTATGAGCTAGCTGTGGTCCTGCTTCCCCCAAACAGCTTTATCCATTTGGCATCTGGTTAGGACGTGAGCACTGAGGTGGTCCTTAAGGAGTAGGAGGATATTCATCTATTCCTTCACCCAACCACCCAATGGACCTACCAACATAGATTAAGCACCAACCTGGTACAGAGAAACAACCCTAGAGAGGAACACTGCTGTGACCCTGGGCAACGTGCTTCTCCTCTCTGGGCCTCCATTTCCCCATCTTTAAATGGAGGTGGTGGTGCCTGTGCTGCTGGCCCCACAGGGCTCCCATGAGACACAAATGACATGACAGAGTTAAAAGTGCTTGGGGGTGACAGTCGTTGCCCCAGCCTCCTGCTGCTAACTGCTTGGGATCCTCATTTTAGGCTTGACTAGGTGAGATGGGCAGTGGTGGGGTCCTTCTCATCCCTGAGCTTGCACAGGGGATGCCCTTCAGGAAAGCTTTCTGTCTGTGTCCCCAGAACGTGATTGTGTCCCAAAGGAGAACAGATCTGAGGCTACGTATCCCTTTTCTGACTCTCCCCTTGTCCAACTCCTCTCCCCAACATGGCCCCTCATCATGGAAATGAAGGTTGAAAGTAACATTTGTCTAAGGTGGGGAGGGTAGGGGACACTGCCTGCTTTAGACCCCAAACCCTACCTCCATGAGAGTAGGGGGCGAGGACACACAGATTTTCAGCCCTATCAGGGTCTAAGGCTCAGCTGACTCCCAAGAGGATAGCAGGAAAAGAACAACAACAACAACAACAACAATAACAATAATCCATAGCTGGTATAGGCAGCTTGACTGTTTACACGGGACTTTCAAAAACACCCATTATTTCGTTTGATCTTCCTAAAGACCCTGTGTGATGGGAGGGTGGGAGTTGCAGTTACTGAGCTCCTGTGAGGGGATGGGCACTACACAGGATGCTTTCACTGTATCCTGCAACACTATTATTAAGAAGGTGTTCCTAATTGCCCCACTTTACAGGTGAGGAAACTGAGGCTCAGAGAGGTTAACAACTTGATCCACCCAGGGCCACGTCCCAGAGAGCCTCACCCCACCCAGAGAGGTTCTCCCCACTGTGGCATCAAGGAGGGGGGCTAGAAGCTCACAGGCTCTGTCTCCCACAGACCCCCTTAATTACCAGGACCCTGGAGATCTCTGGATCCCTGAGGAGTCTGAGAGCTTTGAGGATGCCCAGGTGGAGCACAGCATCTCCAGGTAAGGTGACAAGTCTTTCCTAAAATCCCTGGGCAGACCTCCACCCTGCAGAGCCAAGGCATGGGGTGGCAGCTGGGGGGTGGCATGTGCCAGGAGTACAAATTCCAAGGCAATTAGAACACTAAAGTGTCTGCATATGATCTTGTCTAAACACCCCTCCAACCAGCCAGTGTGTGTTGGTATGACTGTGCCAGTTGTTAAAATATTGCAAAACTTCCCTAACAGTTTGTAAGTAGCTGCTGCTCCAAGACTCCTGAACGGTCGGCCTCCCACCCCTTCCCCTGGCAGCCCTCAGACATCTCCACAATTCAGCAACAATGAAACTTTTAGTATTTTAGTACAAAACTGGTACCCTCAGACCCCTGCTTCCCTGATGGGACCAGAATCAGTTCCGACTGGTTCTTGATTGGTGTTTAAACACTGTGAGTATAACCATGAAGTGCACATGTGCATGCAGACACACACACACGCACACACACACCATACTACACCATCATGCAGAAAACTGCTCAGCAAGGGACGTAATTGTTTAAAAGCAGTCAGCAGGCAGATCCATGCCTGGAACTCAGGTCTCCTAGCTACAGGCTCCCCCAAGCCCCGCAAAGCCTCATCCAGGGATGGTGCTGGATGGGGAGATATCCTCAGCCCCCCGAGCTCCTGGTGTCTCCCCATTCCTTCTATGAGGGCAGATTCCAGTCTGTGGGTCCCCTCATGGCCTCCCACATGTCCTCTTTTTTTCTCCAAGGAACCTTTCTGAAGAGAGCCCCTTCCCACCCATTTCCATCCTTTTCCTCCTGGCCTGCATCTTTCTCAGTAAGCTTCTGGCAGCCAGCGCTCTCTGGGTTGCAGCCTGGCATGGGCAGAAATGGAGGACACCCCATGCCAGGGGGCTGGACTGTGGCCATGACCCAGGTTACCAGCTCCAAACCTTGACAGGTGAGCTTGGCGAGCACAGTGGCGGCTGGGGGCTGGTGAGGTGGGGCTGAGAGGGGCCGAGTGAGTACTCTGTCTGTTGCAGAGCTGAGAGACACGTGAGAGGAGGACCCACGGTGGAGGAGAGGCCCGGGAGCGGTCTGCACGGACCACCCCAGCCTGCTGCACACCCGCCCCTTGGCCACCAAGTCTCCTGGTTCTGCTTTCGCAAAAGGCCACTCTGCCTGTACCCTGCTTCTCCTGGCCCCTGGAAGCAGTGATTTGTGTGTGAGTGTGTGTGCATGTGTGTGTGCGTGTGTGTGTGTGTGTGTGTGTGCATGGGAGGTGGGAAGGACATCTACCAACTTCTGGACATTGGACATTAAACACTCTCACAAATAAATCCAAGACTTCATGTTTAACCAATGGTTTAGGGCATCATGAAGGTCTTCTCTTTTGCTACAAGGCTAGGAGAGTGAATTCAGATGAGGAAAAGATAAAAGGTCTGGCTCCTTGGGGCCTAGGGTCTTAGGATGTCATGTCCCTCCATTCCCACAGGCTCCAAACTGGCCAATCGTTTTATTCTTCTCTCTCCCTCCCAGAGATCTGATTACCAAGCCCTGCTTCCTCCTGTGGAATTTCGCTAGCATCCTCTCCTCGCCTCCTCCTGCCTCCTGTCTATCAGTTCCCTAGGATGACTGCTGGGCCCCCTGCGCCAGGCCCCCTTCCTCCCTCCGACCCCTCAAGTCCATCCAATTCCCAGCTGACTCAAACCTCTAGCAAACCTAGAGGTCTGCTTTTATCATGTTACTCCGCCTCCGGAGAAATGGCAAGGGATTGGGTCGCAGAGTGCAGCGAGCCAGAGCTGGGGACTACTGGTGCAAGCCCCTTATCCTGTGGAAGGGAAACTGCGGCTCAGAAGGCAAAGGATTTACCCAAAGTCCCTCGCAGAGCCTGGAAATCCTACTTTCACTTGGCGTTCAAGGTGTCCTTCCCTCTAGCTCAATCCTACTCATTTATTTGTATATTTATTCAATAAATATTTTCTGTGCCAGGTACTAGTCTAGGCATTGGAGACACAACAGTGAACAAAACAAGCAAAGATTTCTGCCCGCACAGAGCCATGTTCTCGTGGGAAGAGAGCAGACAAACAGAGTCAGTCAGTCAGTCAGATGGCTAGGAGTACGGGGAGTGCAGAAGGCACGGGGGATGATGCAGTTCTGAAGAGTACTCAGAAGGAACCACTTGAGAAACACTTTGAGGAAACAAGCGGGGAAGAGTATATGGGGCACAGGGAATAGTCAAGGCAGCTCAGGGAACCTTCTCTCTCTCTTCAACACACACATGCCACCTGAGGTGGAGTGAGGAGAGTGGGATGGAGACTACCCTGAGGGTGGGTTGCCCCGAAGAGGAGGAAACAAGTTGGCCACATCCTCAGGTTCTCTGCCCTGGGCCTCAGAGAGGTGGAAGCCCAGGAGCCCCTCTGGCCATGGCCACACAGGGCTGCGTTGCCCCCTAAGCTGGGTGTGGGTACCTGGGGTTTTGAATCACTGGGAAGGAGCCCCTGATGCAGTCCTGTGTTCCAGCCTCATGTCAAAACATCTCTCCCCTAATTGCAGTCCTGCCCCAGCCCTGCCTCACCCACTCCCTGCTTAGGCTGCTCCGCTGTCTCTGTCCCCAGCTCCAGGACTCTGGTCCAGTCTGTGTTTCCCTGGTGTCCCTGACTCAGCGGCACATGAAACTTCCCCATCAGGTCCTGGGGCAGTCGTCTCCTTCCTGCAGACACAGGCACAGTCTAGGAGCCAAGGCTGAGCAGAGCCCAAACTGAGCCCCCTGCACCTCCCTCGCTCCCGCCCCGTCTGGGCACCGAGGGTGATGAGATGGAAGGGGAGGCTCCAGGATGTGCCTGGTGGTGGAGTGCCGCTGGAACTTTCCTCCCCTTGGGAGCTCAGCCTTTTCTCCTGCCTGCTGTGCCATGTCAGAGACATCTACCCTGGGATTCGGACTGCCATCGGGATCCCCTGCCTCGGACTCTCTGGAGTGCACACTGAACAGAAGGGCTTTTCCAATTTCAAGTTTGCCTCCTACTAAGAAAACTTAAGCAAATTCCTTAACTCCTCTGAGCCTCAGGGTCCTCGCATGTGAAAACAAACAAAAAACCCAACACCAAACCAAACCAAAACAACCCTACTTTGGTGGGTTTTTATGTGATTGAAAGGAATAACATTAAAGTCCTGGCCAGATGTCTGGCACATAGTAGGTCCTGGATAAGCACTGGCTTCCTTCCTCTTCTCTAATGCCCAGTGATAGGACACCTCCCTGGATCCTGGCCACCTCTGTCCTAGGCACCCAGCAGCTACTGTATCTGTTTTAGGCACTCAGTAAATATTGAAGAGAGGTCTCCTCCTCACACAGCGCTCCCACATGGCTTGTTAGTGTGAAAATAATTTTCTTATGAGGAAATCAAAGAAAGCCTGATACATATTGGCAGGACAGATATACATACTTCCATATCACTCACTGGGGAGACCCATCTGTCCAGTTAGACAGAGACTCTGCCAGTGTTAGCACTGAAGGTCCTGTCTCCCGGAAAGACCCCCAGTGCCAGGTAAACAGGGACAGCTGATCACCCTATCACCATGTCCATGAGGCTCAGCTTAACGCAGAAGCCGGCTTTCTCGGGCTCCTGCTCCCAGTTTCCCATTCTCAACCCCCTTGCTCCTGGAGGAAGGAGAGAGGCAGAGAGAGGGGAGGAGGAGAGAAAAGAGGACAGAGGAGGGAGGGAGGGTAGCTTTTTCATGCCCCTTTCCAGGTGTGACCATCTAGGTCAGAGCAGTGTGTCCTCCCAGCCATCCCCACCTTGACTACTCCTGTCTCTCTGAGCACTGGTGCTCCCCTGGTGTCAGCAGGTTTATTACTCACATTCCATGCAGGATCCCCAACCCCAGTTCTGCACAAGGTGACTTGAAAGAGGGCCAGATGTTCCCTGTGCAGGGAGTGGGTTTGTGTCATAGGACAGGAACGCCAAATTATGAGACTTGGAGCTTATATAGAACATATGGCACGTTGGCCCTTCTTCCTCTCTGGAGAGAGAGAGAGAGAGAGAGAGAGAGAGAGAGAGAGAGAGAGAGAGGTCTTTATTCTGGAACATGAACTAATCTTCTCCAGGGAGGGAGGGGAAGGATGGAAGCAAGTCTCTCTGGAGCTGACACACTGTCTCTAACTCCCAAGGCATGTTTGCTCTTCAATTGCCCTGGAACAAAGCTTGGTCAGTGCCCTTTCCTGGGAAGGCCCGAAAATGTTCATAGAGAACTGTCTCCTAGCAAAGAGGATAATGCATTCATGAAACAAAAATAATATGCTATAAATAAGAAATGCTTGGAGAATAAAAAGTCTTGTAAATTAAAAGCACCAAGGGATAAAAATCTGAAGGACAAGGAGAGAAGGGATGGAAGAAAAAGATGAGGCTATCTTCTAGGAATCAGAACAAAAAGATGGAAACTGAGAGAGAAAAGCTAGGAAGATGAGATGAATACATGAGGTTCAATATCCAACTAATTATCAAAGCAATAATGCAAATCCTAGAACTGGAGCACGGGGTCCACACTCAAAGTGTCTAGGGAGCGCCCATCTGAGAGAATGAAGACAGGCCAGCCCAGGGCGCACCATCAGGGTGGGGCTTCCTGGAGATCTCCTGAGAGCTTGGGCGGGGCACTCACACAGAATTTAAAATCAAGATGGCCTCGGGCCACGAGAAGGACACTGTACTTCCCTCCTTCACAGCTCTGCATCATCGGAGTCTATATTTGGAATACCCTGAGGATCATCTTCCCCCTTTCTCTAATGCTCTCTGGTTGTCACACTCCTCCTCCCTCTCTTCATTCCGTAGGGGTGGGCAGGCTCCCAGCCTTCTGCTTTTCCTTGGGCCTTCTCACCCTACCTTGCCCATTCCTACCCTCAGGGATAGTTCCTGAGCACTGAACCAACCAGGGCTTGGAAGAGCTCCTTCTCCCCACCCACGGAGGGGCCCACCAGTGCCTGCTTCCCACCCCATGGTCACTGAGGACCCCACGTGACTGTCTGAGGCAAAAGTTTCCTGCCCCCAGGGGAATGCTGTGTCAGTGTCCAGGCAAGCCCCAGAGCTGATGTCTCCCTGCCCAGCCATGGGCCCCAACCTGCTGCTGCTGCTGCTCCTGGGACTTGCAGGTAAGGTTCAGAAGGAGCTGCACTCTGGGCCCCATGTACCCCGCTCCATGCGCAGGAGTAAGGGCATTACCATGGCAACAATAACATGTAGGCCCAGAAGCTGGACCTCTAGATCCCTGTGCCCCTATGCAGTGGGTGGGCCAGGAGGTGCCCTGTCCAACATCCCTGCAACTTTCCTTCCCCAGGCCAGGGCTCGGCTGGCAGCCTCCCTGAGGTGCTGCAGGCGCCTGTGGGGAGCTCCATCCTGGTGCAGTGCCACTACCGACTCCAGGATGTCAAGGCTCGCAAGGTGTGGTGCCGGTTCCTGCCAGAGGGATGCCAGCCCTTGGTGTCGTCAGCTGTGGATCGCAGGGCCCCAGCCAGCAGCCGCGTATTTCTCACTGACCTGGGGGGTGGCCTGCTCCAGGTGGAGATGGTTACCCTACAGGAGGAGGATGCCGGAGAGTACGGCTGCGTGGTAGAGGGAATCTCAGGGCCCCAGACTGTGCACAGAATCAGTCTGGAGGTGCTCCCTGCAGGTGAGTTATCCCAGCCTGGCCACCACCGCTCTAACCTGCCTTCCTGTCCCACTAGCTGCTCTTGGGTCCTTGGTGGGTAGGGGCCCTTGTGGGGGAGGAATTGGGAGCAGATATCCTTTTGACAGCTCTGCAGGGAACGGAAACCAAACTGGGTGAGAAGTCTGAGATAAACCAGCCACATAGCAGTCCCCTTTCCGCCCCCGCACAAGTGGGTCTCCCCACAGGAAGGCAAATTCTCTTTCCCCACTCAGGGCCTTGGCCTCCTTGTCCAGCATTTTCAACATACTTGATGCTATTATTTTGCTTAGAAATGTTTTAAACAAAGTTTAAATCCAGACATCTCAACTGGAATTAACTTTTTTACATCTTCCAGGTTTTTATTGCTGTAATAACAAGTCTGATGGCTTAAAAACTATTGAATTTATATCTTATTTAATTTTATAGGTCTTCACTGAGCATCTAGTATGTGCCTCACCTACAGGCAGGGTACATTCAATGCCTGAATTCCTTCAACTCATTCCGTTTTAAAAACAGAAAAAAGTGTCAGCAATAGTTAATATTATAGGGTTGAGAATAGTTAATATTCTCAACCCTATTTTCAGTATAGAAACTATTTTCACAGGTTTCATTTTCACAGCCTGTAACTTTCTCATGTCTAAATATTTATTGAAAGTACATTTTAAAGTATTAATTTTTTTCCAGAAAAATAGGATATTGTAAAAAAAATAAAGTGCTCTGTCAGGAACATGGTCAGCTACCTGAGGAAGCAGAAACTGTCCTACCTTGCACTTATGGATGCTGACATTTTTTTCATTTTCAGGTCTTCCTTTTTCAAGTAATTTGTGCCAAATGCCCAAAATAATGAAATTTAGAAAGGCATTTTTCCTTCTCTCAGTTTTTTCTCCATCTTTTAATTAGGAGGATGGACGAGGCTCTCATTAGAATCCCTCTTGAGTCCACAATCATTATTTATATTATAAATATACTTCTGTTAACCCTAGTCATCCTTTGTTCTCCTTCTTCCTTGACACTAAGGTTTAGTAACTCAAGGTGAGAACTCCCTAAATGGCAAGCTGTGACAAGACAATGCACTGGGAATAGGTGGCAGGGAGACAGGTACCTGCAGTGGGGCAGGTGCTGAGGACCCCAACAGCTGTAGAGAATGGATGTTCAGGCAAGCAGGTAGAGCATGGTATCCAGGGAGGATGTGGGTGATTTAAAAGACTCCAGGAGGGGCTTCACTGGTGGCGCAGTGGTTGAGAGTCCGCCTGCCGGTGCAGGGGCGCGGGTTCGTGCCCCGGTCCGGCAACATCCCACATGCCGCGGAGCCTGCGCGTCCGGAGCCTGTGCTCTGCAACGGGAGAGGCCACAACAGTGAGAGGCCCGTGTACCGAAAAAAAAAAAAAAAAAACCTCCAGGAGATCAGGACATATGCAGCAAGATTGGGGCCATAGCGTCTCCAGTTCCTGGATTGGAATGGGTTGGGTAGTGGGAATGGTGAATCTCTAAGGACACGGCAAGACTCTCCTCTCAGAGGGTCTAGAAGGACTGCCCGGGTTCCCGTGGCAGATCCTCAGGCCCAGAGAAACCAACCCTGAGTCCCACAGACAGAAGTTAAGCATGTTGTTGGGATGACAGAAACCTTGTCACAAAACTGAGTCTCAGGGTCCAAGCAAGGCTCTCAGCAAGGATCAGTTGGCATTGTGTCACATCAGGGCTGACCCTAAGTTCCTTAGCTCCTGAGCGCAGAGCTTGGGGTGGGGCTCAGCCAGCCTGCAGGGGTGGTCACAGGGTTGCAGGTAGGTGGAGAGGTCTAGCTGGCTGGGCTGAGGCCCCTTTGGAGAACAAGTGATGAGAGCCAGGAGCAAGGTCTCCAATGAGATGAGTGAGGTTGGGTAGGTGGGCACAGATTACCCAGTAGGGTTTCTGCATAGTCTGAGCAGCTTGGGTACAGGTGGAGCAGATGGAGAAGAAATGCAGGGGGAGAGGGTTGGGAGCTGGTGGTAAAGGGGAAAGTGAGCATATTCACAACCAGATAAAGACATAGAGAGGCCATTCCCTGACCTCCAGAATGAGAGGCCCCTAGGGAATATCCCAAGCACCCCTTCTTTGTGCTCCTTACTTGGGACTTCTCCTTCCTCAGCTCTACTTCCCCAGTCCCTCAGATCTCAAGAGGCCCTTGAACCCTGCTCACAATGGGTATGTTACTCATTAAGTATTTCCTTCTGACTCAGCTCCTGGCCTGAAAGAGGACGAGGAGAACCATCAGGTCAGCAGTCTGGCTGACATCTCCTCTTCAGATCCTGTAGGCAGTGCCAGCCCTTTGGATCCCAGCCGAGATAAGAAGAGGTACTGACAAGGACTGTATTTGGGCAGCTGGGAAGGGGTGGTGGTGAAGATACGGCTTGTTTAGAGCCCCAGACTAAATTGAAAAGAAACTTTATGATTCTTTCCACTCCTGGGGAATTTCTGACCAGGCAGGTAGGCAGACAGACAGACATACCTCCCTATCCCAGTTCAGCACTGACCCCCTTCATCCCAGATCTCCAGCCAGGATACCCTGATAGTGTCTCTCTCTGCCCTGCCTGAGTCTGTCCTCCTCATTCCATTCCAAAAATCTTTCTCCAACCATGGCTCACCAAGAACTGCACCTCTGTGCCACTTCTCTAGAATTCCTGGCAAGCAGCTCCCTGCCAGCTTCAGGGCTAAGTTCACCTACTGCTTTGTGTCTCTCAGCAGACCCTTGATTTGGGGTGTTGTGCTCCTGCTGGGCCTGCTGGTGCTGGCGGTGGTGCTGTTTGCTGTGATGGCCAAAAGGAAAGGTAGGTAGCTGTCCACCTGCCTATCTCAGGATGGCCCCCTGGTCCTGTATCAGTCAGTCTTGCATTCAAGGCTGAGAATCTAGGTCTGCTCCCCCTACAGATGGGCTTCAGTAAGAGTCTCCAGACCCTAGAATTCCCATGGCTGAGGGGTAGAGGAGAGCAGAGATTCAGTGGGAGGCGGCCTGGGGAGAAACAGGAATTGGAGAGGGTGAGACAGTGGGATTGGGGAGAGGTGACTGGAGGAGGTGGGGGATTTCGGGAGATGGATTGAGTGTTGAGGCAGGTTGAGGGGAGCTGTGGAAGCAGTAAGTGGGTGGGGGGAGAGTTAGGGCTGGCTGGGGAGACGGAAGGGGAAAACTTTGCTGGTGGGAGTGGGGAAGGTGAGTATGGGCTAGGACAGAGGTTTCCAAAGTTTCTGAAGGGCGTGAGGGGGGCACTGAGTCAGCACAAGAAGCAGACTGTGCGTCTGTCCTCTGCCCTGCCAGGGAACAGGCTTGCTGCCTGTGGACGATTTCAGAGCAGTGGAGTCTCAGGCTTGGTAAGAGACCTCCGCAGGCCCCCAGCCAAATTCCCCAGGCCCTCCCTCTGCCACAATCATTGAGAAGTCCCAGGATGATGGGGTGGAGAAAAGACTGGGACCCAGTAGAGGTCCAAACCCTCTTCCTAAATGCTGTAAACTTGGCAACAATGGGCTCCCACCTTCCCACCTTGCTATCCACCTCCCCAGATTTGTAGAGGAACTTGGGGCTTGAAAATCTTCAAAGTGAAGCCTTCTTGCCCACTGACATGCTCAGGATTGAAGAGACAGATCCAGTCTGGTCCTAGGCTTCCCATCTAAGGGAACTGGGGCAGAGGGAGGCATTTTCTCTTTGCCTGACTTGCCTGCTTCTGTTACAGGCGCCCTCCTCCGTAGTCCACCACATCAGTGACTCTGGACTGGCTGCTGATTTGCCATCGGATGTACCGTATGTTAGGCTCGACTCGCCACCTTCCTTTGACAATAACACCTACACCAACCTTCCTCTTGATTCCCTGTCAGGGAAACACCCACCCACAGCCCCGTCCTGTTCGCCCCCTCTGCCTCCTAAGGCTGAGATCTGCTCCAAGCCTGTGACATACGCCACAGTCATCTTCCCTGGAGGGGACAAGAGTGGAGGAGCCTCCTTCGAGCCAGCCCAGGATCCACCTAATAGCGAGATTCCACCCAGCTAAGCTGTTCACCATCCTGTAAACTCAGAGAGATCATCCCCAGGGTTCTGTGTAGCCATCCACGCAGCCTGTGCCCTAGATCCTTAGGATATCAGAGCAACGAGGGTCTTTAGGATCTGATCTAATATCTTGACTTGTCTCACCTGGTGATACTTGGAACGATTGAGGTGTCTGGGGAAGCCCCCCCACGCTAGTTCCTCTGCCATTACACCACACGGCTAAATAAACTCTAAATGATAATATATGAGCTCTTGATGCTTGAGGGGGAAGGAAAGGGCCCAAGTTTGACTTCACATGGCCCGAGAACTGAAAAGACTGGTCCAGGGTTTGTGCTGTATGATCTCCTGCCTGTTCTGCTAGTGGGGAAGTGGTTTCCCTCCCTGGTCAGAATACTGCACACAGTTTGAATTAAGGGGCATCAAGAAGACTTCTTCAAAAGTATTTCCTGCCTTTATCAGGATACCTGAAAGTACAGAGTCATTTGCTTGAGTCTAGAAATCTCTTCTGCTTTCTGCTCTATACCTTGTAAACAAGTGACATCTTGTGATGTAACGACATATGGTGGGAGAAGGGGGATAATGATTAGTTAAAGGAGACTCAGGACAGATGGGGTATGAGAGATGGAGTTGAAAAGAAACAGGAGTAAGATCAGAAACTGAAATAGATACCAAGCTTAATCCTTGGCAGGACAAAGGATTTTCAAGCACCAGGAAATAAAAGAACTTTGCAGACATCAGTTTTACCAGAGCTGGCTCTTTCTCAACTGGGTGATCATCTGGTAGTTCTGTTCCCTTTGGCCTGAACTCTGAGCCTGGGACGAGACCAGTGGAAAAAGGGCATGGGGGTGAGGGGAGGAGGAACAAATGGTGAGGGTATGGCCATGGTTCAGTGTAAATGAAAGCTAGTCCAGGCTGGGGATAGGAGGCCCTTTAAGGTTTCTGCCATGATTTCTTCTCAACTGTTCAGTTTGAAAATATTTGCCCATACTGAGATGAGAGACTTAAATGGAGAAGATGAGGTGCTCAGGAACCCAGTCTTTTACAATCATGGAGAACTAAGCAAAAAGAGGTTTTCGCCATCTGGACCATCTGGAAGGGCCCTAAGCTTGGTCTAGGTATCTGAGGAGAAGGAACAGGCAGGGACTGTGTAAGTCTAGTGATGCTATTTTCAGGAAGCTCTGGCAGGATGTTTTGAGCTTCCTCTGATGAAGTCTCAGCCTGTGACAGAACCTAAATTTACTCTGTCCCTTAGGGAGGCAGGAGCTGCCCACCAATCAACTAAGCCCTCATTTCCCCTGGCTTAGATGACTGGGGACTTGCCTGGTGGGAAGGCAAGGTGGCGGGGGGGGGAGGGCAGGAGAATGTGGGGGAAGGGCAGAATAGGTCTAAAAAGCACACCTCTGGGAGAAACGTACCCTGGTCCGAATGTAGTTTGAACTTTTTAGAACGTGACAGAAGTAAAGGTATATTTAACAATACAAAAGAAAATACTAAGATAATCAATTGGCTGGAAGAGAAGAGGGAAGGAGAAATATATTAATTCCATCATTGCTTTGGTTGGTATTCATAGACTTCCAACCAGAGTCATAGGTGTAAAAGTAACTGCTAAGATGAAAATACTAAACTAAATTTCATTATAAGGAACACAAAAACAAAGCAAAGAAAATGCAGGTGACATGGTGAGATGACTGCTTCATATCAGAACCTTTGGAATTCAGTTAAAGAAGTTCTCAGAGGGGGCTTCCCTGGTGGCGCAGTGGTTGAGAGTCTGCCTGCTGATGCAGGAGACACGGGTTCGTGCCCCGGTCCAGGAGGATCCCACATGCCGCGGAGCGGCTGGGCCCGTGAGCCATGGCCGCTGAGCCTGTGCGTCCGGAGCCTGTGCTCCGCAACGGGAGAGGCCACAGCAGTGAGAGGCCCGCGGACCGCAAAAAAAAAAAAAAAAAAAAAAAAAAAAAAAAGAAGTTCTCAGAGGAAAATTCACACCCTTAACAAGAATTAAGCATCTTACTCAAATAGCTAGTTAATTTTAAAGGAGAAAAATGACATAACTAATACATAAATAAAAGAGCTTATTCTTTGAAGTAAAATGAAATAACAAAGTGTTAGCTAACTTTACTCAAGAAGGTGGATGAAATAAATGACAAGGGGGAAATCATCACAGATATAAACACAAGGAATACTGCTAAGACAGCAATTCTCTGCAAATTGATTTATAGATTCAACATAATCTCTATCAAAATTGCAGCTCTCCTTTTTGTGGAAACTGTGGAAACTGACAAGCTGATCTAAAAGTCATATGGAAATGCAAGGGACCCAGAATAGCCAAAACAATCTTGAAAATGAATAATAAAGTTGGAAGACTCACACCTCCTGATTTTAAAACTTACTACAAAGCTGCAATAATCAGGACTGAGTGTATTGGCATAAGGGTAGACACATAGGCCAACGGAATAAAACTGACAGTTCAGAAAAAAACCCATACACCAAATAAAACCATAAATCAACAGGAGTGTTCAGTCATTTAAATGGGGGAAAGAATAGTCTTTTCAATAAGTGGTGCTGAGAAAGTGTATATCCACATGCAAAAGAATGAATTTGGAAACTTACCATTCACTATATGCAAAAATTAACTCAAAATAATCAAAGACCTAAATAAAAGTTAAAACTATAAAACTCTTAGAAGAGAACAGAGAAAAAGCATCTTTGTGGCCTAAGATTGGCAATGGTTTCTAAGATATGATACCAAAGTACAAGCAACCAAAAAACAAAAACAAAACAGATAAACTGGACTTCATCAAAACAAAACACTTTTGTGCTGCGAAACAGTACCATCATGAATGTGAAAAGACAATTTATAGAATGAGAGAAAATATTTGTAAATCAAATCTGATAAGGGTCTAGTATCCAGAATATATAAGAAACTCTTCAAGCTCAACAAAAATGCAAATATTCCAACAACAAATGGACAGAGGATTTGAATAGACATTTCTCTAAGAAGATATACAAGTGGCCAATAAGCTCATAAAAAAATGATCAACATCATTAGTCATTAAGGAAATGAAAATCAACACCACAATGAGATACCACTTCACAATCACTAGAATGGCTATAATCAAAAAAACAAATAATAACAATTGTTTGTGAAGATGTGAAAAACTGGAATGCTTACACATTGCTGGTGGGAATGTAAATGGTACAGCAACTTTGGAGAACAATTTGACAGTTCCTTTAAGAGCTAAACAGAGAGTTTCTGTATGACCCAACAATTCCATTCCTAGGTATATACTGAAGAGAACTGAAAACATATGTTCATACAAAAACCTGTACACAAATGTTTGTCATAGCATTATTCATAATAACCAAAATGTGGAAACAACCCAAATATCCATTAGCTCATAAATGGATAAACAAACTGTGGCATATCCATAAAAAGGAATGTTATTCAGCCACAAAAAGGAATTCTACAACATGGAAGAACCTTGAAAAGATTATGTTAATGGATCTCACCTTATTATATAAGATGGAATCAGTTCATCTCAAAGCCTCCCTGGCCTCCGGTCTAGCTCTGATTCTAATTTCTGCCATAGTTGCATTAATGACTGTTAAGAGTTAAGAAAGATCTAAGTTTCATGCTTTAGAAACACAGGCTTTTATTTTGACAAAGATATAGATAAAGGCTAGCATATTTAATATATTTACTATACAGTATCTTAAAAAGGAGACTTGAGGGGCATATCTTTGTATTACATGGAATAAAAGAATCATGGTTCCTTCAGATGATTTTTGTTCATTTGTTTTAACATATATATTCTTGAATTTCTTCTTCATCTTTATTCTCCTTGACATCAGCCACTCTGACAAATCCTGAAAATAGGAACATAAAGAGTAATACAAACACAAAGAATTTCCTCAGCAATTACAAATTTGACTCATGGCCTGGAATAGGAGGAGATTTGCTGGGCCCTAAAGCAAGAAACTATATTCTTTCCTCTCTTTTACTTGCCCATATCTTTTTTTTTTTTTTTTTTTTTTTTTTTTTTTTTTTTTTTGCGGTAGGCGGGCCTCTCACTGTTGTGGCCTCTCCCCTTGCGGAGCACAGGCTCCGGAGCACAGGCTCAGCGGCCACGGCTCACGGGCCCAGCCGCTCCGCGGCATGTGGGATCCTCCCAGACCGGGGCACGAACCCGCGTCCCCTGCATCGGCAGGTGGACTCTCAACCACTGCGCCACCAGGGAAGCCCTACTTGCCCATATCTTATCATTTACCTTCACAGACATTACATTGTGGTTTCTAAGGCCTTCTTTCTCCCTTAGTGACCATCCAGCTACTCCAAGGGAACAATCTATTTGTTTAAGCTGGGACCAAGGAGGAACTTCCTGTGCCTAAGGGTTATAGATGCTGAAACAAAGGGCCAAGAGAGGCTCTTACACTGCTGAACAATATAAGGGGTCTCTGTCTAGGCTGGGTCCGGCACTGTGAGAGAAGGACAATTACCTCTGGAGCAAGGACTAATCCTAATTATCTGCATGTCCCTTCTTATTTGGAGGTACAGTCTTTGACTGCTTGTGAGTAAGAATCTGAGACTATTCTTTATGTCTCTCAGACAAGGGTTCCAGGAAGGAATGCTTACTCTGCAAATTTCCTTCAAAGGAGTTATTTTCCTCCAGGAATTCTCCCTCTATCCAAATCCTGGTCAAGCAGGTGTCAAAAGGTCTGATGACGTTAGTCAAGGACATGGACTCTCTCTTTCCGTATCTCATTACAGAGGCTTTTAGCTCAGAGACCCACTGGTGATAGACAGGGCAGGTCACACATCGAGAGAAGAACTCCTTAAAGTACTGAAAGGAAGCGAAGGTCCATTAGCTCAGGGATTAGTACCTCCACTCCACTCCATCAGAACTTACAGCAGTCCCCACTCAGCATACTCACTCAGGGCTGGGTTAACAGAAAGGAGTAAAAGTAGGCCCAGATGGTAAAGTAGGCCCAGAAAGTCTGTTTTGAGATACAGAGGAACTGGAATGTTTTAGACTCAGAAGGCAGGGATGCAGGGAGATGTGTCAAACTATAGACTGAGCCAGAGTGGTCCACTGAGAAAGGCTAAGGGTTAACATTTTAATGGTACTGGGTAGTAGCTGTGCAAATCCAGAAAGTTAAGGAATCCAGTCCTGACCATGCAAGAATATCTGGGAGGATACATGAGGTAGGTGGAAAGACTTTCTAGGTGGAGTAAAAAAAGGGCTCAAGGGGGAAAAAAGGGACAGAGGCAGCAAGGAGAAGAGTAAGGGAGAGATGCAGGTGGCAGAAAGAGTACCATAACTTAGGTGTTAGTTGAAGGGTAACGGAGACAGGTACCTTGAGGGTTTGGCGGGGAGTCTCTGAGGGAGTATGCACGAAGACACCCTCTGGCATCTTCTGTAACATTAGCACATGGCATTCTAGGAATCGGACAAAGCCATGTGAACCAAATAGTGAGGCATTGGTTCTTTTCACCAACTGGCGAGCCTTGGAGAAGTGGTGCTCAAATAGCTTCCACTGTGAGTCCTGGGCAAACCTGAAAGGGAAGAATCACAGCTCTCAGCTCTCTCCCCTGCTTACCAACCATGGCTCTTTCATAGAACTGTCACTTTTTTAAGGCTCTAAGATCTCCTAGATAGTCAGAATTGTGATTCTGGTAAGTGGCCAAGGCTACTAACTCACATGTAAGGAGATTTAAAAGGAAACCAATGATATTCAGCCATGCCATGGGTTATCTTGCACTTAAATGTAACTATAAACCAAACCCTTAATCTATAAGCCCAAACCTGTTAAGGGACAAGAAGAACCCTACAAATAAGATGGGGGGTAAATGGGAGGTGGTCTTTAGAAGTGGGTTGGATGAGAGAAGCCGCCGCAATGAGAAGCCCACACACTGCAATGAAGAGTAGCCCCCGTTCGCCGCAACTAGAGAAAGCCCGCGCGCAGCAACGAAGACCCAACACAGCCAAAAACAAATAAATAAAATAAATAAATTTATTAAAAAAAAAACAAAAACAAAGAAGTGGGTTGGAGATGTGGAACAGTCCTGCCTGGGAGGGCAAAAGGCAGTAGTTTAAATGAGTTCATGGTGTCCTCAAATTTCTACCCTTTCCCACAGCCCTGAGTAACACACTGGTACCCCACATTACCACATGGCTAGAGAGGAGTGGACCCCCAGCATGACATTGCTCTGAGAATTTAGAATGCAGCTGTGCTCATAATGTTGAATGAAATGCAGACATTCCCCAAAGGGCCGACACAGCCATCCTGTGGACAGAGAAAGTAACCAGGTTAGTATAAGTTGTCCACGTAGGAAGTGGTATAGAAGGTGTGTGGTACAGGGGAGGAGACAGCACCTGAAAGGCAGACATCCCTGAATCACAACGTGGTTCCTAGACCTTAAGGAACCAGAGGCCAGGAGCAGAGGCCATGCCTAAGGGACAGGCTCATGACTGCCTATGTTCCAAACCCAGGGCCCCACCTGAGGTCTGAATCCCTCAGGAGTACAGCAGAGCCCAGCACAAATTTACCTTTTCCATAGAGCAGCAGATCTAAGCAAGCAGAATAGAAGCAGGCCAGGCCAAGGACATCATGACCCTGGGAAATGAGCGCCCACTGACTCTCCAACACACGGACACACAGGTCAAATCTGCCGAAAGACAGAGCCACTGGGACCGGCTAGAGAATGGGGAGGGTAGTATAGGAGAGGAGGGGATCTTACACTTTCAAAGCAGACTAATATCCCCTAAATCTCCTCTCCATAACTCTATTTATATAGAGAGCATCTGTGCCTGGGATCAGACCTGTCTCTAAGGCAAAGGAAGTGGGAAAATGACTCTGAGACAATTTCCAGGGTCTTGATCAATTACCTACCTCCCTGCAGAAAAATGGGGGAAAAAAGGAATATTTGGTAGCTCAGACTCTGCATTTCTACTCCTGACCCCTCAAACTTAAGACAATGCTTCCTGGAGTGACTAGAGAAGAGACAGTCCTGGCTGTGGAGAGGGAACAGTTTCTCCCTCTCCACTCTAAGCTTCTCTGGAAGATCATACCCTCCCTTCTAAGGCAACAAATACAAAGGACAGAAAATGATCTTCATACTTTTTCTTCAGAAATGCAGATCTGAAGAGAACTGAGAGAACCAGATTCTCCAGAGCTGGTTTCTTGAGGTGTCTGCATATCTCACGAGCTTGAAGACCTAAGGAGGTTAAAGAGCATCATGTGAGGTCTAGAGGCGAACCTGGCCTCTCTAAAAGCCCTAGGCCCACCAGCGTCAGGCCCCATTACCCAGCCTGACGGAGAAGTCAAGATGGCCGAGGCAGAGCTTGGTGTAGGCCAAGGCCTGCATGAGCTGGGCTGTGGCCAACAAGCCCTCCCTGGAGAACCAACAGAGGCTGTTTTTCTGAATGGCCATCTGCTCACAATGCAGCCATTTCTCCTTGTCACCCATGTTCTGGGAGAACTGGGAGAGGGCCATGTAGGTAGAGACAACCTGCAGGGCAACAAACATGGGGTAAATATTCAGACTGTACAGTCAGGCTGCATCTCCATCTCGTCCTTTTCCTGCATAAGAGCCCCCTGCATGCTTTGCGGCTCACTCAGTCAGCACTCCTGGGGGCCCCACCACTCACCTCAACTCCAGCTATGAAAACACACTCCTTCTCACCCCTACACTTCTAATTTGGTCATTCTCACTGCCTGTTCTTGAAACAAACCACTTTCTCCATCTGCGCCTCTTGTTTCTCCCCAATCCGAGACTTTCCCCTTCAAAACGCTGGCCAAACTGCACCTCTTCTATGTTTTCTCTAATTAAGTCCTCTGATTCTTGCCCCTTAGAACTCTTCAGAACTGCTGCCTAGATCTCTGTTATCAGTTGCGTGCACATGTGACATCATTGATGACACTCTTGAAACACTGTGTTCGTTAGGTTTCCAATAGAATAATCTTATTAAAGTATAAGCAGACTCGGTCACTCCACTTCTAAGAAGCCACTAACAGCTTCCCACCTTCTTTAGAGTAAAAGCCAAAACCCCTACAGTGGCCTCCAAGGCCGGCACCATCTCCCATCCCCCTCCCTAGACTCTGACTCATCTCCTGGGTCTTCCACCTCTCCTCCCTCCCCTCTAGTCACACTAGCCTCCTCACTGTTGCTCAAACACAGAGGACATGCCTTGTGCATTCGCTATGCCCTCTTCCTCTCCACTCTTCACTCTTCTCCCAGATAGCCATGTGGCTTACTTTCTCATCTCCTTCAGATAGTTGCCCACAAGCCACCTGCTCAGTAAGGCTTTCCCTACTATCTTATTAAAATTGCATCCCCCCCCGCCCCGCCCCGCACCCAGTTCCCAGAACTCCATGTCCTCTGGTCTTCACGTAATTTTTCTTCATTGTATTTATTATCACCTAACATAGGACATATTTCACTTATCTGTTTCCCTGGAACCAAGATCAGTGCCTGGCACAGAATAGGTGTTCATCAAATATTTGTTGAACAGATGGATAAAAGAGAGATGTAGACAGATGGACACTAAAATTAGGAAGACATATTTCCCTTTCTTCTTTTTTCCTAAGTCAGCAATTCTGATCCTTTTTTTCAGACCACTGGCTTCTTTGAGAATCTGATGAAAGCTATGATCCCTTCCCTACTTCCTATCACTCCCCAAATGCTCTTTTGAACATACACACACAAGTCAACATTCAGTGCAGTGTTCACAGATAGCTTCGTACCTGGAAGCCCATGTATAAACTGCAAATTGAGAACCCTGCTCAAACACAAGATCAGTGGTGTCCCGTTAAGTCTGGGTTACTGTGGAACCACACTTAACCAGGGACTTGGCAGGGTCTCTCCCCCTAGCATTTTAAGTTTCTGAGTGAGGACAGATGTAAACCAAGGGCTGGCTTACCTGGGCTTCACTGGCAGACTCCTTGGCTGAATTCTCCTGCATAAGAATGGCCAGGCAGGCAAACCTGCGGCTGCTGGCTGTGGCCTCCAGGTTGTAGAGCTGCCAGAGCAGGGAGAGGCATTGCACCTGCTGCTGCAGGATTGCCAGCTTCTTCTTACTGGTGTGAAGCAAAGGGTGGTTAGCATGCCCTTATTCTTCACCAGTGTCCGCTATCCTTTCCCACAAGAAATCTGAGTCTATTCACCCAGACTTTCAGACTCAGAAAGGTTCCTGGGATCCCACTACTTCTAACCCAATATGCCTTTGAAATTCATCCCTCTCAACCAGAAAAAAAGTTTTCAGAGAGGTTTTTTAAAAAAGGTTTCATTCTTTGAATTGCTCTTTTGGTTGAATACATTTCCTATAAATTATTATAGCTCAATAACCAGGTAGCAACTTAGTATTATGTGTATATATATCCGAGAAATAATATTGATATTAAATTGCCATATATGTGTATGTGTACACACAATACACATATATGTATCTTTATTTGAAAGAGACAGGATAATACCATACTCCAAAAACTAAAGAAGTCCTCATTCAGCTACACTGAATTGGCTGTAAAAAGAGCAGTCTTTATAGTCAAATAGGCAAAACTCCAGGCTGGGTCCTAGTTTAGTTCTCTGTGGCCCTAAATGGAAGCAGGACAAGTTGGCTAGGCTTCTCACTTCTCACTAGGATTGTCTGGGGGTTGGCTCTGGGCACAGGAACGCCAGCATTTCTCTAGGAATGTTTGGAAAATGACACCAAACCAGGTCCAAGGGAAACTCCTGTTCAGCAGACGAAGGGCTTGCCTAGCCAATTTTTTGGCCAAGGTGATCTGTCCCATGTTGAAACAGACCTGGAGACAGTAAAATGAGAAACAGTAATGTAAATGTGGGAAGAGTATTGAGGACAAGGTTCTGGATGTAACACACTGGCTTTTATTTTGGAATGTGTACTTGGGGCCCTTGAGCTGCTAGAGTGAGCTGAGTTGGAGCAGAGCCTGGCCACGCTACCAGGCACCAGTAGGGCCACGAGCCAAGTAAAGGAGTGAGAAAACAGAATTACGGAGAAAGCACTCTCCTTTCTCATCTCCCACACATTTGTCAGTGAGTAGTAGAGGAAGGCTGTGATTTAGAAAGTGATGCTGCTAGACTCAGATGGGATTATCATTTGGGCAGAGACTGAGATGCTTCAGATGCCATGGAAAGCATCTGAGATATCACCAAATCCCATATCCCTCTTCATAAACAAGTTGTACCACCATAGTGCATTTGACGGCAGGATCTGAGGAACTACCTTGAGGTTATCATATACCTGCATGTTCTATGGCTAAATCCTCCAAGAAAATGATAAAGTCTATGGTGATTTCTGAACAATCTTAGGAAGACTGCACAATAATTCTTTCTTATAAAGGGAAAGAAATAATTATTTAACTTTGCTCTAAAGACCTTTTGGTTGAAACACAAAGAATGCAATACCTTGGACAACTCTAATATTCCCTTTGGTGTTCAAAGGCATTTATACACATTAGGTTTACTCTCCTAACCAAGGTATCTTAAGGTTCACATTGAAACTAGTTTTTATTTATTTTATTTTAAAGCTCGGCTCTCTAACAAAACATCCCCCATGGTTTTATGAAGTCATAATTTATAACTTGATAAATAATCATTCCAACATATTTTGTTCTGTTGGATTTAACAGTAATGAGGCTGGGAGAAGTTGCTGTTATGAGTTATTCATCCAGAATAAGTAAGTTTACCCTTATTTGTCTTTTGAAAATGGAATATCTCATGGCATGCTTTCCCCAGAGTTTCTATTTGATATACAAATCTCATTCCCTGGGGAAATTTGTTATAAATGATATAGAATGATCTACAAGGTATATTTATTTATTTATTTTAAAACAAGATGTGGAACGGAGTATAGAGAGCTCCTATTTGTATATAACAAAGGAAGGGGAAAGATTATATACATTTATGTATGCTGAGCCCCTCTGGTAGAATACATAAAGAGGACACAGTGGCTCAGTGGTAGGATTGCAGGGAGAGACTTTGAAATGTATGTTCTTTTCTTCCTTCTAGCTTTATTGAGATATATTTGACATATAACATTGTGTAACTTTAAGGTGTACAATGTGATGATTTTTTAAATTGAGGGATAACTGACATACAACATTGTATTAGTTTTAGGTGTATAACATAATGATTCGATATATGGATATACTGGAAAATGATCACTACAGTAAGTTTGATTAACATCCATCGCCACATATAGTTACAATTTTTTTTCTTGTGACTAGAACTTTTAAGGTCTACTCTCTTAGAAAATTTCAAATATACAATACAGTATTGTTAACTACCGTCCCATGCTGTGCATCACATCTCCAGAACTTATATCTTTTGACTACCTTCACCCATTTTGTTCACCCCTGCATCCCCCTGAATTAGTTTATATACACTCCAGTGAGCAAAGGGCATGACAGGCAATTCACAGAAATAAATGACCAATAAACATTTAAAGAAGACTTATAATATCTGATGTTGGTAAGGATGTGAAGAAGTGAGAAAAACTCAAATTCATATAATACTGTGGTGGACAATTTGGCATTATATTTATTAATTGTAAAATCATTCATATTGTCTGCCTTAGCAAAATTTCCACCTCTGGGAATTTCTCTTACAGAAACACTCTCACAAGGGAATAAAGAGATATTTACAAAAATATTCACTGTAGAAATGTTTATAATAACCCCAAATTAGAGACAACCTAAATGTACATGAAGAAGGAAATGGCTAAGTAAATTTGATATATGGATATAACGTAGTACTTGGCACCTGTAACTATGATTGGATGTATGCCAATATGCAAATATGTTCAATCTGTATTTTTAAGAATAAAAACCAGATGCAGAAAAAAGACAATGTAGAATTATGATTCTATTTTTAAAATAATGGAAAACAATAATGATATGACTATGTGTGTATAGCTGGTGGAATTCACACCAATTATTAACTATGCTGGGGGTGACATGGGATTAGTAAGCGCTCTTTCACTTTCTACATGTATTTCTGTTTTGAATTTGAATCACATTTATAATTGCACGCAAAAAAAGAGATTTTAAAGGAAATAACAGGATATTCCTCAAGGAGAAACAACCCAAACTTCAAGGTTACCCCCTGTCCTCACCTCTGACCGAAGACAGCAGAAAGTGGCCTCCTCAAACTGACAGATCTTCACCTTGTGCTTTTTAAAAAACGAGAATGCTGAGGGTTGGCCCAGAAGGCTGCTTGCCTTCCTCAAATAAAGGAAGGCCTCCAAACAAGACAAGGGATGGAGAAAATGGATTAGGATTTGGATGTTGCTAAGCGTGTGACTGGGGCGAGGGCTAGATCAAGGTTATGATGAATTTGAACTGGGGCAGGATTCAGTTAGAAATGGGGAGCTGGACTGTGTGTGCAGGAGTTGGGGCAGGGCTGGCAGCACATGGTGCTCCTTCACTCCCACTTCATATTTTCTCCTAGACCCCTTACAGCTCCTTTCTCTCTCCCACTTTCCTCCACTTTTCATTGCAAGTTACTTGATGGTAAGAAATCCCTATAAAATTCCCCTAGTCATAGGGCTCAGCTCAGGGGCAGAGAGCAGAGCTTGCTCACCATGTAATTATCTGACAGGTCCAAGGAGGCAGCGGCAGCCTCCAGCAGGTAGTAAAACGCACAAGTGGTTTCTCCAATGACCAGGCAGTGCTGGGTGAGAGGTGACAGCGCTAACTTCAGGACTTCCTTACAGTGGCAGGGCTTCGTGGTCAACATGTCTTTCTCGGGGCTGGTCTGAGCCAGTTTCCTGTTCACTTGATCAAGGAACTCTTCCTCTGTTCTTTGTGGAGAGAAGATGAAGAGCTGAGAGTGGCCGCCCAGCAGCCACTCTTGCTGAGGCATTACCAGGTCTCAAAGCCACTTTGTCCAGGAAGCTTTCCTTTGTAATTCATTAATTCTATGTCTATCTTTTCTCCTCCATTGCTTCATAAGGTTTTGAAAGTCAGGGACCTGGTCTATAATGGCAAAGCCCTATTAGGGAGTTTTAAAAACCGAAAGCCAAAGTACCTCACAAACTAAAGGAAACGGCCACACCTGAAGAATAAACTAACACTGTTACATGAAAACATAAAAATGATACAAAGCAGTAAGTAATAATACCTTTATCTATTACCACATTTGAACTCCATCATGGCATATTTGAATATTATTTTATACAATACCACCACCTTATCCTACAATAACCCTGCCGTTCAGGTAGGCAAAAATTACCTCCCTCTTACAGATGAGGAAACTGAAGCTCAGAGAGGTTAAGTGACTTATGTATGACCTCACAGCTACTGAGTAGAACCAAAACTAGAGTTCACCTTTCTGACTACTAGTCCAATGCGCTTTCTAAAGGCACCACGAGTTCAAAAGAGGTCTGATCTCTCTGAGATAGAATGATCGAAAAAAGTGGGAACTGAGGAGGGCTTTGAAGGATGGTGAACATTCTGTTAACTGGAAGGATGTGGATGCCACTGAGTATGTTTAAAAGGGAGAACTGTGTGAGCAGAGACACAATACGTGTGGGGGTGATTCATGCAGAATGTAGATTTTTGTTTGAAAACTGAAGGAAATCAGGTTGGATAAGTATAATAGGAAACTCGAGAGTGGCTGATGAATTCAAGGTAGGAACATGTAAAACTGATAAGACAGGCATTAGAAAGCCAGGGAGTATATAGTTATGAGATGTAAAATCATTTTAATATCATCTGGGCTCAAAAGTAATTGGGAAGGCAAATTTATAGCTGAAAACAATCTGCTACATGTACAATACATTTGAGAGCTATTAAAGTTTTGCTTAATCACTAAAAAATAATTTCCCTACAAACAATCAAAAATTGCCTTTCTGATTCTCTGTTAACTTGAATTTTGGGCTGAGTACAAGAGTCACTGCTCCTGGGTGGTCAGATGCCTTCCTTGTCTGTAGGTAAGGTGAGTGCCCTAGTTTAATGGTTATCTGTGTCTCACTTCCTGGCCTCCTCCACGCCCACTCTCAGCATCTCCATCTACCTGCAGTGTTCCCTTGTGGAGGCCTCCTGACTTCTGGGTGATTTTGTCTGGAACTGAAAACTGTCTGTAAGGAGAAAGAGATGATTATCTTTAATTGCGCATATTTGTATTAACTGAGAATATTTAAAATTCCTGACTACCTTTCCACTGCAGCTTAGTTCATGACCTAATTGCCTCCCCCATTATAAAAATGATAAGTTTAGGTTTAAAATTAGCCTTACACACAAGATTAGGGTGCTAATTTTTTCCTTAAATGCAACTATTTGTGATTCAAATAGTAACTCCTTTCATTCTCAAACTTCCCAAACCAATTCCTAATTCTGTTTGCAAAAGAAATGAATAAAGAATGTGTTCATCTGGTCTGATGACTAATTCTAATAGGAGAAATCCAAGAATATATCTTGATCAGATTTACGACTAGATGGGAGCGAACCACAGATCCTAAGACCTAGTGAAGCAAATCATGAGGGCATAAGATGCCACGTCCCACCAGAGTCACAATGACCAGCGGGGGTTTTCAGCTTTACCTAGCTGGCCTTAAATAACCTTTATCTTCTAGATTTGCCTTTTTCTCTGCAGCTGTCTTCTGACCAAAAAGCAAAGACTGGGAATGATGTGGGGATGTTACCTATTTGGGCTCAGGAGCACAGGTGGTGGGACTGAAAAGAAGTCTAAGAGAATAATTATAGGGATGACTTGTGTTAAGTAAAAGGACTGGCTCTCTGGTTATTTAATGATGTCACCTAAGGTAAGGTAAAGCAAGGCTAAGGTAACTAAGGAAACTGGAATTTGGCAGCACTACTGCAATGCACAATTCTCAGGGCATCATCATATCACAGCCTGCGTGAATAACACCCTCTGTTCTACATGGTCATGCACAACAGCCCTGGGTCTGAGAAGCCTCCTCAGGGTTCGGATGTGCTGGAAAGGTCTTGGGCCTCTCTCACAGCTAGACTGACCAGGCTGTCGAAACTACAGCTGACAGTGACCTCTCAAAAACAAAAGGCCATATAGGAAATATGAATGATAGTGTGATTTCTTCATAATACCAACCAGGACATTCACTACTACTTTCCTCTTTCCCCTCAGAAAGTACAAAAGTGCAAATGACTGTAGAGCTCATCAGCCAGTGACCAATTTCTCCAAGTCACTGGTCCACCTTCATAGAGTCATAAGAATGTTATGGCCAGAAGAGGCAGGATCATAGATCAACATCTTCATTTTAGTCTTTTACCACCACCGATTCACCACCTCTCCCATATCCCTCTCCCCTGTCAACACCAACACCAACTTCTCTTTTATCAAAGTAGAAAAAGAGAAGATTTGCCTGGGTCTTGACAGCTGTCTTCAAATATGAAAGAAGGCACAACTCTGAAAAATGAGTGAAAAAGTTGCAGGAAGGTAGAGTTCATCTTGATGAAAGAAGCTTTCTAACAGCTACTGAGAATGAAATGGGATGTCCTACAAGGTAAGCTAACTGAAAATGTTAAAACAAAGAGGGTGAACTCTTGGCCCTCAGCAGTGAAATCATGGAGTCCTAACCACTGGACCACAGGGAATTCCCGAGGGTGAACTCTTATCTGGGATGTGGTAGAGGGCTGTAGGCTTTCGGGAACATCTATCCACTAATCCAAGCTTCTTTAAGTAGCTAACTCCTATTTATCCCTCAAATCTCACTCAAGGGAGAGTCTTATCTTACTCATTTCTCAGGCTGGGCTAATGGCCCCTTCTCTAGGTACCCCAACTCCTATGTAATCCGTTTTCATCACCTTTATCATGCCATATTGGAATTCTCTATTTATATGTCTGGATCACCCCCCAAAAGCTGATAATTTCATTTTATATTATTAACACCTAACTGCAGCATCTGATACACATAAGGGCTCCATAGATGTGTACTGAGCTGAATAATTACTGAGCTGAATAATTATAATAATAAAAACAATAACTAAAATGTATTGAGCACTAACCATGTGCCTGGCACTATTCAAAGCACATATTTTAACTCATTTAATCCTCACAACACTATGAAATGTGTATTGTTATTTTCCTCAATTAACTGAGGTTATGTAACTTGCCCAAGATTGCCAACCAAACCAAGAATAATCTCTAAAGTTCCTTTTAACTCTGAGATCACACTTTTCTTATTTCTGGTACTTCAGTGAGAAATGGCTCTCTCCACCTATTTTTCTCTTTTAATCTGCTTTCACCTTTTGAATAAAGAGCTCCAAGTACACGACTAAAGAGAAGTGCTGCCCACGTGTCCTCTTTCTGCCCCCTGGATTTACCTTGGGGAGAAGGCAGCTGCAATTTGTCTGGGATCACTTGTGTTAGTATCGAGCCAGTATCTTTGTAGCTACAGAATCGGGAGGTCCCACTGGATCTCTTAGTAGAACAGATGGCAAAACGGTGGAAGGGGACAAAGTCCCCCCCATGACAGCTCGCACAGCGGCAGGCCAAATCTCGAAGAAACCAGGCACATTCAAGGTGTAGGGCTGTCTGTTGTGCCTTGGGCCACAGCTCCCAAGCCGCTTCCTGCAATAGAGGCACTCCAAATTCTAGCACCTCGGTTTGAGGTAGGGATAGTTCCTCTTGTAGCCTGAGAGGAGAGCCAGCATCTGAAATATAGGAAAATCTAAATGAGAGTCTCCCTTAAAGTCCTTTTATGCTACCAGGCAGCAAACTCCCAAGCACATGCTGCTAGTGTATGAGAAAATTTTATTTATAATTCCTATTTGGTATTATGGCTTCCTTTGTATAAAGAATTTTATACCAATCTGAGAGTGATATTGACTGTATCTAGTATGAAGTACAACAGGGAAGAAATGACTAGTTGTAGAGAACTACACTGGATAGATTTCTTAGTTTTTCCTCCTAAATTGAGCTTTTTTACTGCAAATTATTATAAACATCAAATAATCAGAAAGGCTCTGCTCAAATATGAGGTCCAAACATATTTCAAAGTCAAAGGGAAATTATTTGTGGATTATATATGCTTTCGGTAGCCTATGTCACAATTTTATTCTTTTTTGTGGAGAATATGAGATTGCAGCTATTTAATTTATATCTTGCTTTGTTCATATGTTTCAATATCACATGTGTTTAACGTCCTTGTGAATTTCTAAAATTAGAAACAGTTTATCCTATTTTCCTATTATTTATCCCAAGGAGCCAATAAAGGACTATGGCAATATTTTCTGAACCAAAAGTCAAAATACAAATACTTAACACATGGGGTTAACATGGAGCTAGAATTCTTGAAATTAAGACGATTCTGAAAAATACAGGCTATTCGTTCACTATAACCATGGGTCTTCCATGGTTAAAATAATTAATTTCCCCAACCTCTTAGACATAAGCTTCAAGAGACTGAGGCCCATGATGTATGATATTGATACTCTTTCTGAACACAGATACCCTCACCCTGAGCTCTCTATTCAGTCCTGAGAACTAGGGAGCAGCTCTTCCTCACCTGACTTTCTCTCCTCTTTGGTTTGTTCAATAATCTCGATAGAGGAAGGCATTAACATTGGCTCAGCAGGAAGCTCTTGGCTCTTGTTGCACCAGCGGAGCACACGTATATCCACAAGAGCCCTCAGTACCTGAAGTAGCTTATTTTTACCCCAGCCAGGCAGGAGGTGCTGCAGCAGATCTATGTGGAAGGAGTGACCAATGACTGCAGCACACTTAACCAGCAACTGTTCCTCTGGGCTCAGTTGATCCAGTTGGTTCACTGCTATTTCTGAAGAAAAAAAAAAATCTGCAATGAACAGGCTTTCTACAAACATAGAATACACTGTTAACAGTCCGTTAATTCAAAAAAAAAAAAAAAAGGGCTTGCTTTTTTGTCCATCTGTTCTCCACTCAGCCAAATCTCTTGAAAGAGCCTTATCTCCATGCCCTCTTTTGTCCCCATTCCCCATTCATTATTCAACCAACAATCAGGTTTTCAGCACAACACTGAAACTGTTCCTCATGGTCACCAAAACCTTTTGTTGGTAGATCCATTTTCTTCTTACTTTCAACTAAACATGGAGGCTGGGCTTCCTGGTCCCAGAACTCTAATTAGTATAAAGATCTTAACTCCAAGCATTTTAGTAAATCTCTCCATATTCTGACCCATATATTAAAGCAGTTGGTATTGAACCAGTAAGGCACCAAGCCCAAAATCTTGGAATAATTCTAAACTTTTCCCTCTCCCTCACAACCAACTTGTCACCCACTCATTCTCTTTCTGAATGTTCTGGAATATACTTCCTCCTAAACAATTTTAGTATAAGTAGTCATTTTCACCTGGATCACTATGCTACCCTGTTCTGAACATCTCTAATTTCCTCTCATTCTTATCTCAATAACACATTAACTAGTGGTAGAACTGTACACCTAAAGTACAAATATAGTCATGTCAGCTCCCTTCTTAAATACTTTTATAACTTACATGGCCTTTTACCATGTAGCTTTGGCCTTTCATTTAGACCAAGGCCTTGCTGACTGGACTGTTCATTTTAGCTTATGAATTAAATCCTTTTTCCTTCCCTGTGGACAATACTGATCTTGGGTTAACTTTCTAGCTGTTTCCTAGGATCCTTATAAAATTAGCATGTCAGCTGAGTTACCAGGTAACACTGCTTATGCGAAGAGTGATCCCTGATTGGAAACTGAATTTGGACTAGGAAAACTGTGAATAAGCTACAAATACCTGGTGGTAAGCCACAGCTTTGGGGTTCCTTGAGTGTAGTAATTCTTGTAACAGGTCACAGTGCCTAGAAACTATGCCTACAGGACTATTATAAGAGATACCAGTTCCTTGTTGGGAAATGGGGCATCTAAGTACCCATCCATCATGGTCTCATCCCATCACATGTAAGCTATTCCTTGAGGCTCCAGAGAATAGCAGTGGGAACTGCTGTGAGGACCCCCACTGAAGAAAACCACTTGCTCCTGTTCTGCTACAGTGCTGTGTTTCCTGACCTGTACGCTTCTAAGTTAGTAAAGCCAATGCCAAGTGTGGCCTATCACAGTTGTAGGAATATGAACTGTCCAGGTGGACCTAAAACCACCAGAGTGAACAGCTTATAATAGCTAACAGTCATTGACTATTAATTATATACCATGATTTATTTCATTTAATCTTTAACTACCCCCATGAGGTAGGGACTATCATTATCCTCACTTGAGTATGAGAAGACTAAGGCTTAGATAAGTTTATCTAATGTTTCACGGCTACTAAGTGGAGGAAGCAATGGTACCCAGGTTTTTCTGACGCCAGAGCCCTGGCTCTTATTTACCAATGTGTTCTGTACTGCTGTTTCACACGCGTGTCTTGTATTCTCAGTAAGACCATGCTTGACTTGAAGACATGCTTATCCATCATAACATTCCTCAAGAAGGGTTAATGAAGTACACTGGCCACCAAACATTTGAACAGAACATTAAAAAAACCCTCCTCATCTCTAAAAAGAACGCCGCCTGTCTAATTATGCCTACCCAATTCTGACGACTTTATTCTTTATCTCATCAGTCATTATAAGCTTACTTTGCACTCTTTTTATTAACCCCCTGCTATGTCCCTAATACTGTCTCTTCACCAGCACCATGGATTTTCCTAAATCTCAGCAGCATTATCTCCCTTGCTTACTGTCTCCTCCAGCACAGGAATATGCACAAAGGGAAACTCAGGTCATAGTTTTTATTAAACAACTAGAAAACTTTCCCAGGTTATCAGGCAGCCTCAAAGAGAACAGTGGGCTCACGTACATAAAACATTACTCAAGTAGCATTACAAGTCTTTAAGAACTCTTCGGGCAGTGCCAGAATTTATTTCTGGAAGGCAGGTTTCTTTTTTGAAGAAATGAAGCTAGCATGATAATGAGGGATCTATAATCAATCATCCACCAAATTACTAAGTGCAATGACACCTGTAATTGATTCACTTGAGGTCTTCAAGGGACCTGCCTTTTAATAACGGTGGAAGAAGCACTGTATCCAAGTTCACATCATCCTTGACTGTGCAGACATAAAGTTCCTGGTCTTCAGAGCTGGCAGGAGAAATACTATACATTGTGGATTTCATGGCATTGGCTGTAGAGAAAGAAGACTATGACTGAGGAAAACACCATGCTGAGTGACTGTAGTTTTAAAGGCACAAAACCACAAATATTTAGTCAAGAAACTGAAAGGATTAAGCTAAATGGAGCATACACGTTTAAAGTGGTTTACCCCACCCATCCTGCCTGTTCTCTTATTTTCTCTTAGGAACGGAACATTTTCTGTTCTGTACCTAACATTCTCACTCTTCCTGTTTACCTTCCAATAGCCCTCTCTTCTATGACATCACAGCTCTAGGATGCCTTTGTGGGTTTACACATACTTCTATCTCTTTCTTCCTCCCTTCTCCCCTCCCCCACTCAAACCCTCAAGTCATCTTTCTCATCAGTAATGTGCAATTCTCTATTAGACTGTCATGTTTATCAATCCTCTCTGATGTTTATAAATCCTATTTTCCTATCCCCGCCTCCTGGGCTGCTCAAAAAGGAACTAAAGTAGATTGACTCAATTACTTTATCTGAGGCAGGTAGTTTGTGTTTTCAACACAGCTGCATATTATCTGTACAGTACACTTAGCCAGGAAGGTCTAATCTTGCTTATCATGGCAGCAGGGAAGAGGCACATGCCTAATTAGGACCAGGTGATGCCATGTTCAAGAATGAACTCCAGCAGTAGGATCAGGGTAGAACCCTGGGAAGCTCAGCTTACCTGAGAGGGTCTCCCACTTGCTGTTCTCCTCCTCCTCCTCCTCCTCCTTTTGGAGGCCATGAAAGAGCAGTATGTTTTTAGAGAGAAGGTCCTGGCATAAGACCTCACAGTAAAGGGGGTTTCCAAAGCACCTGTGGAGAAGGTAGCTGTAGAGAGGTAAGCAGGGGATTGCTGACTAAAGATGCCCACTTGAAGAGAGCCAAGCATAAGGGTATTTCATACTGAGGAATATTTCTTCTTTTGTTAAAGTCAGTTCTTGATGATATACACTAACAGAGGGAAGCAGCAGCACAGAAATGTACAAAAAGGTTTCTGATTGGTTTTGGCAGTAACTTTTCTCTCAACTATTTTGCTTCTGTTGATGTTAAAAGGAACTAACATCCCCTCGCTAAAGGGTCCAGCAGAAGTTGGCCTGACCACACATAATGGACCTATTAAGCAAGCCATCCAGGTCCTAACTGTCCTGTGAAAACCTGGGTGAAGAGCCCAGGGGAGACAGCCCTTTACTGGGTTACTAGGAGACTGTCTACTCTTAAATGCAGTTTGGGGCCTCATCATGGTTTCTAATGCCATACTCTCCCCCAACTCCGGTGTGAGACCTGAGCCTTCTCTTATACTACGGCACTGGCTCCTCCCTTGATGAAGTGCCCAGCTAGTCCCAGCCACTCACATCTGCAGCTCTTGGGGGATGCTCACCACCCCCAGTTCCCAACATGCCATTCTCAACAGTGAGGTCGCTGCCAACTTCGAGATGGGCACAAAGATAGCCCGAGGGCTCTGCAGGAAGTGCTGGGCCCAGCCACAAAGGGTGAAGGTAGGGGTCAATGTCATCACCATGATGATGGGCACACTGGAGAGCAAAGTTCCCAAAAACTCCCAGGAGGCTGCATCCATATACTGGGCCTCATCAATGAGGAAAGTCAGTGGTGTTTCCCTCATTGCCTGGAAATAACAGTAAAGAAACAATGACAAGCTCTGATTAGAAATGAAGTCATCTGATTTTCAAATCTACCATGAATTTCCCATCAACAATTTAAATAAAATGTCAACAAAGGCTGGGATTTTCAGAGTAAAATGTATTCTTAGTCCAGGTAATATTTTACTTTATAAATATAAAATACAGCTTATATATCTAATTCCTAAAGAAATGTACTGAGTTTCTTTGAACAAGAAAATACTCTAACTGAAATATGAAATAAGCATCAAAATATTCTCCAAATCAAACTTGAAGCTTTCAAATATTTCATTTTAGCAAAAGATTCAAACTGTGTGGGAATTCACAGTATTTTTAAAACAGTAATTTCCAAACCAGGCTGCACACCAGAATTACCTGGGAGTGCTAGCTAAAGCTACCAATTATAATGCCTACTCATGTAGACTTTAAAACAAATGTATTCTCTTTTATCCACATTCCCTACTCCCATTCCATTCCTCACTGCCACAGGTAACCATGCCAATGTGTTTATCATATTACCTTCTGCTTGTATTATGTTCTTATAAAATGTGCATTGTTGTTTTGTCATGTAAATTGTTTTTATGTAAATGGTACTGTATAACAGGTCTCATTATTTCTCTTTTTACTCAGGATTTTAAAAATTGGTTTATAACATTATATACTTTTTACGTGTACAATATTATATTTCAACTTCTGTATACATTACGTTATACCACCAAAGGTATAGTTTCCATCCATCACCATACAGTTGACCCCCTTTACCCATTTTGCCCTCTCCCCACCCCCCATCCCCTCTGGTAACCAATACTTAGTTCTCTGTAACTATGTGTTTGTTTTTGTTTGGTTTGTTTGAATTTTTTTTTTTTTTTGATGTGGACCATTTTTTTTTAAGTCTTTATTGAATTTGTTACAATATTACTTGTTTTATGTTTTGGTTTTTTGGCCATGAGCCATGTGGGATCTTAGCTCCCTGACCAGGGAAACCTGCACCCCCTGCATTGGAAGGCGAAGTCTTAACCACTGGACCACAAGGGAAGTCCCTGTTTGATTATTTATTTACTAATATTCCACATATGAGTGAAATTATATGGTATTTGTCTTTCTCCATCTGATTTATTTCACTTAGCATGGTACCCTCAAGGTCCATCCATGTTGTCACAAATGGCAAGATTTCACCTTTTTTTAATCCAGCTATTCCACTACTGGATATTCACTGGAAGAATATAAAAACCCTAATTCAAAAAGATATACGCACCCATGTGTTCACTGCAGCGTTACTTAGGAGAGCCAAGATACGGAAACAACCTAAGTGTCAGTTGATGGATGAATGGATAAAGAAGACGTGGTGTATATATATACACAATGGAATATTACTCAGCCATAAGAAAAGATAAAATATTCAGGATTGTTTTTAGATTACTCCATGTTGCTATGCTTTCATCTACTGCCTTACTTCTAACTTCTGCACTATAAACACTCCACAGTGTTCATCTATGAATTCATGCCAACACCTCCCTAACCTCCACAAACAAACACTGCAATGAACAGACTCCCTGGGATATATATCTAGGAGTGGAAGTGCTCAGTATAGAGGATGAATGTTATTAAAATTTGACTGGTTACTTCAAGGTAGCTTTCCCGAATGGCTACATCAGCATCTCCTCGTACAGATTATTAACTCTGTAATCCTAGGTTGGGGCCTGAGTATCTGTATTTTTAATAAATAGGAGGTAAAATAGCTATCAGCCTGCATCCAGAAGCTACTGTTCTAAGTTACTAAAATTTCATTAAGAAACAGGGGCTTCCCTGGTGGTGCAGTGGTTGAGAGTCCGCCTGCCGATGCGGCAGACGCGGGTTCGTGCCCCGGTCCAGGAGGATCCCACATGCCGCGGAGTGGCTGGGCCCACGAGCCATGGCCACTGAGCCTGCGCGTCCGGAGCCTGTGCTCCGCGGCGGGGGAGGCCACGGCAGTGAGAGGCCCGCGTACCGCAAAAAAAAAAAAAAAAAAAAAAAAAAAAGAAACAGGATCAGGAAAGAGCAAAGACCTTCCTTGTATGCTGTGCTGTAGGATGGATTCAAGGTTAAAGGTAGACAGAAACAATGAAGATATCAATAAATAGGCAGGCCGAGAAATGCCCAAGTGAAGGTAAGATGTGGATAGATTGAAATGAGCATAAACCATCTCCACATATTAAGAGTTAATGGTATGTAGCAAAAGTACCCACCTTCTGCAGCACTTGAAAAAAACATGCTTTAACCTTCTTTTGTCTGGTCAGGTCATCCATGTGCGAAACTTTGAAGGATAAGGGAAACTGACCGGGAAAATTATTCATATATTATCATTCAAAATGACAATCTAATAAAAATATACAGGTTCTCAAAAGGGAACAGAAAATTATTCTATTTTGAGTGAGAATGGATTTCTACAGGATTAGGCATAGGGTTACAAATACCAATCCAATGTCAATATACAGTTCAGAGGGTGAGACTGAAAGTCCACAGGTGGTTAGAGAGAGATAGCTCCTTTCCATACTGGACTCTGGCAAACTCTTAAAGGATCATGACTAAGGAATAAAGTGACAGGTCAGAGTTAGCAATGTCACTTTGGACAAGTCCAGTATCCCAGTTATTCCAAGTATATCAGAATGAATGTGTGCATGAGACTTGTGAGAAAGAACTGCAATGGACATCTCCAACACTGTGCTAGGCTAAGGCACATGAGCTACGATGGACCTGAGAGCCAAAGTGAGGCTACTCCTTGACCACTTCGGCCAGGGCCCCAGGTAAGGCCTGTCTTAAGACAGGGCTATGCTGAGGGACTGGACAGATTTTTGTTTTCTCTGTTTTTCATTAGATACAATGCCCTGCATGCTGGGTAGATTAGGAGAAGTGATGGAGGATGGACAAATGGAATTGTGGACCAGGGAATTCTTAGCCTACTCGCTATTGGGTACCACATAAATCCTAGACCACTGGAAGCTTCTGAGATTCAGATGTTGGTTCAAGTGACATACTCCATGACCCAGGAATGGAAAGGTAAGGTTAAAGAACAAAATGCTGCAACCAACTCAAGAACACATGCATATAATTGCTGGATATGCACATCTGGTCAATATCACATTGACAAATTTTAGTACTTTCACATTTACGATGCAGTCTCTTATATACTACATCCTCTAAAATCTATGCAAAAACCATATAAAGTACAACTACTGTCATTTCACAGGTGAAAAAAATTGAGGCTCAGAGAGGCCAAGTGATTTGTGCCAAGATATACAACTAGCAAGTTTCAGAGTCAGTCCTAGAATCCACTCTTCTCAAAAAGGAGAAAGCCTGGGGTCTGGTGTCAAAGACTTTTCAAATCTCAATCCTGCCACTGCTGACTGTGTGTTCTTAGGCCATACATGTATATGTATATGTATATGTATATGTATATGTATATGTATATGTATATGTGTGTGTGTGTTTTATATTCAAAGACAATCCTGGGTCCAACTAGCCACTAAAAATATCAGTAATCCAGTTCAGAAAGCCACTGCCTTTGTTACCTTCACAAAGAAGAGGTCATTAAACAGGCAGTGAAGCGATTCCTCCACCATCCCATGGAGCTGTTTGTGGAGGCGCTCTTGCCGGTAACAGGCTGGGCACATATCAATCTCAAAGAAGATGGCCATGAGGGTCTGGATGGCATAGAAGCACTGCTTGGAATCTGCTTCCTTCAGCTTCAATGGCAACACCCTGGTGAATGTTACTGTGGTCACTGGGAGTCCCCTGATCCAGAGAGGTTACTCAATCCGCCAGCCCAAGAATGCTGAATCTAACAATACAAGAGTCTCACCAACAAGGGAAAGGACCCCCAAGAGAAATAGACGCTAAATCAGAAAGCTGGAGTCTTTACCTGTGCCCTTCTTTCTGGGCCAGGAAGTTTATTTCAGCCAACAGCTGACTTTTTCCATAGCCTTTTCCACCTTCATACAGAACTGCTTGGCCCTTCTTCTGGTGCAAACTTCCCTGCTGTGCCATTCGGAAGGCTTCCAGTTCTTTCTCCCGGTCTGTAAAGAGACAAGGAGAACCTAACACTCCTGTGCTTTTTAGCAGACACTTATTTATTTGAATTAATTTGTAAAGGTAATTCTCAGAATGGCTTTTTCCCCAGAATCCTTGACAGAATTCCATTATTTGGTAAGCCTTCACATCGTTTTCCAGTAAATCAACTCCGGACTATAAAGAAATGTATGCTGGGCTTGGGGACTTGCTCCAGAGCCTACGTAATAACATTTAGAACAACTAGGCACCACATGGACATGGGGGCTACTACATCTTCTTACCTTTTTGTAAAAATTTCCATTATAACAATTTAGTGTTCAAAGTCTGTCACTGCTATGTGAAACTAACGGACTAATGGATCTAGATAAAACAAATATAAAGATAGGGAATATATAGTGTGGGTGGAACAGTCTCGGTGCTACTGTCACTATCTCAGGATGAGGAATTTCCCTCTAAAGATTTCTCTCTAAAGATGAGAATCCTTACAAAGATTTCTTACTAAATGTTGGAACCTGAAATTTAAACATTCAACATGGAAAAGAAATGGCAAGTCCTCTTCAAAATTAACATACATTCACTAAGAAGGTTGCTCTCTATTTTTTAATACAAGCTTAGAAGCATTTAGTCTCAAATTTTGCTTTTTAAATCACATTTAACCATCTACAGCTAAAAACAATATGATTTAAGGTTAAAAAAGAAAACTTACCTAGCAAAGAGTGATTTTTATTTCTCTCTCTGGCCAGATGTCTCTTCCCAAACATTCTGGGAAAAAGGACAAAGGGAAATGTGTTAATTAAAAATAGACTGGGATAGACAGATAATATGTTTTTAAATAGACAGAGGATGAGTTGTCCTTATAAATAAGTACTTTCAGGCAACTAAAGAGGTCCAGAGTTCTGAATCAAAGAGTTTTAAAAACACAAAAAAATTTTGGAAGGGGAGAAAAACTATTTATTGTTCCAGGCTCAGGGAAGTAAATAAATTGTGAAGTACACATAGAAAAAAGAACATCTAGACTAGTGACCTACTGCTATTCTCTTCCTGTAGGACAGAAGTTGTTCCCTGAGGAACTAGCTAAGAGCTAAACATAAAAGCTAAAGATCTCAGATATGAAACCCTCCTCTTATGTCTCTTATTCCATCAGGCCAGTACTAAAAGCATCTTTCTTTCTAATTTCATATAATCAAGCATTGATTATTCCTATGCTCTGATTCTATAAAAGAGATGGGACTGAACTATCACATAATGACACTCACATACATCTTCTATGGCCAAGGTATTCATACATCTTCCCTGGGTTGGAGATGTTTTTCATCATTTTCTCTGGCAGTTTCTTAAAGTTGTAAGCAGGTAGCATAGATCTTAGATACGTTACCTCATCACAGGACACCAAACCTGGATAAGCAGTTATCATTCTTGCCACAAGGCTTACTTTTGGGCCAATAACTGTATCAGGGAGACAGAAAAGGATGGAGAATTTTTAGATCACCTCCTTTACCTTCACCCCCTAAGTCACAGAGCGAACAGTCCAATGTCCTATTCTACCTGTATATTCGTGTCTTGCTACTGCCCCAACCATGCCACAGAATACTGGTCCACTGGTGATACTGATGGAAACAAGCCTGGGGATCAGAAAAGCAACCGTGGGTAAATATGCACTCAGAAGCCACCAAGTCCAGCACTAGATCTGCCACTCCCTAGATCCAGAAGTCTAGTTTTAGAGCTCAGAATGCAAAAGGCCAGAGGCTGCTGTCAGTTTGCATCACATGGTGGGTACAAAGTACTGAATATTAGGGAAATAGTCAAAAGGAACAAAATGGTCCCCCTACTCTAGGAATTTTAGTTGAGGAGCTATTATTAGTAAAAACACTAAAAACACCTTATATCTGTCAGATACTCTTTATGTGCTTTTTGAAGTATTTTCAAATTCATTACCTCATCTGATTCTTTGAGGGATAATTAACAACAAACATGTGAGGTACGTAGGGCAAATATTTAAAACCCATTTGACAAAAGAAAAAGAAAAACTGAAGGACTTAATTAACTTTCCCAGAGTTGTACAAGAGTTAATATTAGTGCCAGAATGAGAATCCAGGCCTCCTGACTCCCAGACCAGTGCTATTTCCACCACACCATGCTGCTTCACATGAAACCCCAAAATGAAAAGTAGATCAACAGATCTATACAGGGTTAATGGATCAAATAATGCCAGAATGTGAGAGTAAAGGAATACTCAGAATATCAGGCTGTTGATGGAAGGCTTGCTGAAGCAAATTAGTCTTTGAAATAAAGTTTTTAAAAGGAGTAATATTTTTTCATTCATCCATTCACACATGCATACATTCACTCACTTAATAAGCTCTGAGAAGCATGTACAGTACCAAGTACTGGGCTAGGTGTTTAAAATACCCTGTCCTGGAGAAGTTCAGTCTGGGCTGGTGAAGGAGATTGAGGGAGGTGAAGAGATATATTCATAAGTTAGCAAGAAAATACTACATATTAGAGATCAATACAGCAATTAACAGAGCAAACAAAGGGATGCATTAACTGATACTGGAGATTAGAAATAAAGTATTCATAAAGGAGAGGACACATGATCAGACCTTGAAAGCTGAAGTACTGCCAAAGTGAGGCAACGGCATTTTGTCCAGTGGGAAAAGGCACAGGCTTTAGCAATCCTGGTGTATTTGTGCAAAACTAAGTAGTTCAAGATGGCTAGAACACAGGAGGTGTTTGAAATAGGAAGAGGTGGAAGGAAAAGTGGTCCTACCTAGGCCATGGATGGAAAAGCACTAGAAACATAAATTATTTTTAAAAAGGGCATATACTATTCCAGGTGAGGCAAAGGCTCAAAGGTGGCAATGAACAATTCATGCATAACAGAATAAGCAGATTTACTTGACTGACATGAAAATTTCATGTGACAGGTAACAAGGTATACATCTGGAGAAAGAAGGTGCAATGAAGCATAATTAACTTCAAGTTAAATTTACAAATAAACAATTTTCAGTTGTTCACCGAGAGCACGAAAAGTGGCAACAATCCTAACACTGATGTCTCCCAGACCATCAAAATTTTCCTGTCTTCCTCTAAGGACAGGATTGAGGACTCTTATATTCACTCACTGGGCCCACTGCCCAGAGTGAATCAGAGACACTCAAGACAAGAACTAGGCAGTTGGTCCTGCTACCACCCCAAGAATGACTGAAAATCTGCTGTCTCACAATGCTTCCTTTGTCTAAAATACTCTTCCCCACTTTCTCCACCTGTTGAACGCCTTTCCTTCACAACTGGCTCAAAAATCATCTCTATAGTCAAGACTTCTCTAGTACCTCTGGGGAGAACTATTTCTTCCCACAGCACTTTTTTTGTAGCTCCTAAGGTGTTTTATTCCTACATTTAAGTTTCACCGTATTAAAATTAGTTGTTTACAGAGCTGAGGAGGTAGTGTCTTATTTCTCTTTATGTCCACCATACCTAGCACAGTGCCTGGCTTGAGGCTTATTCAATGAATGCTTGTTGAATGAATGCATTTATGCATGCCAGAAACTCAGCTGTTAGCAAGACTATGATAATGAAACAAGTAATACTTTTTTCACTTGGTTATTTCTTATTTCTTTCTGTTGTACTTTATAATTCCCCCTTGCTATTCCTGGTGGTCCATGTTCTATCCTTTCCAAAAAATATTTTTAAAAGTGTTCTTCATTGAGGAAACATATATTATTTACTCATATATGTAAAGTATTTCTGGGGCTACAAAACTGTTATGATGAGATATGGAGACTGCACTCCCTGGGTCTCAAAAATATCCTGGAGAAATAGTCACAAACCAGAAAAGCCTGATCAATCACTGGACACAGGGAATCATCTTTCTTCTGTAAATGAACTGAAAACTGAAGGTTATTTCCTAGACTAGAAAGAGGAACTTAGAAGATGACCCAAGGTGAACAGGGTCATTGAGAAAGGAGACATGGAGGTGGTTTTGAGTCTGGGTGAGGCTGGTGCGATGCAGAGAGGCATGAGCAACAGTATCTGCTACCGATGCCACACAGGCACCTCTGAGACCCTGTCTCTAAACTTGAGTTACAGGTGAAGAAGGCAAACTTCAGCATCTGGTTAGTGCAGCATTTCCCAAAATATGCTCCTTAGAACATTCATTCTTCTGGGTGTTTACAGGTCTTGGTGTTTGGTGATCAAGTAAATTTGGGAAAGGTTGAATAAAACAAAATATAACAAATTTCTTTACTGTAAGACTGCTCAGAAACTTTGATGTTAATGTATATTGTGAATCTTTAGGAAGGAAATATAGTTGCATCAATTCCCAAACATACTTGGCCATGAAAATATTTTTTTCAGGATTTTTTAAGGGACTAATGTCCTACCACACTTCGGGAAATCAATAAATTAGTCATTATCTTCAAGGAAAAAAACACTGACCTGGAAACTAGCTTTTAGGATCTAACACTGTCAAACTATTTGGCTTTCCAACGTAACCTCTGGATCTTACTTTCCTTAAGTTAAGGAGGCCAAATGAGATGAACTCTTAGGATCCTATCTAGCGCCTAACATCTACTATATTCTCAACTAAAAAAGACTGAAAAGACCAAGTTATGGTCTAAGACTCATAGAAGGCATCCTTAAAGGCATTGTAAGATAGCCTCTAATGACCAAGAAATGACTGTCTTATTCAGGGGTAAGGGTTAACAGCAGGACTCTTGAAGACCAGAGGTCAAGGCAAAATTTGAAAACAGAATAGACCAGCACTGAAAGGAATGGCTTAGCACACTCACACTGGAGATGCGACTGGAAAGCAGGCTGTACGAGTATCCGCAGATCTCACCGAGCCTGAAGGAAGTGCCACCACGTATCTGCTTTGGACTAAGGGTTTGAGTATCTATGAAGCAACTGTAGCAGCTTTGTTATCTATAAAATAAGGAGTTGGATCAGATAATCTCTAAGTTCCTTTTCAGTACTAATGTCCTATGAGTATGCCTCTACAATGGTTATCACATAGTAATATATGCTATCCCTTTTGGGGAATATTTGTATTTTATAAGAGGCAGCTGTGAGGTAATGAAAATAACACAGGATTTGAGGGCAGAAGTTCTGGGTTTCATTACCAGCTTTGCTACATGCTACTAGCTACTCTTCTGTGGCCTTAGTTTCCTCATGTGTAACAGATACAAAAGTTCACACTGGTAGCATATACTAAAGTATTCTAAAAATGTTAGAGCATTATGTAAATATGTGAGATAATTTGTATTCATCTTGAATAAGTATGGCAAGCAAACAAATCTTTGACTCAGTGCTGACATGAGGAACGAGCGTTTTTCAAATCTATTCATGTACATGGCTTTCCTCACAGCTTTCTAGTGAAAAAAGAAAAAAGGTCATTTGAAAAATTCCAACCAAATCATGTCATAGTTGCACTACAGAAAATGGAATTTTCTATAACTTCGTTAGGGCTAGGCTTTTGTAGGTGGGAGGGTGGGGTGAATACGGAGGCAGGAGATCAGTTCAGTGTGAATTCCAAAAAAATCAACAGGACTGGGAAAGACCAAGAGTGAAAGCCAAGGAGAGCATTAACCAGCTGTGGTCCCTTCCTATCTAGGCAATTGTCCCACAACATCTGTTCCCACGCCTCCCCTCCCCATAGACAGGCAGCCTTCTCTTCACATACAGATGTATTATGTGCATATTAGTTTATATGTTTGCTTGTTGCTTGAATCTTGCTATGCGTATTCTATAGCTCCCCCCTCCCACCCCACTGGACAGAAACTTATATCCATTTCCCCTGGCTATCTAGTACATAGTTCTGTACCTAGTAATTTCTTAATATGTCTTGTTTTCTGACTTCCCTCAGCATGTTCCCACCCCTTTAGGCAGACACTGGATGCCCTCAACCCCTGCTACTTGTTACTGCCTCCTACCCTGCCTGAAGAGCCCCCTGGGCCTGAGAAGCTCCTCTCTGCCCCACCTTCCTCCTCACTTGGTCTCAGCAAGATTCTCCCAGCAGAAGCTGAATATGCTGAAGGAGCTCTCCAGGGCATGTGCACACTCATCTGGCTTCTTATCCCCAGGAAGGCCGAAAACACAGAGGAACATGCAGCCCTGAGATAGGTGACAAAGAAAGAAAAGGGAAATTGACCTGGGGAAGAAATATGGCTCGCCTCAACTGAACCAACTTCCCTAAATGAAGCCAGACCCCTTCCTGGCTAGTTTTCTATTAGGAATGTAGGATTCTATAAGATTCATGAAATGGACGTTCTAGGCCACATCAACATGGACATTTTAAAAAAAGAAGAAAAAAAATCTTGATTTAACTATTTAAAGAACTGAAATTTAAAACATAAGAAAAATCGATGTTAAGAACTTTTCAAAAATTCAATTTCTAGTGTCTACCTTGAGCTAAGTCCATCTGCCTATATTTTGTTTACCTATAATGTCAAGTATGATACTGCTCTTTTTCAAGCTCCTAAATTACCTCAGAAGGATCTGATTATACTTACTTTACTAATAGAGCCAGAAAAACATTCTTCATGCTTTCATAAGGATTTTTCAACAAGAAGAGAATAAAAAAGATATGGAGGATAACACTCAGTTACCCTGAAAATTAAACTACCTAGAACATCCCGTTCCTTAAATATTATTACTTGAAGTTTTAATGTAACATAGCTTATTACAAAATAAGAAGCAGAGAGTCTGACTTATGTCTGTGTTATGTGAGAGATAACATAAGATGTTATAATAATAACATAAGACTATTATAATTGTCTTAAGACTATTATTCCTCACTCACCTTTAATGTTGATATGTCAAGTTCCCTTGTACTTACTGTCTCAGACATAAAGATCCGGCTCAGCTGGCCACCCCCTTTCTCTATCACTGTGGAGATGTATAAGGCAGCCTCCTGGATAAGAGGACACAAATGCAACATCCATGCTGTCTTGTGGAATTCTAGGCTGACCAAAACCATAGTCACAGTACGGAATTCGGATATATACTCCATAGGTTGGCCTTCATCAATCTACAAAGACACAGTGAGTTACCTTGACTGTATCTTCAACTTTTAGTATCATGTTTAGGCAGTTAAATTCTATAGTCCATGGTAAACATGAGAAAATGACTTAAAGATGTCAGACAAAAAACTTAAAATTCAGGTTCAAGAGGTATAGAAGATATACAACCAGTGCGCTTGGAGTTAAAATCGCTTGACTTTAAACCTAATTCACTGATGAAATTTGCCAAGCTTTTATATTTCCTCTCTAAGACACAGTTTGATATGTCCAATTCTATTAGTCATTATATCACTTACTATGGGATTCACATATAAACAATCAATCAACACTTATTTACCAAGCACATACTCTATACCCTGTTTACAGTGTACTAGTTTCTAGAGGGACAAACAAACAAAAACCAAATATGGCTTCTACTTTGTAGGACTGAGAAATCTAAACTTATAAGACATGTCATCACAGTAATTGGTGCAGATGGGAAAATCTGCTGGTATTACAATGGGAAGCGGGAGATGAACTGGATCAATCAAATGGTTGTCACATTTGTACATGTACACTTGTTTACACAAACACACACACACAGTCTGCACACAATGACTCAAGAGCTAGGAAATAACCTTCTTCAAAAGGTTTTTCATTATGTGCTTCCGCAGGGTTTGCTCAAGTGCAGAGTCTGGATCCAACTCCAGGGCAGTTCTTAGAATGTCTGAGAGAAGGAAAGCAAACAAAATGTCTCCAGCCATGTGGAAAATTAATCTTTGAAATTTTGGGCATGGGTATAATAAAGGACAAAATAACTTACCAGCACTTGTCCGGTAATGTGGCAGGTAATCGAGGCACTTGTAAAAATGCTCATCAAAGTCAAATGGGTCAATGATCCGCATATCTCTTAACTATAGAAAGGAAACTGCTCAATTCTGTGCCCACCCACCAACTGGATTACCTTTGGTTCCCTAATAGAGGGGCTAAGGATGCCATCTCCCTTGTTTATCACTTATCTTTTCAGCCTTACTGTTCTGCCTCGTCTGTCCTCCTGGGAGAATATCCCTCACCTCCCTCCAAAATAAAGTTCCAGTGGTTGGTTTGGTCTGGTGTTGAGCACCACCAGAGCACTGCCCTATGCAGTAGGAAGGCCTTTTCAGGACGTTCAATGGATGTGACCAACCTCCTACCTTCACAGCTTCATCCTCCCTCATGATTTCCACTTCAAACATGTACTGCTCACAGAGCTTCCAGCAGTTCCAGGACAAGACAATCTCATTTGCTTGAGCCAACCGTTGAGCTAACTGGACACCGTCTACATCACGCCCAATCACCAAGAGGTACTGTCGCTGATCGTCTCCAACAATAACCTGGGAAAATCGACCTGCAGACAGACCTATCCAGAGAAAAGGAGACAAGTGGTGAATAGACAAACTCAGCTGGAAAACTATGCAAAGGCTGGGGTCTGGAATCCTCACACTGCTTTATGCATCACGCCATATCTCGTTATTACCCACAGTTGCAGAAATATTAGGTGAGCTCCCCCTCAAGAAGAATACCTTGCCCCAGATTTCCTTCTGTCTTAAACACACTTAGAGACAGACACTCAGACAAGCCTGGGTTGTATGAGGGAAGAAACTCTTGGATCTTAGGCATCCAAGAGTCTTGTCTCTAAATTGCTCTTCTAATGGACAGCTAGGTCCTGATGGCAGAGACCAGATGATTATGCTCAGGAACTGCTGCCACCGTGACCACACCAGCTCTCCTCATACGTAACCAGGGCTCAGTGAGTAGACAAACAGTATTTTACCACACATCGGCTTTGCCATACCCTTTATTTCTGCCTCCTGTTTTTCTTGTCCTGGGGGATTTCTTACTGCTAATAACAGCTGAAAAACGGGTTTGCTTGCCAGGGAAGAAATTACTATAACCGGGAGAAGTATGCCCTTAGGTAAGTCACCCAATCCACACTAAAAACAAGGGAAAAAGCAGTTTTAAAAGAATGGCAAGAGACATATACTTTTGGCCAACGTGCAGCAACAGACAGTGAATTTACTTTAATGCCTGGAACAACCAAGGAACTGGAAAAATACACAAAACAACAGAAACAACAGTTTTCAAGATACTGGACATTAGGTAATTAAGGACAGTATGCTTGAGAGATGAGAAACAAACAAGGCGAACTCTCTGATACCCCAGCTCACCACCGCCTAGAGGGAGTTTCCAGTACACATCTCAGGGAGGGTGAGCCCAGGTGCAGCCTGGAGGACTCCCTGAGTTGAGGAGACAGAGGTAGGAGTCTGAGGAGGCCAAGCTAGCTAGAGCTCACAGGGCACTGTGAGTGCTGGAGAGGAGAGTGCGTAGAGAGAAAACGCCACAGAACTCCAGAGAACTGAGTCCCCCTCAGGTCTTTAAGTGCATCAGTGTGAGGAAACAACCTGAGGCTAGGGAAAGAGCCCCCTGAAAAGATTAGAGGGAACAATCTTAGTATCACACAGGGCTGGGAATAGTTCCCATTTCCACTAGCCAGAGTATTAAACTTCATGCTTCACAGGACATTAGGTACAGTACTCGGAAGTGGTCTGCCTCAGCAATGGGGCAAAACTAGCTCTGGACTAAACACTGCTCTGGTCCTATCCAACAAAATGTGAAAGCAAAACCTATTAAGCTAACCACATCTCAGAACTAAGTTCAAGAATATTTACAGAAATATTTAAAAATCCAGCACTCAACAAGGTTAAATTCACACCTGGCACCCATCAAAAATTACCAGGTATGCCAAGAAAAAGGAAAATATGACCCATAATAAGAAGAAAAATCAATCAATCAAGCCCAGTGTAGAATAACATAGGCGAAAGAATTAGTAGACAGGACATTAAAAGTTATAACTATATTCCATATATTCAAGAACTAGAGAGATACTAAACAAGTAGGGACATGGAGGATATGGTATCTTCATATGGATGAAAACCACAAGGTCTGAGATGAAAAATACACTACAAAAATACACAAGAAAATATATTAGATCAGAGGCAAATTAGACTTTTCAAAATAAAAGATCTGTAATCTTTAAAACATAGCAATAGAAACCATCCAAAATGAAACACAGGGAGAAAAAAGATAGAAAAACAATGAAAACAGCATCAGTGAGTCGTGGGACAATTTCAAGCAGCCTAATATGTGTGTAACTACACAGAGGAGGAGGAAGAGAGAAAAAATTATTTGAAGAAATAATGGCAGAACATTTTCTAAATTTTATAAAAACTAGAAACCTATAGATCCAAGAATCTCAATGAGTCCCAAGTATAAGAAAAATGAAGAAAAGTGTACCAAGGTACATCACAATCCGCTTACCTAAAACCAGTGATAAAGAAAAAATTGAAAAGTAGCTGGGGTGGAAGGGGAGGGACATTATATACAAAGAATCAAAAATATAGATGAAAGCAGATTTCCTGCTGGACATACTGCAAGCTAGAAGACAGTAGAACAACAGCTTTCATGTAAGAGGAAAAAAATTCCTGTCAATCTAGAATTCTATACCCAGGGAAAATACCTTTCAAAAACAGAGGTGAAATAAAGATTTTTTTCAGACACACAAAAGCTAAACTAACCCATCTCCTGCAAACCCACACTATGAGAAACGTTAAAGGAAGTTCTGCAAACAGACAATAATAAATGTTGACTAGGACATGGAGAAATTGGGACCTTTACACATTGCTGGTGGAAATGTAAAATGGTACAACCATTTTGGGAAAAAGATAAGCAATTTCTCAACAAGTTAAACATGCATCTACCGTTATGACTCAGCCCTTTCACTCCTAGGTATTTAACCAAGAGAAATAAATGCATAAGTCTACACAAAGACTTGTATACAGATGTTCATAGCAGCCTTATTTGTAATAGTCAAAAACTGACAATAATCCTATTGTAGATCAAAAAGTGTATAAATAATCCTAGTCAGAGAACTAAGATCCTGCAAGCTGGCTAAAAAAAAAAAAGCAGTGATAGATCTGTGGTTGCTTGGGGATGGGGAGGGGAGTAGTGGGATGGAGAGTTTATAAAGGGGCACAGGAAACTTTAGTGAGTGTTGAATATGTTCATTATCTTGATTGTGGTGATGGTTTCAAAAGTATATAAATATGTCTATGTACAGTATCAATTATGAATTATCTATCAATAAAACAAAAACAAGAAGAACAAAAAAAGGATGGTAGGATAGGAGAGATGCCATACAACTCACAATATGATTCTTCACTTCTGTTCCTCAAAATACAAATGAATAGCTAGAGCCAACTTTTGCCCTAACTTAGAAACCCCTTGAGGTTTCTGGACTCCTGAGAAGCAGTTTTTCGTATAGAGCTTTGCCTTCAATCCTGACTCTGTTGAAACTATGGCCTCTGTGTACAGCTTTTAAATTTCTATGGCATTATATTATATTTTTGATAATGTAATACAGTAACATAATTAAAAAACCAAACTATATAAAGAATATACATTGAAAAGTCTTGATTCCACCTATATACCTATCTACACTATTTTCCCCCAATAGGTAACTTTTATTCGTTTCTTATATATCTTTCCAGTGTTTCTTTATACAAATATAAACAAATAAGAAAAATTCTTATTTTTCCTCCTTACTCACAAGGTAGCATATATTTTTTAAAATTAATTAATTAATTTATGGCTGTGTTGGCTCTTTGTTTCTGTGCGAGGGCTTTCTCTAGTTGCGGCAAGTGGGGGCCACTCTTCATCGCGGTGCGCGGGCCTCTCACTATCGCGGCCTCTCTTGTTGCGGAGCACTGGCTCCAGACGCGCAGGCTCAGTAATTGTGGCTCACGGGGCTAGTTGCTCCGCGGCATGTGGGATCTTCCCAGACCAGGGCTTGAACCCGTGTCCCCTGCATTGGCAGGCAGATTCTCAACCACTGCGCCACCAGGGAAGCCCACAAGGTAGCATACTAAACACAGTGCTCTGCATCTTGCTTTTTCTCATCTATATTTTGGAGATACTGCTATATCAAAACAACTTTAAGTGGCAGAGACTCTCATCGGGTAGACCTATTATTGTTTATTTAACCAGTCTCCTACAGATAATTTTCAACCTTATATCACAATCTATATTGCAATCAATAATCTTATACATATGCTATTTTATAAATACTCAGGTATACCTATAGGATAAACTTTGGGGTTGAAGGATACATGTTAGGATTGCTGGGTTGAAGAATAAATGCATTTGTAATCTTGGGAGAGATTACTGAATCACCCTCCATGGAAGCTGTACCACTGTTGACTCCCACCAGCACTGGGTGAGGAGGCTTATTCCTCACAGCCTTTTCAACAGTGTGTTCAGCATCTGAATTTTTCCATATCTATAGGTAAGAAATGATCTCAATTGGTACTTTCAATTGGCATTTTTCTTATTATGAAGTTGACCAGTGTTTCACAAGTTACAAGGGATGATTTCTATGTTTATGTGTTATTTATTCATGTTCTTTGCTCATTTTTCTGTTAGAATGTTAGTCTTCTCTTGATTTCTAGGTGTTTTTTCTATGTTAGGAAAACTCACCCGTTGTCTACGTGATATAAGTTGCAAATATTTTCTTCCAGGTTGTCATTTACCTTTTGAATTGTTTATACTGTTTTGTTTTTTTTCTTCCAACTGATCACTCTTTTAGTAGCTAATACCTATCTTTAGCTGCAGGTCCTGGCCTTCTCTGGTATGGTAGATCCCAAATTTCTCCTGTATCTCCAGACTGCATTTTGCCACCAGGGTAATGATGTCACTCAGTTGATCCTGTTCCACTGTCCAGAGTGCCAGGAGCACATTCCCTGTAGAGACACAAGATAGGCTGACAGAGATCAAACATCTGGATTCACTTGCCAGAGCAAAGCCCCCAATAATGCAGAAGATATCATGCAAGGTGTCAGACAAGGTTTCTTGGCCCTATACATCATACTAGGTTAAAATACGGCCTTAGATCCTTAAAACTATTCAGCATATAAAAACATGACTAAGTAGAAGCTGAAATGTTCCTAAAACCTAGGGCTATTTTTGGTACTCTTCTCTCCATCAGTATACTAACAGATCTAAGAGGTTCACAAAGTGTAGGTTTACATTCAAGTTGAATTTTAAGATTTTAGGTGGTTTCTTTAAGTTTAAATGAAAAGATAGGCCAACTCTATGGCATATAGCTGTTAATAATCGTAAGAGTTTTCCAGATAGGAGACAAGCTAGACTTCTTACCTACTTAGCTTCTGCTATTAATGACCAAGTTTCTCATTAGTTTTCTCATGAGTGCTTTATAGGCACTTATTTTCCTGTCATTCAATGTAAACAAAATGTAAAGTACTTGGGAGCTTAATATGGACAAGGCTTTTCCATTAGACTGGGAGATCATTTGACGCAGAGACTGTGTCTTCCTCATCTTTGTTTCCCCAGGGCCTAGCAAATACTAAATAATCAAACAATGCTGAATAAACAAACATGCCAAATTCCACCTATAGTCTTCCTTGCTTACAGTGCTTTAAATATTTAGAAAAAAATGAAAAATACCTGTGATATTTAGGATATCCCCTCCAAAACAGAGCACATCTGAAATCAAGTAAGGGAGAGAGAGGAAAATGAGTCAAAATCAGAGACATGCCAGATCATGGCAGAATAATATATGATGAAAAGAATGGCCTACAGAGTTTTTCCTCATATCTTTTCTGGTCAATTTATTCACTCCAAGGCTTAGACTCCTTCTTCCTTTCCCCTAGCTTCTCCTCAAATCTGTCTGTTCCTATATCCATCTTCTCTAAAATGGAAGAAAAGTCCTCCTGTTATCTTCAAAGCCATCCCCCTATTCGTGCTCTGCATCCTAATCCCTCTCACCCTCCCAAGAACTTCACTCCTTTCCTTATCTTCTCTCTACTCCATCATTCCCATTAATATCTTTTTTTTTAAAGAAAACAAAACACAACAAAATTAACCCACCTAGTCTTGACTCTGCCTTCTTCTCTAGTTACTAGCTCAATTTTTGTTACATTCCCAGCAAAACAACTCTCAAAAGAGCTGGCGATATACAAGTTTCTCCTCCTATCAAATTCATGCTTAATTTTCTTCCTCTACCATTCTCTTCTCAGTTTATTCCAATCTGACTTCCATTTCCACCACTTCACTAAAATGATCAGAATCATCACAGCATTCATTTTGCTAAATTCAGTATTTTTCAGACATCACTATATTTGACACTTTTCATTTTCAACCCAGCTGGAATGGGCCTCTTCTTCTAGAGACACTACCTCCCCTTTGGCTTCAGGAATACCACAGAATCCTACCTGACTGGCTGCTTTATAGTCTCTTTTGTAGGTTCTTTCTTCCTAATCATAATCCTCCCCCGGACTTCCTTAAGCCTCAGTCTTAGGCTCTTTTTCTTCATTTACACTCTCCCCACGTGGACTCAATCAGTTCTTTTAAGTAACATCTTTATGCCATCAATTCACTTTTCATCTCTAACAGATCTATTCTCTGAGCTCCAGGCTCAATCATACCTACTAACTTCATTTCTCCAGTTGACTGACTTATTAACATCTTAAACTCAATATATTTAAAACAGAACCCTTGATTTTCTCTCAAAGCCATCTTTCCCATCTTGATAAGTGACGTCACCATAAATTCAGTTATGAAAGGCAAAAAACTTGAGAGTCCCTTTCCTCACCACTTCCCACTGAAATCCAACACATTAGAAAATCCTGTCTGCTGAACTGCAAAATATATTTCAAATCAATTCATCTCTATACAGCTCCCTTCATTGCATATATCTAGACCAATGGTTTCAACTTTTACTGCACACTGAAATCGCCTATGAAACTTTAAACATCCTTATTCCTGGGGCAAACCCAAGACATTCTGATTTAACTGGGGTGAAGCCTAGACCTCAGGATTTTTTTTTTTTTTTTTAAGTAATTCAATATTTTTTTAATGAAAAACTTTATATTTTACCACTTTCAGTGACACTTTTTTCCTGCTTTGTTTTTATTTTTGCTTTATAACAAATTTAATCAGTTATACATATACATATGTTCCCATATCCCCTCCCTTTTGCGTCTCCCTCCCACCCTCCCTATCCCACCCCTCCAGGCGGTCACAAAGCTGATCTCCCTGTGCTATGCGGCTGCTTCCCACTAGCTATCTACCTTACGTTTGGTAGTGTATATATGTCCATGCCGCTCTTTCACTTTGTCACAGCTTACCCTTCCCCCTCCCCATATCCTCAAGTCCATTCTCTAGTAGGTCTGTGTCTTTATTCCTTAGACCTCAGGATTTTTAAAAGCTTCCTAAGTTGTTACCTAATGTGCTGCCAAGGTTGAGAAACACTAACCTAGATGAAATTGCCATCATCTCTCCACAGCTGCTCCAAATGCCTCTTCCAGCTTTCATTCTTACCACCTACCCTCCATCAGATCCCAATAATACAATCTCCATGAGGGCGGACACTGTGTCTTTCTTATTTTTCCATGTATTTCTAGTACCCAGCAACTCCTGGTGTTATAATACACACATGATACATAATTTCTATTTCTTTCATCTAAACTTGATGAAATCAATTGAAAGACTTTTTATTTTTAAATTAAAAAAAAAAGTTTGGGCAGTGCCGCTTCGCTTACAGGATCTTAGTCTGAACCCTGGCCCAGGGATTAAACCTCGGCCCCGGCATTGTAAGTGCAGAGTCCTAACCACTGGGACGTCAGGGAATGCCCAAGATATTTTTTATACTTGTTCCTCAGGGGTAAGGGGTGAGTCACATAGCCACTTTATGTGGCTAAAGAAGATGCCACAAAGTAATCATTCTGGTGAATCTCAGAATGATGGACATAACTCAACAGGATACTGTCAGTACAAGAAGGGAATGTTATATTAGTACTAAAGGGTATAGGGCCAGAGTCATTTCTGTTAGGTAGACCTAACTAGACTGAAAACTCGAAGAATAGGTTTTTGCACTCCCTGCACCCATTACAGTGTTATGTCACAGAGTAGGTACTCAAAACATGTTTACTGTACAAATGAAAATGTTTTGGTTTTTTTTTCCCCTCAGATTAGGCACATATCCACAAGCTTAGTATTGATACATGGCAGAAAATAAAACACTCAGTCCTACTTCACAGGATCAAAATGCAGTAATACAATGGGAAGGTGTTCTGTAAATTATATCTGATATACACACGAGGCACATTATATTACTGTTAGAAGACACAACCTGAGGAATCCTTTATTTTGAAATAAAACACAAACATGCAAAGTAAAAACCAGCATTTCCTACCCCCCCCCCGCCCTTTCTGAACACCGAGTCAACAGGATGTGCGACTGGGTAGAATGGCAGATACAGGCAAAGATCTAGCTTGTCAGAGGCAACCTGAAGAAATAAAGGATGGGTGACACTAATAAAGGATGTCACTTTAGTATGTTTTAAAGTGCCCCCGAGCCCCCTTCTGTTACAAACCCTCAAGAGCCCATCACCACACCTCCTTGCTCCCCTACAACAGTCACTCACGCTCCACGATGTCACTAATGTAATAACTGAAGAGGTGGGCCAGTGTGTCCATGTCATGTTCCGACTTGCAGCTCAGGCTGAACCTGTCCATTAATGCTGTAAACCCTGACCAACAAAGCAAAAATTACTATGTTAGCTGCAAATCCTAAACTTTTAGGCTCTATTCCCTCCACACATCAGGCCAGTGGAACGGAAGCGGATCTTTTTAAGATGAGTAATTTCATTATCCTTTAACATGGTGTTACTTAGCAAGTACTCAGGGCCAGGCTGGCTGCTGCTGCCTCTGGGAGTCCAGAGGGCCACCCTCCCCATGTTTCTAGAAGCTGCAGATGGTGAAGATTCACCCACAAGTGCCCTTTTCATTGGAATCCAGCTACTGCTTTCCCATCATACTCTCTTAAGGCTCCCTGGCCAAGGGAACCTGTAGGATTCCCCTCTCCCCACCCACGTGAGGGATAAGAGAAATCACTGACAAGGAGAATGGATGAAAGCTTTATGGAGAACTCATATGGTGAGCTCCTCCGAGGACAGGCACCCGAATCACTCATCTTCATATCCGTGGCACATAAACTCCACAAATACCTGTTAAATGAACGACTCTCATAGTAGCTGCTAGGTCTCAACTCCTAGAACAATGGCGGGCACCTACTTATGGACCCAAAGAAGGAAATAACTGAACAAATAAAATCATTGGATGAAGCAGAATGCTTATTGGAAAATGCTCGGGACTGGGGAAAAACTTGGGTCCAAAGCCTGCCATATGGCCCCGAAAAAGTCCTTTCCCCTTTCTGAGTCTCAGTTTCATCATAGCTGAAGTGAACTCCAGGGCTACGACAGGTCGTCCGAAAAGGCGTCCTCCTGCTCGGAAAATGACCCTCAGGTTCCGGCGGAGGCGGCGAAAGTGCAATGAAACCGTGCCTTTAGCTCGCCCCGGGGCCAGGCCCGTAACCGCCGCGGCCCCTACCAGCTGTGGCCCAACGGCCGCCCCTCCGGCAGGTCGGGAAAGCGACGCACCTCCCCTCGCCCTCACCCGTCACGTGGACGCCAAGGAGGACGCCCTGGGCCGTGGCAAGCTCGTGCTCCGTTCCCCGGGGCTTCCTGAAGACCAGCAGATCTGGAAGCAGCGCCGCCAACCGGGCCTCTACTGGCCACAGAGGCGGCGTCGCCATCCCCTTGCCCGTCGCCATAGCGGCGGCGGCAGCGGCGAAATTTTTCGCCGAACAACCTGAAACAGCGTTCCTCCACGTAGTAGCCAATCCGCAACGACGGCCCTGACGGGTCCCTCCCGCCAACCAATCAGTGCGGGCTCCCTTGGGGCCCCGCCCCCCTGTTTTCAACGCTTTTGCGTTCGCTCAGGATTCCGGGGGTGGAGGGGCGGAAGGAGGGCCGGGCGGAGCGTTCTAAGGAATAAAGGCTGTTTTAAAATCTCTTTCAAACGTGAAGCTGCTATTACGATAAAACTGATTACCTGGGATAAATATCAATAGGGTGGTCTTTTCCTCGTATCAGTTTCTAAGGACAAGTTCCATTGGCATCTGACTAAAGCAAACTCAGGATGGTTTTTAAATTTAACAGTTAGACTAAGGCCGTTTAACACAGAAAGTCTTGTTCCTTGTTAGGGAACGTATTCCACTTCTGTTGTCTGCCAGGACAGGTCATTTGGTCTCATGGGAGTACTCCCCCTGAGCCCTTTTTCTCACACTTCCGTGTGGTAATGGCCCATTTGAGGCTGCCGGTCTGTGGCTCAGATTGGTGAACACAAAGCAATAAAAGGACGAGCATGTTGTGGATTTTTAACAATCAGAAATGCATCTATGTTTTTCTGCATAAATAAATCTAAAAATTACATCTTTACTATCTTTAGTTCTACAATATATAACAATGCTGTTTTGTTGGTAACGTGGAATTAATTCATCGTGTTTTCATGAACACTTACAGTGGGAAGACCAAATGTATGATCAGTCCACAGGCAACAGAAAATATTTCCTCAGTAGGGTGGGAGGGCCAAAAGGGAAGGAAAAGAGATCAAGGGGAGACACAGCTGAAAGGCTGGACACTCTCAAGTTTGACACACTGTCCACAGAGCTTACATGCGTGTTTACAGAGTTCACAATATCAGCATTATAAACACAACCCAGAACCCAGGGGATGTAGACTCCTCAAAATTCAGGACACTTTTAAAGCATTTTATAAATTTATTTTAAAAAATAACAACTGAAATGACATCAATGATCAATCACCTGTGCTCCCCCTACAGCTGAGGGAAAAAACCTTCTGTATAGTTGAGTCCCAAAGGAAAATCAAGACATTATTATCAGGCACCCATTAGCCAGAAAAATGCTGTTGGTCCAGTGGTATAGACACTGACATGTTCAATGTACCAGTGCAATTAAAATATATATTTACAATTATCCTGCAAAAAAAAAAGCACTCAAGAAGTGAAATAACTATGCATTAAACCAGTTATTCACTCATCCATTCACTCTTTTTGCATCTATGAAGCCATCACTACAGTTACAAGGACAAATGAATAAAAGAACTTCTAGTAACAAAAAAATCCAAACCTCACCCCCACTTTGTGGGTTATTATGTGCTAAAATGACCGCAATAAAAGGGCCATGAGCCACCTGAAATGGCAATGACAAAATGACAACTGAAGCATTTCAAATAAAACCAAACTCAAACTCGTGAAAACAAAAATCCGCAACAATATGAGGTTGGTATTACTATGTACAAACTTACAACAAACACAAATAAATAGCATTTTAGAACTGTTGTTGGCTTAAGTACTAGAAATTAGGTCTGAGGAATTTCTTTCTGAACTCTGCATCTTGAAGGTTCCTAAACAAACCAAAGGATATAAACTCTTCATTGTTTTTAGTAATCTATCATCTGAAGAACTTGGGGCTTACTGAATAAAGTTAACACCTGAAACTCACACAAAGAGCCAGAAGTTTCTAGTGAGCCCACAGGTCAACCCCGCCTAACATCTGCAAGCCAGGACAGATGACTAGATTCAAGGGACTAGGGAGATACTTCACTTCCTGCTTTCTTTGCATAGCTCTGTACCTCTATTTTGTACCATTACAGTGATTTCCCTTTGTGATGTTTTCTTTAGAGGGTTTAATTTCTTTACCTTCTTAATACAGCTACAGTGAAATCAAATAAAGAGCCAATCTCTACTCTTAGTATTTAAATCAAACCCAAACGTTCTTCAAAAGGATTATGTTTTCTTTCTTTGTTTCCAAGAAAACAGTAACTCTTCTGAAATATCATCTTAGTTCTCCCAGGGTTCCACGTCTAGAAAAGAAACAGATTACTGAGGCACAATCCACTCTGGGAGTTGTGGCCCTGTTCCTGACCCTGCAGGAATCTCTATTTCCAGTCCGCAGTTTATCCCCAGAACACGGACGCAAATGTGAAAACCTTTCCGCACAATGCCTATGGAGAAAAGGGGAAACAAACGGAAACTGGCACCAAAGAATCAGCTGCCATGGGAAGAATGAGAATGTTCGCTCTCCAGGGCCAGCACAAAGCGCAGGAGTGAAGCCAACATACACTTCAAGCTCTAGCAGGCAACCTGGACTATGTCCAGGATAGCTTGATTGAACAGTGCTTTCCAGAAATTGTCAAGGACCAAATCTCAGACTTTTCCCTTTCCGTGCTTGTTAAAAGGTTATAGTATAAATGTAAATTATTCTCTTCACCTTAATGATCCATCCCAGGCATCCATCCACTGGTGGATCGTGCTATGACAACACGAGAGTATATATACTACCCTTTGTCCTTCTAGACTGAAACAAACATGAACCTTTCTATTCCCCAAACGCTGTCACAAAGCCTGTGATTGAAAATCTCTAGCTCTGCTCTGTTAAGTAATTACTACAAATGTCCTCAGCACTTCAGCACAGACGTTCTGTAATTTTGTTCTCTACTTAGGAAAGGCAGTGTCGAGGTCCAGCACACTCTAAATTGTCTTAAAAGTAACCACAGCAAGAACTACAGTCCACATGACCTGTCGACAGACAAGCAGACCACAACTTGTCAAAGCTAAGAGATTCAGCTATATTTTTAGTGCTTGAGTCTTTTATCAGTCTATCCCCAGAGTTAGCTTCTTCTTGGCTGGAGTCCAAAAATACCAACCTATCATCTGGGTAGAAGGGAGTCTTATTATTACCACAGATTAGATGAATGTATCTCAGAGAATTTATTGTTTCCATATCATGAGATGAAGGTTCCTTGCCTGGAAACCATCTCTGAATACAAAGTGTCCATTAGTCAGCCTGAGATCCCCCATCAGAGGGATGGGTGCTGTTTGGAATCCATGGGAAGGAGTGGGCTGCAGCTTCCCTGACTGCAGTTTAGGTTGAGAAGGTCGTTCTCCTCTGCTGAGATGGCTGGCTGGCATTACCAGTCAACATTAAGTGCTAGGTGTGGTACTGCTGGGCTGGCACGGGTCCCCTGCATCATCCCAATCCATGAAATGTCAACGTCACCAACAGTCTGAAATAAGTCCTGACTGAAAGGGTGAGACAAAGGCTTGCGACTTCAATTTGCCAGACATCCTTGCAATTATAATACTAAGCCACTTATTAAAAACTAAGTGGTTTCTGTCCTGTAGAAAAGGGCAGAAAGTAATCGTCAGTGTCCCGTTGGAAGAGCTGATCAGTTTCCTTGGAACAGTGGGAAACAGTGCGAGGAACATGACCTTGATCAGTTCTATCACATGGCCTGGGGTTAGGACACTCGGATGATCTGTGTCATAGCCTCTTCATCTGCTTGATTTGGATCCTACAAAGAAAGCATAACAATTAAAGTCCTTCGCAAAAGAACTGGGAACTCATGGCTCTCACTACTTATCACCAAGGGAAATACACAAACTAAGTAAACCAAAGGCTTGTGATGTATCTAAGTCTGCACACAGGGATTGAAATGCAGCTCCATTAGCTAAGAAGAGACAATACACCTTATTCATAAAAAGATTCCAAGTCTGGCCTGGCATTCCATTAATAAACACTCCAGAGTTGAGAGTATCTCTCTTTTCTAAGCACCTATGCTGTGCTCTATGCTTAAGGATTAAGGATCCTTAGGCGGCTAAGAAGAAGACCCAGAGAAACCAAGTCATGTTGTATATTTTCTGATCATCATATTTAAATACTGAGCAGCAGGGCTGGAAAGGACGCTGGAATTTATTTACTTTAATGCACTCATTTTGTAGATAAACCTGAAGCCTGGATGGGTGAAGTGATTTGCCTGGACTAGAGTCAAAAAGTTAGTGAGGAGCCCAGCAAGAACTAACTCCCAAACCTCTTGGCTACGACTTAATCTTCTTTCCCTTAAACTCTGCCTACTGCCTGCCTTTTACCAAAAAACCTGCAGTGTTAAGACAAGGAACAGTCCTTGGGAGTTCCCTGGTGGTCCAGTGGCTAGGATCTGGCGCTTTCACTGCCATGGCCTGGGTTCAATCCCCGGTCGGGGAACTAAGATCCTGTAAGCCGTGCAGTGTGGCAAAAAAAGGGGGAGGGGATCAGTCCTTGGAAGCTTTTTGCAACACTCGGCAGTAACCACATTCAGTTCCTCCACACCAACACTCTGAAGCCTCAACTGGTGTGATCCAAGAAAAAGCTGAAGGTGGTAGGACCAGAGGCTGGGTCTTGATCAGTGAGCATGAACAATAACCAGCCTCTACTGAGCTCTCACCATGCACTAAGCACTGTGCTAAACAGGTGCCTAAAGTGACTTACTGCATGAAATGCCAACATTCCTATAAAGTATCAATAGCATCCCACTTTACTGGTGAAGGAAGTGAGGCTAAGTAACTTACAGAAATAGTTTGAGATCTGCTGCAGAAAGCAATGAGCAACTAGCATGCGTCCTTGAGCACGGGACTGACATGATTAAGAAAGCACCATCTTATAAAGACAGATTTGACAGTAGTGCAGGTGGGATGTGATGGGTATACAGAATAAAGAATCAGTAAATGAGAGGAACACATTAATTCAACAAACATTTACAGAGTGCTTGTTTTTAAATGTGCATCATGCTAAGTACAATCGAGAACAACAATCCTCGACTTTCTACACAGCTTACGGTCTAGTGAAGGAGACAACTACTGCACGATCACACAAATAAAACAATATGATTATTATCAATATTGCACTCAAAAGAAAAGGAAGATGTGAGAAAATAATGGGGTAGAAGAGACCTCTGGATATGGCCTCTTAGATTTAAACCAAGACCTAAAACAAGGAGATAGCAAAGCAAAAGGATGGCGTGAAAAGCTTTTCAGACCAGCTATTCTGAAGACAAAGGTTCCTGAACACCACAGCAAGAGCATAAAGACCAAGCAGCAGGAGGAAATAAAGCCAGAAGTGGGCAGGAGCTAGATCATGCAGGGCCTTGCTGGCCATGGTAAGAACTCTGTATTTTAGTCTAAGTGCAAATGGAAAAGGGTGGGAGTAGAAGGGATTTAAGCAGGATGGTGATGTGATATGATACACGTTTAGAAAGATCACACTAAGATGTGGAGAGTGAACTAGAGGGGCATAAGAGGGGAAGAAGGGAGACTAGGCAGCTGCTGTAATAACTGAAGCAAAGAAGAGCAGGTTAGACCAGGCTGACAGCAGTTACGAGGGAAAAAAGTAAGGTGATTCAGAATATATTTTAGAGTTAAAACCAAGAGGACTTTCCCACTACTAGGCACATACCCTGAGAAAACCATAATTCAAAAAGAGACATGTACCAAAATGTTCATAGCAGCTCTATTCACAATAGCCTGGAGATGGAAACAACCTAAGTGTCCATCATCAGATGAATGGATAAAGAAGATGTGGCACATATATACAATGGAATATTACTCAGCCATAAAAAGAAACGAAACTGAGCTATTTGTAATGAGGTGGATAGACCTAGAGTCTGTCATACAGAGTGAAGTAAGTCAGAAAGAGAAAGACAAAGATAACACATATATATGGAATTTAAGAAAAAAAAATGTCATGAAGAACCTAGGGGTAAAACAGGAATAAAGACACAGACCTACTTGAGAATGGACTTGAGGATATGGGGAGGGGGAAGGGTAAGCTGTGACAAAGCGAAAGAGAGGCATGGACATATATACAGTACCAAACGTAAGGTAGATAGATAGTGGGAAGCAGCCGCATAGCACAGGGAGATCGGCTCGGTGCTTTGTGACCGCCTGGAGGGGTGGGATAGGGAGGGTGGGAGGGAGGGAGACACAGGAGGGAAGGGATGTGGGAACAGATGTATATGTATGACTGATTCACTTTGTTATAAAGCAGAAACTAATAAAAAATAAATAAATAATAAAATAAAAAAACCAACCGTTCTATTTTGGACATACTGACTAGAAATGCCAATAAGATACAATCAGTGAAATTAGATGTAAGAACCAGTATGGTTACAGACTGAGTTCTGGAATTACACTGCCTAGGTATGAATTTCAGTTGCACCATTTTATTAAATATTTTACCTTAGGCAAATGACTTAACCCCTCTAAACCTCAGATTCAAATGTAAAATAGAAACTATAATTCTTACCTCATGGGGCTTGAGCTTGTTGTAAAGATTCAATGAAAAAATGCTTACAAAAGAAAAGTGCTTAACATAATGGCTGGCAGTTAAGTGTTAGCTGCTGCTGCTGCTGCTACTACTACACTAAGAAACAAACTTGTTCTTTGAAAATCAAGAAAAGTGAGAATTTCAAGAAGGAATTAATAGTAATAACTGGCAAAGACTGGAAGGAATAAAGGCCACTGATTAAAGACCTTAGTTCTTTTAAGGTGAAAAGGGCTCTAAGACACACAATGTTGCATCTAGTTTAGAGACTGATTAGTCCCTAGTTTGAAAATATCAGGAGGACAATGTGAAGGCTTCCACCCAAGAAAATACAAGGCAGTAAGAGAAGAATAAAAGGTATAAATCTTCTTACCTGCATATGGGGACTATCTTTTTCCTTTGGAGAGAAAAATCGTCCACCTTCACCACGCTTCCGTGCCATGGCATGACGGTGCCGAGACTCATGCAGGTATTTCTAAAATAAGAAAAATAAAACTACTAGCTGAAACTAGCATAGCTGTCTAATGCTCAAAAGTTTAGGACAGCTGTGATCAAACCCACCAGGGGCAATTATGACCTTGTATTATGGAGAAATCTTTGTAGAAAACACAAACAGCAGCTAACCATATCTAACTACCATAAGAATGTAAATGCCAAATGAGTAATAATAAAGATTCCCCAAAGATATGAGAGATCACTACCTACCTCCCAATATATATCCTCTCCTTCACTTTAATAACAAACCAAATTTTAGTTGGCTGCTCAGTAAAAAGACTGCATTTCCTATACTTATTTGCAGTTAAGTGTGGCCATGTAATTAAACTTTGGCTAATGAGATGTATGGAACTTCTTGAATGTTTCATTGAAAGAATGCCTTTCTTATTCCCTTTGCTCCTAGGCTAAAGCCCAGACAGTCATCTTGGACTATGGACAGCATACTAAGAATATCAGGACAGTAAGAAAGGAGGAGAATGGGTCTTGAGGACTGGAAATGTGCTACCACAGCCCAAGACAATTTATCTCTGGACTTCTTTTACGTAAGATAAAAAAAAACACCCTATTTATGTCATAGTTATTTTTTAAATATTGTAGTTGCAGCTCCATATAGCAATAATAAATGCTTTTATAAAAGGTAACAGCTATCTAACTTCAATGTTTGGAAGGTACTCAAGGAAACAAACTACATAAAAGGTAATTTCAAAAGTAGAACCCTGCCGTTCTCATCCTGTATCCTTCCCAATGTTATACATACCCTTCTTTCCTTTGGAATTTTCCCTTCTGCCTCTAATTTAGCCCGGGCTTGCCTCCTCTTAAGTATACGGTGGTACTGTTTGGCATTCACATAGAGAGGCTCTTCTTCAAGCATCTCTGCCCCAGGGAGAGGGATTCTCTGGATAGCAGGCACAGAGCCAGCACCAGGTACCATCTGTGTGAAAAGAAAATCAGAGCTTATTAACTAGCAACATGAAGTATGGACATGGGAAACAGTTTATTGGTCCCTGTTAGTTTTCTTCTGAATGCTACAAAAAGCAGCTTTTATAGGACACTTATTTAAATGCAGATTCTTGGAGAACATTTACACCAAAGGCCTGCATTTTATTTTATTTTTTTTAACATCTTTATTGGAGTATAATTGTTTTACAATGGTGTGTTAGTTTCTGCTTTATAACAAAGTGAATCAGTTATACATATACATATATCCCCACATCTCTTCCCTCTTGCGTCTCCCTCCCTCCCACTCTCCCTATCCCACCCCTCTAGGTGGTCACAAAGCACTGAGCTGATCTCCCTGTGCTATGCGGCTACTTCCCACTAGCTATCTATTTTATGTTTGGTAGTGTATATATGGCCATGCCACTCTCTCACTTTGTCACAGCTTACCCTTCCCCCTCCCCACATCCTCAAGTCCATGCTCTAGTAGGTCTGTGTCTTTATTCCCGTCTTACCCCTAGGTTCTTCATGACCTTTTTTTTTTTTTCTCTTAGATTCCATATATATGTGTTAGCATACGGTATTTGTTTTTCTCTTTCTGACTTACTTCACTCTGTATGACAGACTCTAGGTCCATCCACCTCACTACAAATAACTCAATTTCGTTTCCTTTTATGGCTGAGTAATATTCCATTGTGTATATGTGCCACATCTTCTTTATCCATTCATCTGTTGATGGACACTTAGGTTGCTTCCATGTCCTGGCTATTATAAATAGAGTTGCAATCAACATTGTGGTACATGACTTTTTTTTGAGTTATGGTTTTCTCAGGGTATATGTCCAGTAGTAGGATTGCTGGGTCATATGGTAGTTCTATTTTTAGTTTTTTAAGGAACCTCCATACTGTTCTCCATAGTGGCTGTATCCATTTACATTCCCACCAACAGTGCAAGAGGGTTCCCTTTTCTCCACACCCCATCCAGCATTTATTGTTTGTAGATTTTTTGAGATGAAGGCCTGCATTTTCAACAAACATTCCAGATGATTCTGTAATAGGGGCCAAGGAGCCATACTGAGAAATGACACAACCATGTCCAAATTTTTGTCCATACAACTGCTCCATTTTCTAGGAGTGTCTGCTGCCATCTAATGGTCATGAACGGCAATCGTAAGGCAATGAAAGAGCACAAGGAAAACACAAAGGAGCATAGGTTCAGATTGACCAAGTGCTACTAAACGCTTTTAGTTATATAAATAATTTAATTAAATTGTTAACTTACTATATAATTCAACCCATATTTTCCTAAACAAACAAAAACAAAACACTGTACTAAATGTATGAGGAAACAAGTAACGGGCTCCCGTGCCCCACTACCTTCCCAACTATAACAACTTTGAATGGTTGTATTGTTTTTTCTGGTAGTTCCTCTACTTCTGTGCAGGTCTGTATTACTCATTCTTAATTTATCCATTTTAGGTACTGTACACTGACACCCTACTTTGACATATATGAGGATTTAGCTTTCACTCACACCACCCAACTCCCCTTCCCTATCTTCCCAATATATTTACATCACAGTTTTTGGTTTCTCTATTGATTACAATCTTTCTAATTTTGAACTTACTTCTTGTTTTACCCACTCTGGGCAATATACTTTCCAGTTCCCAAAGATCAGTAGCTAGTATCTCCCTTCATTATTTGAATTAGGAATAAGATTACAGAAAAGCAAATACATCTGTTTATCTTCTGCTCTATCTCTAGCACCTAGAATAGTCTCTGGCACATAGTAGGTGCTCAGAATGAATTATGGTTTGTTGTAATGTTTATTGTAAAAGGAGATCTCTGTAAGTGTCTTAAGGGATTAATCACAATCCCAAGAGGTCAGCATTATAAACAAGCTTTATGAGAGATATCAAATTGCAAGTTGAAGAAATTTTCAAAGACAAAGATACATGGAAAAACAAATTACAGATGAGAACAGTGAAATGAAAAATCAATTTTCTTACCATGACCATCCCTCCTGAATTGACCACATTGCCTGCCACTGGTAGTGTCACAGTGACAGTCCCTTGCCCACTGCTGGTTGTGTTGGTATTGGCTCCGGTCTGAACAATCTGTGCTCCTGCCAAACTGGCTGCAGGGATGGTGATCATGCCTGAAACAGGGACTGTAACTTTAAGAAAATAAAACATAAAACAAACAAAAAACAGGTACACAGAAAGGAGGGAACACAGTTAGTCCCTCTTCTATGTGGCACACACTTATTCACCCTGGAAAAATATACTCAATAGCACAAGGAGAAAAAAAGCACTCCTCCATTCTCTCCCTGGTTTGCTGTATATAATCCAAGTAGTCACAATCTTAGAAATTCTATTAACTATCTGGGTTCCAGTTCTGAATAAAACTACCCTTGAAATGGATAATTCCCTGGGTATTCCAATGATAGTTTTCAATGGGTGACCAAAAAGTTTAGAGGCTTCCCTTTCTATGGGTCAGTATGACTCCAGCTGTATCAACTGTTCTTATATATATGAATAACCTGCTTCAGGATGAAGATTTTTATAAACTTTTAATTTGTTAACCCTAAATTGACAATGAGTCAAACAGCTGCAGGACTAAAACTTCCAATTAAACCAGGTACTCCAAGCCCCCAAGCTATCAACAGCAGCACTTGAGGATTTGTTCATCATTCTCTGAGCTCCTGCCAGTTCAGGCCCGAGTCATGGGAGAGCACACTTACTGCACTCACTGGATCTTGTATGCTGCTGAATTTAATCACATGTCAAACCTTTAGTCATAGAATACATACCTCTAATAAGGGCTATGCACTGTGTTTATTTGGTCACATGCATGTCTCACTTACTAGATTAGAGGGTCTTTGAGAAGAAAACTACTTTAGTAATGTGCTACATATATACAGTGGGCATATAAGTCTTTTTGGAATAAATTAATAATGAAGTGGCCCAGGGGAAAAAAAAAAAAAAAGCAGCAATAGCAATAAATGCCAACTTGACTTACGATGTATGTCTCTACCACTAAAGAAACTCCATATTTCTCATCTTCTATTTAGAAAACATTTCTTCCCAGAAAGAATAAAAAGCTTATATAATCCTTAGGGTCCTAGTGGTTGTCTTTAACAACCACTGTAGTTCTACAAATGGAATCAACATTGGTCGCATATTGGTGACAAGGAACTAAACAATCAACGGAGACTTAGAGGAAATTCTGTTGTTTTTCAAAAATATGTCGTATAGAGGTCACCACAAAATTTCTAAAGCAGTCATTTGCTCAAGATAAAAAGGATGCCCCCCCAAAAGTGCCACAGAAATGATGGGCACACGTACCTTGCTGGAGAATGGTGCCATCTGCGTTAACTGGCTGATAGACGATGGTCTGCCCTTCGGCAGTCTGTGCCACTTGCTGCCCCTGGACAGCAATCTGCTGTTGCGTCTGTAGGAAATAAATAATGCCACAATTTAACGGATTCCAGAGACACCACAAAGAAAAGGACTATGTAGTCCTTTTTAAGAAAAAGAAATTTTTTGGATGGTTTTCTTCCCCATTTCTACTACATGTGAAATATTTGACTCAGTTGTCTAACCCTCCCACAGCAGCTGTGCTCCTGTGGTGACACAGTGGACAGTGGAATTACCTGCGTCTGGCCAGCAGTGACGGCTGTCTGGGGCTGCTGGATGATGATCTGCTGGGTCTGGCCCTGCTGGCCCTGTACCTGCACAGCCTGCCCACCCTGGATCTGGATCTGTCCAGGTGGGACCAACTGTATCTGCGGAACAGGACATAAAAGATTAGTATCCTGCTGACACTGGCCTCCTATGGTTCTGGAGTGTTAGTTACCCAAATTCCTCTAGAAGGCAGGAAATGCCCTAAAGAGGAAAAAAAGAAGTCCTGTTTTGCTCGATTATGAATTAGAGATAACTTGTTTTCCATTTGTGAAACAACGGGGGAATTCTGACCACTGTCTAGATACTGGATGATATTAAGGAATCAATGTCAGTTTTAAAAACGATGATAGGCTGGCATGGGTATATATTTTTAAAAGCATGTTCATTTAAAAATATACCCTAAATATACCTAATATACCCTATTTTTAATAGATGAAATGGTACTACATATATTCAAAATAGCCCTTGAGTAGGGGAATACAGATGAAAATGGATTTACTTAAACATAATACTAGTTTGTGTGTTAAAATGAGTGATGAGGATTCACCATACCATTCTCTTTGTTTTTGTCTGTTTGAAGTTTTTTATAATAACATATTAAAAAAAATTAAGTAATTCCTAATTTTTCCAACTGGGATTCTATAAATATGCATATACAAAATCCTTAAAAGATTCTGTACAGAAAGGTTGAGACTATCATATTAGACACCCCTGCAGTCAACACTGAGATTTAACAAATTAAATTAGAAAGTGTTGGTAAATAAACAAGTAAAGAAATTTATCTGGTTATCTGGATCTTTTTCTACCTGTTTTGGATAGCAAGGAATACGTGTTACTGGTCAATAGGGTTTCCTCTTCTATCTATTCATATTCTTTGCCCATTTTTCTACTGGATTGTTATTTTCATATCAATACATAAAAATTTTTTTTAAAATGTATTCTGGATACAAACCCAGTTAAGTGTTAAAAATACCTTCTCCAAATTTTATCTTTTACCTTTGTTTCACGATATATTTTGATGTATACAAGTTTTTATTTTAAAGTAGTCAAATCAATTTTTGTCTTTAAGAAATCCTTCTCTACCCCACAGCATAAAGAAAATATTCCTATAAAGAGAACATAAAAGTTTCGAAGTATGCTTTTTTCCATTTAGATTTGTAATCTATCTAGCAAGTATTTTTGATATAGCATGAGATAGAGATCAATTTTCTTTTTTGATATCGTTCTTAAACCATTTCTTCACTTATACTTTATACTATTTTTGTAATATACCAATTTCCAATATTCTTGCATCTATTTCTTGGCTCTCTACTTTAGTTCCATTGTCTATATCAAGCCAGGGATATTAATCTGAGAGCATAGGTTTCACTGGAATTCTAAAACAGGAGATGCAATCCAAAAAAAGGTTAAGTACACTTCTAAAAGACGCGGTTATTCAAAAAACACTAAAGCAACCTCTAATAAAAATGGATTGACATTTTAAGCATTCTAAGGGAGGCTATGGGATCTTACCTAGAGCCATATTATATAACATTAACAGAAAATAATTTTTCCAAGATGGTTTGATTAGTTACAGTCCTGATTGGAGGGAGGGGAATAAAATAACCATTTCAATGTCTCTTAAAGGCCAAAAAAAAATCCCAAAATTTAGAGCTGAAAAATCACAGAATTTAGAGCTGAAATGAACCCTAGCAATCACCTGATATAAACTGCATTTTCAAATGAGAAAACTGACCCTCAAATGACTTGGCCAAGATCAGAAAGTTTGTTTAATGGCAGACCTGTGAATGAAGTCAGGTCATTGCACTCGTGGTACAATGTTCCTAGCACTGAATCACACTATTTCTATTCAACAGAGAAGAGGGAGTGGCAAGGGGGGGTTGGAGACGAGGCAATGACAGCAAGGACAGAAATGAAATAGCAGTGTGAAACTGAGGCAAGTACACACACTAAAATATATTTAAAGGCTCATACATTTATGCATGGAGAAACATGGAAACTATTTTTAATCCTAACTAAAACTCTATCTTGGCAAAAATATGCAATAGCCTTAAAAATGATCTTACCCTTTGCCTAACCAATTCTTCCACTCCAAAGAAATTACCGTAAGATTAAATTCAACTGAAAAAATAAAGCTATAAAATTCAAATACATTTATAGTAATCTTACCTATAAAAGAAAAAAAAGAAAAATAAAACAAAAATCCCTAAATACACTTTGTAAATTAGAAATTCTGATTCATCAAATTGACCATGATGAAGGAATTAAAAATGATAAGAAAATCATGTGGGGGAAAAAAAAGCAAAGTAAAACAAACAAAAACACCAAACACACAACAATGAAAACTATATGCGTGTGTATAACTATGTCTGAAAGGTGTGCACAGGACTACAAGGGAATATGCAAAACTTAAAAGTTTGATTTATCAAGCATAGCCAAATTTTTTCAACTTATATTACATTCCTCCAGAAAAATGAAGACATTAATGAAATAATTGTAACTGTTAAAACAAATTAAAGATATAAACAGCTTTAGAAAATTTTAGTAAAAAGTTCATAAACATATATACTCATTGGGATTTAGCTATTAATTACAAAGGTGAGATGACTTAAGTATATACTTCTCTGCAAATTATTTCTCACTATTTCTCACTAAAAATACTTCAATATTAACCCCTCACCCAAAGTCAACAGTTCATCCTTTTTAACAAGGACATAACACTCCATGTGAATATAGTATGATGTATTCAACCATTTCTTTATCCTTATTAACAGACACTCAGGCTACAATTTTTTATTTATTTTTTGCTAGTAGAATGCTGCAATAAATGTCTCTGTACATTTCTCTCTACATATTGATGCTTTTGTTCCTATAGAATAGATTCTCAGAAGCAGGACAGGTAGATCAAAAGGCTTATGTATTTAAGAGTGAGATACCTTTCCAAAATGACTTTAGAATTTGAAAATTACCAAAAATAATGAGTGTTTCATTTTCTTCACACCCATTCTAGCACTGGATATAATTACTATTTAAAATTTTTGCCAACAAGATAAAAATCCCTCTAAAAATTTGATGCCACAGAGTCGTGTGTCCTGTTTACTTTTGTTTTCTGTTTCTGAATCAGTCTTTCCAGTGGATTTACCTAACTATATGTCTGTTTAAGGAATCAGCTTTTATTCCTTTTCTACATTTGTTGGTTTTCTACTTCATTAATTTTAACCTATCTTTTGCTCATTTTGTTCTTTTCCTAACTTTCTAAGAGAAATACCATTGTTTATTTGCAGTTCTTTTAAAATATTTAAGTTTATAAATTTTGCTCTAAGTACAGCTTGAGGTGTGTGCAATAGGTCTGAACTGAAATATTTCCATCACTTGCTGGATAACTGAAGTTATAAATTACATGGAAGGAAATGAAGACTATAAAATTCCCTCCCCTAGTGCCCAGAAGTGCCAACTGAGATCACACCAATGAATTACTTTTATTAAACTAGATTCTTTTTATATTCTTTACATTGATTTGAGATCACGTCTAATATCTTAGTCCTTAACAGAGATGTCCAATTTCTGTATAGCTCTGCTTTATATCACTGACACTACAAAGGTGGGAAATCGACTAAATGCGAACAGAAGATAAGAAACAATTAAGTGCAATATCAATTTTCAGTTTGCAACAACCTATTTCTTAAAACCTGTTTCCTATTATTCTGTCTAAACATTTTTAAAAATACCACTCACCTGTTGCAAACCCTGTGTCCCAGATACAGGTACTTGCATGATGGTTTGACCTTGTCCACCAGGAACAGCCTGGACCATGATGGGTTGGCCAGTTGATGTGATTAACTGGCCTCCACTGACTTGTACCATTAATGGCTGCCCCTGGACCTGAAATAAAGTAAAATAAGAACAATGAAATAACATAAGACACAAAATGGTTTTTACCAAAAGACAATCACTGCATCTACTCTGCTGCCTTGCTAGAGGAGGAGAAGGTAGGAGAGACACTAAGAAAATAAGTCTCAAGTCCTCATCCTCAAGTAGTCTTCTTCGAAAATACAGTATCTTTGACTAAATGCCAAGCTGAATACTTTAAGGTCAGATATAATGGAGAATAAGCAGAGTCTTTGGGAAGTCTCAATAGATACAAGGCATTTATCATCAAATACAGGCTAAACCCATGAGAAGTATTTAATCAAATCATCAAGGCTATTTTCGTTTTTAGACCAATATCCAGGAATGGTCTCTAGTGAAGGCTGGAGAGGAGGCAATGAGAGGAAGGGCTGATGGTGGGGATGGTGGTTGACTGCAAATAAATTCTAAGTAACTTGTAAGGAGTAAATCAAACTGTACCTAGCAACCACTCTAGGTTAGGTAGTGAGCAGCTCTGGGAGCTTATATAGAATGCCCTTCCTCCCTACAGTTTCTCAAGCATAAATGAAACATATACCTTTTACCCTCTTCACCTCACTGAGAATTCTAGTCCTGTGGTTGTTTAAGGAGCCCACTAGCAAAAATGCCTAGAAATATATTGCTGGTCAGTTTACAATCTCTGTGGTGGAACTTCTCACACTGGACCCTGCAATACCTGCATAGTTATTTTAGCTTTAACAAATATGAAAATTATACAAAGCACTCAAGTGTACCAAACAACTCCCAACTTTCAAGCTCCAATGAGTACATGGATGACTCTAGAAGCCAGGGCACTGTCAGTGCTCTGTAACAGCTTGAGTCTCAATATAAAAATATCTAGCTAACTGCATTCTGAAAGCCAAAAAGTAAGCCACTTTAGTTCAGTAGAATAGCTGAAAGTCCAAGCTTTCTATCTTTGTTTTGAGGAATTATTTGTAACGGATCAGAAGAAAATCCGTATATCTGAAATAATCATTCTTAATGCTAGTGAAAGTATGTTCAAATAAGAGGAATTAGTTAAAAGACCAATCTGTCCTAGATTAGTAGATTATATATTAAGCCTCCCCCCACCCCCAAGCATATCATAATCTTCAGGAACATTCAAATCCTGTATTTTGTTAAACTGTTCATGGAGAAATTCCACTTTACTTTTTAAAGACTTGCATATGCTCTATGAGGAAAGACTTTCCAGAATATTTATTGCATGACTAACTGAAAGAAGTATTTAAAATTCTCCAAAATAGTGAGAGCCCTAGAGGAAAGGTTTCCATTATTTTCATAAAGTACCTCCATTTCTTTAAATAAAATCTGCCTAAGTAGGAAACACAAGTTTTAAGGCACAACTATTAGTAATTTTCCGGCTATCCATCATCTTAACGTTTCCCTTCATTGACACACTTTTCCCTATATATGCACATGATCAACTATTTGAGACTCCACGGAACCCACTGTTTTTACAACATATGAATGAATACAAGCATACATGCATCAGACAAGAAGCCATACAGTTAAGAGCATGTTACATTCCCATTCCACAAGTGGTTAATGACAATACTGTTTTATATTTCAATAAGATGAAGCAAGCATGAAAAACATGAAAAACAAACTGCTGAACTGAGATTTGAATATAGTTTGGGAGTACCTATGAACTCAGCTTATTTCAGCTTAATTTATGTGCCGAATTGGCTGTACATCATCATCAAACACTATGAGTGGCAGGTTTGGGAGTGGGGCTGAAAGGGTAAAGTGAAATGATTACAATAAGGGGTAGTTCACTGCAGGATACTTGCTAAGCAGCACTAGTAATAAAGTGAGATGCCAGTTCTACATTCTAGGTCCTACCCTGAATCATTTCCATTCAATGGAGGGAAAAAGGCAGGGTACTCAAATCTTGTCAGTTTCTCAAAAATATGGTCATTTTAGTTAAAGTAACCTATAAACTCAGAAAAGACTTATGCTTCTTCACTTATCTTTACATAGGAACTGGCCAAAATATAACCCCAATTTACATATTTAACTTGGTCATACATAATGTTAGGAAACTGCATTGTTTAAGTAGAAATTCTTATGGTGGCTATAATACTTAAGACTTACGGAAAGCATATCCCACCTCTGTCCAAGAGCTATGGGGCAATCTCTGCAGATCTAACAATAAGACAAGTCATTATTTCCCTAAGAAAGGTAATGAAAAGATAGCAGTTAAGAGATTAACAAGATTCAGGGATTAGATCAATCTTGTCAAGTGCAATCATTATTGCAGGACAGGACAGCCAAGTTGTCCTTTTAATAAAAATAAAGCACAATCTACCCTAGTAAAATGTATATATTTTCTTCTCCACTATCATAATACAAACTCAAGAAAAGTTACCATGCAATCTTATTACAGTTTGATCTCTAAATAGGTTCTAATGCCACTTGTAAGAATTTCTTCCTGTCCCTTATACTGATTCTTTCCCAGACATTACCAAGGAACATTAGCCAAAAGGCACTTTTCAGAAAATTGATACTGGGGTCACTACATGATTTAGCATGAAACATTAGGAAACTGGCATCTTCTAAGCCTCAAAGACAAGTTAGCAGCATCAAAGACATGCAACTGACTTTGCCATTTCTCCATGAGATCCTACCACAAGCAGCACCAAACATGAGGAGAGGAGAAGTTCATGCAGTGCTTACAGAGAATCAGAGAGGGCACCACTACCTGGAGGGTCTGGACTTGCTGGCCTGAGGCGGATGCCACCTGGGCCTCAGTCTGCAACTGGACAGCAGTAACACCACCCTGCTGCTGAGAACAGGAACAGGAAGAGCTTGAAATGTGTCAGGAAGGAAATGTATAGTTCAAGACATGAGGTCACCTTACCTCTTGTGGGAGAGGGAGGGTCTTCTTTCAATAGCCCCACCCTACACAGGACTTTCAAACTGTAGACTCCCTATACTGAAGCTGTTTTGTTGAAGTAACAGATTACAGATATTAGCCCTTTGTCCCCAGAGTGGAACTCAAAACACACTTCCATGACTCAAAAAAACCAATATAGCTAACATCATTAACAAAATTTTTTTTTAACAGTCCTTCCCTCCAAAAATAGGTATTTGATCCTTCTTCGTGAAGTTATTTTAAAGCTCTTTTTATTTCCTCAAATGAATTCACAAGAACAAAAAAGTTAATCAGGTTTTAGTAGCTTTTTTTGCGGTACGCGGGCCTCTCACTGTTGTGGCCTCTCCCGTTGTGGAGCACCGGCTCCAGACGCGCAGGCTCAGCGGCCATGGCTCAGGGGCCCAGCCGCTCCGTGGCATGTGGGATCTTCCCGGACCGGGGCACGAACCCGTGTCCCCTGCATCAACAGGCGGACTCTCAACCACTGCGCCACCAGGGCAGCCCAGGTTTTATCAGCTTTGAAGCTACAATGAAGAATTTCTGGAACTTAAATGCAATCCCCAGAAAGGAAGAATGAAGGTAATCACTGTGAGCCAAAATCACCTTCATGAGGTCACTGCTCTCATGTCCCCAAACCAGGCTCACTCCTACTCAGCTGGACTGCCTTAGAAGCAATGTGTTCACAGATTCAACCTAATTTTTATTACTCCTAATAATAAGTTCTGACAGAACAAGAATTCCCCCACCAGGGCATTGGTATGAATGGAGGGTCCTCTGTGGAATCCCCTTTTCTACCAAGGCAGTTGAAGGAAGCTGCAGTTACGTGGAAGGAAAAGCCAGCAAAGGAATTTCGATAATTAATCTCTTTTAATCAAGAGTAGCTCCTTTCTTTGATCATTAGATGGAACAACTCACCATCAAAACATCCTCTGCCCTCCCTACTAACTACTCTTCTATATTATTTAAGTTCCATTTTAGAAATAAAACATTCCCAATCTTGGCCTAAGGGTAAATCAATGCACAATAAATTTCTTTTCTTCCAGGGAGAAAAAACAAGTGAAGTTTTCCTAAAATAAAGCCAGGTATAAATCATCAGAAAATGTAATCTGTGTATAAATTCAAGAAGGCAACCTATCTTAATTAGGATAAACCAGCAGCAGGGAATTCCTTTCTAATATGTGCTTATCCACAAGTGTGGCTATCTAAATATTATCCTCATGTTAAACTAGAGCTTTTCAAAATAAGCACTGTGATGGATCAAATCAAAGGACAGTGGATTTCTTAGAAGCTACCTTGGTTTGTTTATTGTGGCCAAAGCCTTACTAGACCACAAGGTAGCTTAATCAATAAGAGAAACAACCAAACTGAATCCAGGAAGAACAAAAAAAAACCCCTCCATAATTCCATCTGAAAACAGACTAGGTGTTGGATTTCTAATACGATGAAAGGGGGCAATTTACTATTAAACCAGGCTCCCATGAAATCAAATTCTAAGTGGTTATGGACTGGATATAGACTTCTGAACAGAGAAAATGAGAGAAACTGCAACAAATCTAATCTTTGAAAAGCACTTCAGCACAAGTCACCAGACCCACTCTTATAAGATCTGAGACCTCTCAATTCCGCTACTGAGCAGTGCTATTATCAGCTCTTTTGCTGTGATGTTTAAAGCAGTTTTACTTCCATACCTGCTGCTGAATCTGTCCAGCCTGTACAACAATCTGCTCTGTTGAACTATTGCTGTTTGCTGTATACTGTTCCATGGTCCCTCCAAGTTAGAGTCTTGACCACAATGAGTTTCACTCTGGAGATCCTAGAAGACTTCAAGATGCACTCCTATTAGAAAGGTAGGAAAAGTAAAGTGAGATTGTTAATAAAGGCTTCACCGGATGCTTAACCTTGTAACGCTATTTAACATATATAAAAAATGCTTTGTCATTTCTCATCAGCAAACTTTCCTTTCAATACTACTAGAGCAACACTTAAGAAATTCTCATTAAGCTACAACATCACTTTGTTACAAGGCCTATTTAACACTGATTTTCAGGTCTGCACATGTACTTTAGAGAATAGTTTCTTTAATTTGTAACACATTTGCACTACATATGGTAAGCAATTTAAAATTTCAGGGTTTATTATTTAGTAAGTAATTACCCAGACCTGAAGTCAAACACGTTGCTTATCAAGATCTCCATTAAGTAGTGTTAAGTAAGAAAGACCCAGCAAAGGTTTAGGAGTTTGCGTTTTAATCCAGAGCAAGGAATAAAAAGGAATTACAGAAACAGCAGGCTATGATTTTCTCTGAAAAGAATTTAAGTTTTCCTCGGTCATGAATCTGAATGCCTAATAATACCCCACCCTTTATTGTATAATTTTAACTTTTACTATGATAATTTTCAAAATTGTACCAAAATAGTGAGAACATTATAATGAACCCCTATGGCCATTACCCAACTTCAACAATTTTCAACCCATGGTCAATCTTATTCCACGTATATCTTATCCACTTTCCACCCACCCCTGCATTATTCTGAAGCAAATCCCAGACACTTTATTATTCCAAAACTCCAAAAATACGTCAGCATCTATCTCCAAAGAGTAGATTCTTTTCTTTATCGTTTTATCACAATGACATTGTACCTCTACAATTACTTCAAAACATTAAAAAATTTGTAAGCTCTTAATATCAAGTATGCAGTCAATGCCCAAATTTACTATTCTCATACACTTTAACAGCTGAAAGCGCCTTTTTTTTTTTTTTTTTGGCGGTACGTGGGCCTTTCACTGCCAGGGCCCCTCCCATTGTGGAGCACAGGCTCCGGATGCGCAGGCCCAGCGGCCACGGCCCACGGGCCCAGCCGCACCGTGGCACGTGGGATCCTCCCAGACCGGGGCACGAACCCGTGTCCCCTGCATTGGCAGGCGGACTCTCAACCACTGTGCCACCAGGGAAGCCCTTAAAACTCCTTTTTGAAATAAGCACACAATTAGATAAACTGAAGTGATATTTGAGAACCTTGAATAAAGACCTGATTCAAAAATTTTAAATTATATAAATTATCAAAGGGTAATTCACCTTGGAAACATGGGGGAGGTACAGTTGTATATAAGCAAAATGTAGGTAAATCTTTCCCCAAACTTTTCTCCAGGGCTTCATGAATTCTAAAATTTGAATGACAAAGTTATGTGAGTTACATGATCTGCACATCACAGCAGCAAAGCAGTGCACCACTCTCCACAAATCCACACATGGTGGATGATATGAATCACCCACCATGATTGTAAGGTGTCTCAGTATGATGTGAAGAAATCAAAATATATTCAAGTGCGTGCCCAAATATTAGGAAGAAGTATATTGATGGATGAATAGATGGAGAGATAGATATATATAGGTATCTCTCTGAAAAGGCAAGTATAGTACATTAACAGTAGACTCTAGATGAAGGGTATACAGGTGTTTATTGTAAAACACTTTCAACTTCACTGTATGTTTGAAAATTTTTATACTAAAATGTTGGGAGGAAAATCTAATAAAAATCGATTGAGCCTATTACTCATAACCAAATTGGTATGTAGTATAAGAGTGTAAGAGTTATAAACAAGTGACAGGATGACTATGTCATCACAGCATGATGGTATGTGGTGATGTGGTTCTTCAACTCACTACCCTTGCTCTAATGGAATGCTCACCAAGCACACATCTAGCTATAATTTGGATTTACATATACAGTAGCCAACAGGGAGCAGATATGATCAGAAACACAAGTAAACTTGATAGTTATTTCTCATTGCATACTGAAAAACTGGCTTTCTGATTTTTATGTCTCTTCTGAATTGGGTGACTCAGTTGGCTCCTGAGAGATTCTGGGAACAGTACAGAAAATCAGATTTGCAGCCAGACTAAGTGGCTCTTCCGGGGAAGTGAATGGTCTTCCCTAAACTCTATCTTGTCTCTAACTGCAATATACACAATACATTTATGTTTCTAAACTAATAAAATTAAAAATTAAGGGTCATGATACAAAACAGTGGTGTGATTTCATTTATATGAAACCCTGAATAGGTAATAGTAATCTAGAGAGAGAAAGCAGATCAGTGGTTTCCTGGAAATGGAAAAGGGGGAAGAGGGGAAAGTGGGAAGTTGATTGGGATAGAGCATTTGGAACTTTTCTGGGGTGTAAAATGTTTTATATTTTCACTGTGCTGGTGGTTGCATAGGTGTGTAAATTTGTCAAAATTCATCAAAATGTCCACTTAAAATGATTATCCTTTATGTCTAAACTATATCTCAAAAGAGTTGATTAAAAAAATAAGGATCAGGAAGGAATGTCCTCTATATTTTAACAACCCACCCCACCCCAAATCCCCTTCCTGTATAAGATTTTTTCCTTGGCCACTAATTTGCAGAAGTTTACATCGCACTGGAAGTGCAGGGAAATGACTAATAAAACGTCATGCAGATTTTCTTCTTAACTAGTTTATTCTGGTAATACAAATGCTTCAATTTAAAAACACTTAAATCCACTATACTTTGAAGGGTCAAAAGGAAGCAGCTTCAAGTCTACCAGCAATTCTATGTCATAGTAACGAGGGAGCGATTCAGCGTGGAGCATGATATTGAGACTGCTAATGGTGAAGGCTGGACGCAACTGGCTTCTATGAAGCCACATGTTCCCATTACTGTGAGCTTCAGTTAGCAGAACTGCAAACATCGTCGTCTTTCCTCAAGTGCCTTTCGGCCACATTCTGACAGAATTAAGCCAGCCAGCTTTAGTCTGTCTAGCTCTCACTCCTAACTCAAAGTTTGAATGTTTTTTCCTCAAAGAGAGAAAGTGAGTATGTTTATTCCGGTTAGCAAGAAAATTTCCCTTCCTCTTCACTTCAAGCCGCAGAACCTGAAATGCAGCTAACTACTTAGAAATCCATTCATTGTGGACCCACACACATTTTAATTTTAAACCTAAAGCTTCCAGAAACTCAACTATAAGCAAGTGAAAAACCCCATAGAATTATCATATTTGACAATCACTACCAGGTAAAAACTAGAACGGCAGCTTTCAAACTTTTTTGATAACTCACAGTAAGAAAAACATTTCACATCACAAATGCACATGCAACATTTTAAAAAAGTAACTAAAAGTTTCATGAATACTTACCTTCATAACATAAGATGAACTGTGATATTTTCTATTCTATTGTAAAAAATTACCAGCATTGGCCCACTAAATGGACTTCACAACTCAACAAACAGGTTCTGATCTGTGTTTGATAAAAGGCTAGAGAACAAAGGGCTGCCCAGCTTCCCCATCATCCAAAAGGTTCTGGATTGCAGTTCCTAATTTGCTTCTTAATCTCCACTAATGATGTACCACCTGTCAGACACCGTCCTGAAGGTTTTAGAAATAAAAGTAAAACTGTGACTAAGTTTTAACTTCAAAGGGTCTTTAAATTTAGTAAAGGAGTAAAAATCTGTACTGAACCCCTAAGAGAAAAACAAAGTAATATGGGAGTATGGAGGACACAGAGTTCTTCCAGTTGGGGATCGATAAGAAGGCTTTAGAAAAATGTGGCATCTGACCTGGTCTTAAGCATGAGCAGGATTTATATATGTGATGAAGTGGGAGGGAATGGAGTGCTCCAAATGAGGATAGAGCATAAAAACAAGGACAGAAAAATTTCCACATAGGAACAGCATATACAAGGCCACGTGTCAAGAGAAAGCTAAGGCCAGATTACTGTATCTCAACATTCCCGGCTAAATTTTTCTGCAGATAGGTGGAGTCTCTAGAAGGGTTTAGCAAAAAAGTGACCAGACTATAATTGTCGTTTAGAAAGAAGTCTAGCAAAAATGTTTGCTGGTTTTTTAGTGACTAGATATAACCATTTTTAAGTACCAAGGTATTCATCCAGTCCAAAGGCAAATGTAAACATTCTAAAAAATATCTAAACCACAGTGCTCCATCTGTTAGATATTTTAAGAATTAAATAAATTTTAAAAATGACTTAAACAATGAAAAACTCATTACAAAAAGTGAAAACAAAAACTGTCCCCAGTGCTTCCCTGGTGGCGCAGTGGTTGAGAGTCCGCCTGCCGATGTAGGGAACACGGGTTCGTGCCCGGTCCGGGAAGATCCCATATGCCGCGGAGAGGCTGGGCCCGTGGGCCATGGCCGCTGAGCCTGCACGTCTGGATCCTGTGCTCCGCAACGGGAGAGGCCACGGCAGTGAGAGGCCCGTGTACCGCAAAAAACAAACAAACAAACAAAAAAACTGTCCCCAAATTTTTAGTAGTGGAAAGAGCACTACTCCTCAGGAGTAGTTTTCTGCAACCTACCAGTTGTATGACCTTAGTAACTGTGATTATACTAAAGGCCTACTCTATGTGGCAAGGACTGCTGCACTCGGTGCTTCACATGTGTAAAAACTTTTAAAGTCCTAGGAGAAAAATCTTCCTTTTCCCCCCAAAGTCAGCTGCTATTGTGGAGCAGAACCCCATAAGCCAGAAACTTATTTTTCCAATCTTAGAAAAAAGTGTGTTTCTAGATTTCTCCTATCCGAATTTCCACAAAATAACTGCTTCCGAAAAATTCCTTAGCAAGATATACAAGTGTTTGTACCAACTGGGCTTTCCAGCCTAAACTCTCACGGCAACTGCCCACTGCCCTATACTTTCTTCCCCCTTGAACGCACAGCAAAGCTTGGTGCCTCTGCACTTGCTTTTCTCTTTGTGAGCAATGCTCTTCCGTTCTTTCTTGTCCGAAGAAATCCCATTATCCTTCAAGGCCAATCAAAAGTGTGGCAATGCTGGCCTTCCACCGGGGCTGTTGGTAGCTCACACATCAGTGCACCACAGAACTGAACTTGGCCCCATTACAGCACTAACCGTGAGATGTTAATTACTTGTTCACCTGTCAATCTCCACCAGGCTGGGAAGGTTCTTATCGACCTCTAACCACTCCCTCCCCAGCACACAGATGGACGCCTGGTACATACTAACTGTTCGTGATACTTGGTTGTCAACGGAGATTTCCTTTCACCCTAACCAAAACCCCACAAGACTGTTACGTTTCTATAAATACCTGCTGAGAAAACATCAACATACTGGAAAAAAACAAACCAAAAGATGGCTGTGGACTGAGCTAATGAGTGAAACCTGACACGTTCAAAGTGACACAGAAAGGTTAAAAGAAAATAATTGTGCATTCCCAAGGGAGCGAGAATTCACAAGATGAGCAACAACAGATAAGACTAATGAAAGCAAATTGTGCAGCCTCCGGTAAAAGGAATGCACAGGGCTCGCCACCTTCTATAGTGAGGTCCCAGGCACCAAATGGACAGGCCTTACAGCCCGGGCAAGGACGGGTGACCGCCTGGTTGCGCTCCAAGACGGAGGTGTGCAGTTCTGCCCGGCGATCGGGGCGGGGAAGAGAGGAAATGACGAGCCAAAAGGGGGTGGTAACGGCGCCGGGCCGGAGACCCGGGCCGAGCGTGCTGGGAGGAGGGGCTCAGCGGGGCCCGGGAGTGGGTGCACTAATGGATCCCCTCCACCGATCAGGGGGACAGCGGGGACGGCGGGGCGGGCGGGGCCACCCCTCTCCGCGCTGCACGCGGGGCCCGATGGCTGCGGCGCGCGTCTTCCCCGGGCCTGCCTCCCGACCCACAAGGGCTGCAGACAGTCCCGCTCACGGAGGGGTGGGGTGCGCGGGACCCGCGGGGGGAGACTTCCCGTCCCGAGGGCCAGAGCGTGTTGAGTGCAAGGGCGGGCTTAAGTGTGAGGCCGGAAGGACCAGGAGGAAACCGCCAAGGCCCCGGGCCCGCGTGTGTGTATACCTTAGCGTAGGGACCTTGGTGGCAGGCAAACCCAACACCCCCCCGGCCTGGGGCCTGAGAAGCTGTGCCTAAGGGTCGGGGGGACGGGGACGCATCGCATCCCCAACTGGCTCTGGCGCCCTGCGAGGCTCTGGACCCCGAGATGCCTGCTCCCGAGGGCGCCATCCCCGCGCGGGGCGGCCCCCTGCAGGCCTCGGCCGGGAGTGCCCCGGGGCCATCGCAGGCTCCAGCCTGGGCCGTCGGGAGCCCAGCTCGGCTAGGCTCAGCTCGACTCCCCGGGCTCGACGGGCGCCTGGGCCTCTCCTGAGTGGTCAGCGAGACCCGCCAATCGGGGCGCTGGGGCCGGCTCTGGGCCGCTGGATATTGGCTCCTCACACTCACCGTGCCTCGCTCCCCCGGTTCGCTGCCCGCGCTGATTGGCTCCAGTACCGGACCCCGAAACCCAATCAGAGGCTCCAGCCGCCGCTGCCGCCGCCACTGCCGCTGCCTAGCAAAATGGCGAAGCCGAACAAAGGGGAATCGGGCCTCCCTCCAACAGCCTCCGCGCAGGCGCCTCTGAGACCACGCCCCCTAACCCGAGCTCGGGCTCGCCCCACCCCCAGTTGAAGGAGCACTGCTCAGGCGTCCCCTGAAGCCACGCCCACTTCCCTGATTGGATCACACCCCCGGCCGAAGGAATACGCAGGCGCCTTCTAGACACGCCAGACCCTTCAACCCTTCAACCTTCAAACACCGCCCTGAGCATAGTACCACGCAGGCGCTAACTAACTCCTTTGCCAACTGCCCTCCCCCGTCTATGGGGCCCCTGGAAACACGCTCCTGGGGCTAATGCGCAAGCGCCGTTCTACCCAACTTGCTGTATCGTTACGCACGCCCGGGCGGCGGCGGGGTACTCTATGGAATTTACCACCGGAAGTTCGGCGGCCATCACCAAAGAGTGCAGGTTCGGCTAGCTAGCTAGAGGGGCTCGTTTCCGCCCCGCTCCCAGGTGGTGGGCGGCCATCTTAGGTGCGTGCAATTAAGAGCTTTGGCGGGATTGGCTCCACATCTGGGCTCTTCTCCTGCTCCCCACCTACCAGAGCCCTTCCCCGCGGGGCGGGACCTCCTAACGGCCGACTCCTTTCCAGGTGAAGGGTAACCCCGGTACGTTGGGGCTTTGAACGAGCCTCCCCGCTCCCTACCACGGGACCCCGGGACAGGCCCCACGCCCTCGCTGATCCGCCCTAGGGTAGGAAACAGAGAATGGGAGGCCTCTCTAAACTTCTTCCCCCAGCTCCCCCCAAAAGATGGGGGTGAGCCTTCCTTGAGAGGCCGCCTTCCCTCTCCACCTGCCCCCGCCTCGGCAGTACACTCCCCCAGGCCTGTATACTCCCTAGTTGCGGCTTAACGGGACTGTGGCCAAGTCCCACCTTTTTGCTTCTGGGCCAAATCCAATGGGGAAATACTTTTGCATCTTGCAGGGAAAAGGAGACTGTCTTGAATCAGCCTTACTCGGCGCGGGCGCGGGGAAAGGAGGAGGCGGGTCCTAGGACCGCCTTTCTTCCGCTCCAGGAAAGCGCGAAATGCGAGCGGGGCCCGTCCGCCTCCGAAACCAGGCATTCTTTATTTTTCTTGCCCCCGAAGAGTTTTGCATTACTTCCTAGAGGCGAACTTACTTTCAGCGATAAACGGTGGGGGGAAAATGTTCGTACGTGGGTGGTCAGGGCAGTCTGAACGTAATATATTCAGGTTGCCTAAGCATTTTTACTTCTTTTCCCCTTTTTATAGCCGAAGAAACACTTAAATTCTGGAAATAGCGACTCAGTATCATGGCTGGCAGCCCTAATGAAGATTCAGAAGGAAGCAGAGTGCGTAACTATTAATTTGTTGGTGAACTGAAATTCAGAATAATTGAGGTCAAAAGCATAAACACTTTTTAATTAATAATTAAATAATTAATAATTGAATTGTCTTTCTCTCTCTCTCCTGCTGATTTACTTTAGAAAGGCTGATACAGTCCTAGGCAGAGACCACCCATCACTTTCTTTTGCGCATGCTTTAATTCGCTTTACATAACACCTTAAATTCTGAGGATTTGTCTTTAAATGAAGGAGGGACGGAGGAGAAGTGGTGGTGGGCACAGTAAAGGAAAAGAAATAGCTTATTTTTCTGTCACTAATAAAACTTTTCTTTCCCTTTGCACATTTTAGATTACTTATATGAAAGGAGACCTTTTTGCATGCCCCCAAACAGACTCCTTAGCCCACTGTATCAGTGAGGACTGTCGAATGGGCGCTGGGATAGCTGTCCACTTCAAGAAGAAATTTGGAGGGGTGCAGGAACTGTTAAATCAACGTGAGTTTTGAAAACAGCTGAACTTATCTGCCCTGGCTAGAGCATCTTTTAATGCTCTCGTTATACTTAATTATTAAACAAGATATACATGCACAGATGGGGTTCCTAACTACTGAGTCCTTTTAACTCTGCAGATTAAGTGTTTCCTCTACAAAAATGGCCTCTAGTTTGGGTCCTTATCACACGAAACCTGAATTCTTGTAAAAGTTTTAAATTTCTTCCCCCTCTTTTATAAATCTTTCTTGATAATATTACTCCGTTTCTCTGAAACCTTTAATAACTCTGAAGTGCTTAGCAAAGTCCACAGATTTTAGCTTGGCATTCAAGATCCTCTGTTTACCCATATTGTGCTTATGCTTCAAAGAGTTTAGAACCTTTTCCTTACAGACTCCTCCCATCACTTTCTACCAGTGATTTTAAACCAGAGATGTGTATCAGAAGCACACGTGGGCTTCCGAAACAGTTGCTCAGACCACAGTCCAGGCTTACTGAATCAAAGTTTCCACTGGTGATTCTAATCCCAGCCTTTAAAAAAGCAACTTCTTACTGCTTTGTATTATATTTATTTCTAAACATGACATGTTCTCCTGATTGAAAACTCTTTAATAATTAAGAACTTTTTAATACATCTATGTTCCCCTTAATGCTTAACACATTAGCTGTTTTTGTATGTAAAAGGATTATTATTAAACACACATTTGGCAAGTAAAAAGTGCTGTACATTCTAAAACATTTCATGGCAATAGACATTAAAGTTTTTTAAGTGAACAAGTAAGGGTATATTTGAAAATGCAGCAGGACCAAAGATGGGGTTTGAGGAAAACATGATTCAGAAAACATTAATAAGAAAGCTGGAAGTTAAGGAATACAGTATTTAGGAAGGCTGATAAGGATCAAAGTGTTCTTCAGGGTTGAAAATTAATTCTAGTTCTGAAGTAGACTCAAATTTATAAAGGTTTTTAAAAAATCTAAGAATGGAAATCAGTGTTTTGGTTTTCTTTTTTACTATTAAATAACTGTTTTTCTTAGAAAAAAAGTCTGGAGAAGTGGCTGTTCTGAAGAGAGATGGGCGATATATATATTACCTGGTAAGATGGGGCCAATTCTCAATAAGTTCTAAGGATTGGTAAACCAGTGGGCTGTACTGCATTTATGTTGATCACAATGTTTCATTCCAGACAACCAGAGATGTCAAAAAGCCGACCTCATGCCAACTCAGATCCAGAAGTGGTGGCTATTTGGTGCACTGGATTAGAAAGGAACATAAGGCTGCATCCCAGCTCCATGGGAAAGAGTAGTGATATTGACCAAAGACCTGTGTTACGAGACTTGCAAAAGTTAGGGATGCCTCCCATAGTTTAACTCCTTCCTAATCATAGTAAGATAGAGACAGTAAAGTCTCAAGAGATAGATTGCCCAAAGGAGTTTTTCTCTGTCTTCCCTATCAAATGCAGTGCCAAGTAATACTCATCTCCTTTCCTGCCTGCTTCCTTAGTGTGGGATTCTTCCACTATCCAAATGGTCTTTGGCTTCAGAAAGAGTGCAGCTTCTTGGCGATGGTGCTGGATGACTTATAGCCAAGTCACTACAAGCCTGATTTGGACAGCACACTGAGTGGGGACATGTCCTAGCCTCTTTGAATGTCCTCAATGCTACTGTGACATCCAATCTTGTCTGGAATGCCACCAGTTTGTTCTTTTATAGGGAAATAAAAGGCAAGCACAGTTTTTAAATAAATAAACCTAACAGGAAATTTTTAGGTGTTATGGATTCTTCCTTGTTACAGATATGCAGCTTATTTCTTGGAAGTGGCACAGAAACTTTCACCTACTTTGCTTAAAAACAGTAGACAATAGGCACACCTGCTAATCTGGGTTTCTTGGGAAAAGGAAAGATTATTATATGGCAGTGTCTGGGTTTCTCAGGCTCTATGTAGTGGATTCCTGAGGAGCTCCCGTAACTGGAAGGGACAGTATGACATTTGTCATCTAGACTATTCTATAAAAATATACTTAATATTTTAATTATCAGGATGTTGGGAGAATATGATGACTTTTCTTTGGCTCTCATTTTGGACTAATGGAAATTTGAATTCGTTCTTTGTACTTAGATTACAAAGAAAAGGGCTTCACACAAGCCAACTTATGAAAACTTACAGAAGAGTTTAGAGGCCATGAAGTCCCATTGTCTGAAGAATGGAGTCACCGACCTCTCCATGCCAAGGCAAGGAAATCCAGGGCCCTAAATGAAGACTTGATTAGTGGGGTTTACTGTCTTACCCAAAGACAAGTGACTTAAAAGCTTAATGTAACCTAAAATACAGACTTAAAGGTGGAAAAATTTCAAAACATTAAAAAATCATCAGTAAACAAGTTGTTAGATCTTAGCCTAAGGCGTGCCCATCTTTTAGCCTGGGCTGAAAATCAGGATGATTAAACCACAGACCTGCCTCAGCCTACTTAGTAGGGAGGAACCGTTGTTCACAGACATTTGTTGAATTCTGGGCATCCTCTACCTGAAGCTTGGCCTCTATTTCTGAAGCAATACAACTAAAGAACAAAGACTGAGTAATTGTGATTTCTCTCTGGGCCACTTCAGGTGTCCCAAACCTGTTAATTCTGTGTGAAGAAAGTTGTAAGTTATCACTGCTTTTGAAACTGCATGCTTGTTTGTGTTCAGTGTGGACAATAGCCAGAGGATAGGTCCCTTATGTAATGTCTTAGACCCTAGATATTGGGAACTTAAGGGACTGACGTTAGGGGTTCAATATCCCCTTTGTTTCCTTTTCAGGAAATAGGCTTGGGGTCCCTTCTTCTCTTCTTGTCAGACTAGTTTTGTCAGTGCTGAGCATGCATGCAGGTTTATTCCAAGGTCCAAGTTACTTATGAGCGTGGCTACATGGTCCCTTATCTTACGCTGGTCTTTAATATGTTCATCGCTTATGTACCAGGAACTTTTTTTTAATCACAATTTTTTCAGGTACTTAACCACATTTACAGAAAATTAGCAATTTTAAGCGTCTCTTTTTTCCCTAGGGATATTGAGGATCAGTTAAGTAACATCTTGGAAGAAAGGTGCCAGGTAGTAAGAGTTTTGTGGGCCGATTGAGGTTTCTCACCAGAGTGCTGCAAAGATCTGAATTACAATCAGCTTGGCATTTCCCAACATTCCCTCTTGACTTCCTGTGTGCAGAGATCCTGTCCTTTGTCATTCTCCTTTTTATCTTCCTTAACATTTCATTATCATAAGTATTTTAAAAATACCAACCTTTTGCCATCCACCCACAGCTAGTTTTCATCAGTAGAAATAGAAGGATAAGTTCTTCCATCTCAGGGCAGTTATACATACATTTCTAAATGTAGCCTGAAGTAACTGGGAAGTGGTACTTCCCAGGCAAAAGAGAAGTGACAGCTGTTGGATGTTAGGGCTGTCTAGGAAACAGCCTTAGGTGACTCACAATAGGAGTTAACTTCCCAACTCCCACCATGGCTGCCTATAGGTGTGAGACCAGATGATATCTTAGGCTTTGGGTGGATGCAGCCTAGAGGAAGAGGGAAGGAGTGTTTTCCTAGATACCTTCATCACAACCAGTGGGGATGTTTTGTCTTTTTCAGGATTGGATGTGGTCTTGATCGTCTGCAATGGGAAAATGTATCTGCGATGATTGAGGAGGTCTTTGAGGCAACAGACATCAGAATTACTGTGTACACACTCTGAACAGATGAGCATTTTGGATATGTCTACCTTCTGTGTCATCTGGGCCTTAGGACTGAGCAAACTGACCTTAAAATGGTCAGAGGAAAGTTTCATGTGAATTAGTCTGTGTCACAGGCCAGACTTCGGTTGCTGTATTCTCATGATTGGACTGGGACTCTGGAGGAGGGATTGCTTGGGAAGTGTTGCTGGGAATTTTTTTTTTTTCCAGGAAGGTAAGGCGTAGATGGCCTGATACTAGGTGGGGAAGCCAAATGTTGGGCCTATGACCCCTCTTTTGCTAGGGATGCTACTTGATTTGTTTGGGTTGCCACTAGGTGTCAGCATTGCTTCTACTTCTCTGCTGTTTAAGAGAAATTTCAGGAAGGATGAACATTTCAGTTAATTTTGCGTCATTTGTGCACTTACCAGGTATTATCCTTATGTCATAAAATTCATCCTAGGAGAGAATTATGGGTTCAGTTTTGTTTAAATTATGAGAAAGTTTTATGTTGTTAACAAGGAATTTGTGGTGACAAGAATGGAAAAATAAGCTCTTGCGGGGGGGGGCAGGCAGTGAGGTTCTGTGCACATGTCTGTGTTGCTCTGGACTTGGGTAATGTAGGATTCACCTGTAACTTAATCCGGAGGAGTCAGAGGGTCCAGTACGAAGAGCAGCAAGGTGAGAAATAAGACATCAGAATGGGCAAGAACTGTGGGTCAGCACACTGGAAAGGCAGGCTTTTAGAATCTCCCCGTGGTGAACTCCTGCTCTCTTTTGTCCACCACATAGGTTCTGTGATTGAACCTGTTTGAATTCAATCATGAAACAAATAAAATACTATGTGAAATATGTGGCAAAGTTCTTAGTGTGGAGTAATGACTCAATAAATCAATAGTTCTCAACAAAACCCGTATGAATCTCCTTAAAAAAAAAATAAAGGTCCACTTCCTCCAAAAAGAATTCTGATTTGGTAGTGGGGGGCGCGGGGGAGAGTGGCCAGGTTTCTTTGTGTTTTTAAGCTCCGTAGGATTCTGATGTGTAGCCACCTGGGATCGAAAACAGTAAATATTAGTCCCCTTTTCTTCTAAGCTAAGAGAGCAGTGCTTTGTCCACTCTTGATTTCCATGGTGGAAGAATAAGGTTCATGGATTTAGCCAGTGGTTCAGTATCAGAGGTGTGGGGAAAACTAGTAGAGTATTTCAACCCTCCGCCCCCTTACTGTGGTGTTGAGTTCAAAGAGACAGACCTACTATTGATTTTCTCCCTAGAGTGAATTCTGGGTCTGTCATAGGACTTGCTGCTTTCCCAAGTGTAAAAGAACTGGATTTTAGAAGGGGCTTGTTAAAACACCAGGAAAGCACTGGTTAAATATAATCTTTGTACCTTAAACTTGTGTTTTTATCGCATCTCAGCCTGAACGAGGCAGCAGTTTCAAAAAGTATTTCACTTCTTTTGTATCTCTACGTGTAACAGACAAGCTCTCCATGTTGTTGGGGGTAGGGGCAGTGCCAGGGGCAAGTTCATTGTCAAACTTTTAGACTAAGACTTTTCTTGGAGCTTTGTTTCTGTCCACATACACACAGTAAAACTGAAGGGGAAAAAAAGGGAGAGAATGTCTATACAAAACAAAATGAGAGTGGAGTGGTAAGGGGAAACTTAGAATTAAAGTATTTTGCCTAACTATGCAAATAAATCTTAACACTGGGTCAAAACATTGATTTTCTAGGCTGCTTCTACATTTTAAGGGATTAGGGTTAATTTTTTTCATGGAGTATGAGCCTCGTTCATCTTTCTTTAACAAAACCTAGTTTTGTGGAGGTCTGGCTGTGAGTGGAATTCAGCAGGGATGTGATAAAGTGCTTTGTCATTTGCAGATAGTCTTGGGGTCAAATTCCAATGGCTTACCACACTTGAAGCCTGGGGAAAGGAGGCATGGCCTGATTATCAGAATGGACACATTATTCCTGGAAACCTAGTTAGAGTCTGGGAAACACCCAGAAATTCACGTGTGAAATTTTGCTTCTACATAGGACTCAAACAAGCCTTTTAAGAAATGAGACTTTGGACACCATCCTACCGCTGCCACCAAGCACCACATACTGACTGTTCTTACATTATGTGTATCTGAACATTGAAACCCTGCTTGCCCTTTCCTCTTTAATCAAGGTGCTAATTGCCTATGAATTGGCACTTGGGATGTTTATATCCCTTAGAAACAGATTTCTTGTGCCTTTTGTTTCATCCTCTGCCTTACTACTTGTCTTCAGAGGAGGGAAAAGATACTCATTTACAACTAATCTCAGAATATTTCATGAAGGTCAAGACCAAGGTGTGAAGTCTGCATGGGAGAGTTAGTACATCCCGTGTTGCTTAGGCAAGTTCTGGTTTAAGCCTTCCTCCCACTTTATATATTGTCATGGCCTGGTTCATAGCCTGGGACATCCCTATTCCTGGGACTTGCTCACTGTCCATAATAACTTCTAAATGTCCAAGTTCCTTAAAAAACTTGGTCACAGAAAGACCACACCACCTCTTTTATTAATGTTGCTGTTTTTCTTAAAAAAAGATCCCAACTTAAGATGCATTTCTGGACATACTTCAAAGATCTGTGCAGACTTTGGGTCTGAGGCTTTTCGACCTAAGCAGCCCAACTGAGGGAATAATGCGGACCTTCAGCCCCACGGATGCCTGGTGCCCACGTATGGTTGCCGTTTCTCTCTTCGCAGCTCACTTTCCTCTTTCCCAAGAGCAGCCTTAGAGAGAGAGGCACAGCTTAAGTGATTTACAGCATAAGTGTATTTTGAGTCCTCGGAGGGCGTTGTGCAGTAGGATTGGTTCGTGTCAAATGTTGTCCAGCTCCAAGTGGTATTGGGAAGTCAGGCATGTCCCAGATGGCCACACGTGTCATTGCTGTCTCTTGGTGGCAGCAGACAGACCTTAGTGAGAAAACAGAAAGCATGTTACTGAGAGCCCTGCTGGCCCTAAACAGTGAAGGGTTTTCTTTTTGAGTTAGGGTTTCTTTGTGCCCTCCCCAGCAAGTGCCTGAATTTCTCCACAGTCTCCTGTGATTTCCGGTTTACTCAGGACTGGATTTGTTTCATTCATGTTTTGGTGTGGTTTGCACAGAGAAAGCCCCAGAAGAGATCTGCTTTAAATGTTATCTTGAGTTAAGTATATGGTTAAATCCTATTCTGTCATTTTTCAAAAAGACGGAATAAGAAATATGAGACAAATTTTCTTTAACAAATGCTCATTTCTTGAGAGTATTTTAATTAAGCAGAGTTCTTTGGGGCTTTTAGATGACAACTTGATTTCATACCAATTTTTTTTTTTAACTTGGTACATTTTAACCTTTCCCTTCAGGAATATGAGCAACTAAAATAGAGTACAGGGAAGCATGTTAATGGGTCCAGATAATACGGTTATGTACACTAATGGAAGGAGGCTTATAATGTGGAACATGTCCAATATTTTATTTAAAAATAATTTGACTTAGAAATGGACTTTTCCCTCAAACTGATTTATCTATTTTACCTGTTTATTTAGATTAGCAAAAGATATAACTCTCAGTTATCCAAAATTAAAGGCTCTTTTTAATCCTTGAAATGCTTAGTTTTTATAGGTTTAGCTATTTAATTATTTGACTTAATGGACAACACGCACACACATGCACACACACACACATCATCCATCTCTGAGGTCTTGTTAGTTTGGCAGCTGGAAGAAGTGGCCTGTGACTCAAAGATGTTTAAGAAGAAAATACACTAGAGTTAAAATTAGGCTACCAGTCATCATTCTACAGAATCTATGTAGCGTTTATAATTACGAGTGACAGTCCCTATACTAATAAAATCTTTGAGGAATTTAAGTTAATTTTGTATTTTCAGAGGTCATCCATAGAAATCTGTTTGTATCACTACTCACCACCACTCAGAGTGGTCTTATTTTGTGTGAGCTAAGTACCATGTGGCATTACCTGACCATAGTCTCACTGAATTCAGTGAATGGGTCCTGCTTTTTGTAAGAAATGGCCAAAAACTGTGTCTTCATGGATTGGTGAACGCTCAGCTGGAGAATGATCAGGCACCCTGTGTGCATGTCTAATAGCAAACACCTGCCAACATCAAGCCCCGGAACACTTAACGTTTCCAAAACGTGTCCATGAAGCAACATCTTCTCTTTAGACTATTACGAGTGAGAGACACCAAAAATAAGTTTAATATCTTCATGGAAGCATGCTTTCATGTTTTATTAATATGTGAGGTGTTCCAGAATTAAAGTTGGATAAGAGGGTGGTGAAGACCCTTTCTCTGTTATGGGAAAACTGATGGGTAACTCAGGTCTTGTAAAGAGACTTAGTCATTGCACTTCTATGGGAGCAAACTAGATCAGATGAAATTCAAAAGGAGGTAGTAAAGGATCCTTTACCCTCTTTCCTGAGGGCAATCGTACTGTTCTCTAAGAGTCTGGTTTACCCTCAGCAAGAGGCCAAATTGTCCTTAATCGTGTCCTAATTATTTGCTTAAATAGCTAATCTTTACTTCCAGTTCTATCACATCTTGATTATTTGTAGGAGGCTACTTCTGAGCTGCTGCCTAATTTACAAACATCTTTTTAACCCTTTAAACATTGCTGTATAGCAGAACTTGTTGCTATATTATCCTCTTTCCCACATTCATCATTTTTCTGTGAGTTCTAATGAGGTCTTCTCAACATTAGGGAAATGTTCTTGCATTGTACATTCAAACAGCAATTATTGGTCTCCCTCAAAGCAGAACCATTTGTCTGAAAACATGAAAGCTTCTTTGGCCCCCAAAAAGTTGAATACAGATCCATTCGGGGACTTTCAAAAGTACCAAAAATGAAAAAAAAAAGCCCCTGTAGGAATGAAGAACCTGCATTAGAGAAAAATGGAATGGTAAGATTGCAAATGGGGTGGGGGCAGGGCGTCTAGAAGGTGTCCAGAGTTAGTAAGTCTGAACAGGTGGACATAGGGACATGCTTAGGGGACTGAAATATCTTTGCTGTTCAGTAACAGGTCCTTGCACCATCTAAATCTTACTATGAAAGTCATTCTGTCTCATCAAAGCTTCTGGATTCCTGTCACCCTTGAGCACTCCAAGTTATGGGGAAAATCAGTTTGATATAAAAGGGTAGGAGAGAAAAGGATTTAGGGAGAGGGATTTAGAAGAAAGAGAAAAGGAGGGATCTTCTAAGAATGTTTTTACAACCAACCAAAAACAGAGATGAAATCCTATCAAAGGAAAATCAAAGGGACCACTCATTCCACCTGACCTTCTACCCAAGTTAACAGTGAAAAGACTCACGTGAGGCTGAGCCCACTCGCCTACTTCAGGATGTCAGCCAACTTCTCTTCATAGTACAGGAAGTTCTCCTGAATGTCCTCCCAGGGCTCAAAGGCCTTGGATTCACCCTCTTCTTGCTCCACGAAATTCTGCCAGACGTACTCGAAGTCTTGGGGCTTCATGATGCGCAGTTTGCAGCCAGCCTCCTTCAGCTTCCTGAGAGCTGCCTGGATCTCAGGCTCCTCCCACATGAAGAGCCGCCCTACCAGGAGGAGCAGGCGCAGGTTCTTGGTCTTGTTGAGGGTCCTGACGATGCGGTCAGCGCAAGCTGCGCAGGGGCTGGAGGACACGTACCAGGTGACCAGGTAGCGCAGGGCTGGGTCGAAGGCTGGCATGATGGTGTTGAAGAAGGCTTCCTCCGCGTGGGCGGCGGCGTGCTCGTCCTCTAGGTATCCCCGCGAGGCCTGCAGTTGGCCTCCCTTGCTCTGCGCTTCAACCACATAGCAGAGGAAGGTCTTGTTCCTCCCGGAGCTGTACTCCACATTCCGGAACTGAAACTTAAAGAAGTTGGCAGGCAGCCGCTCCCTGTGGGTCAAGGAGGCAAAGGCCCAAGGGAAGGAGAGAGAATGATGAGTTCTTGTTCTAGGACTAGCATGGAGTGGATGGCTCTCCAAGATAAGTACCTCTGAGACACATCCACTCTCACTACCGAAACAGGACTTGCCTACGCTGACAGCAGTGACAAAAAGACACGAAGGAATTCAAATGTTTATCTAAAGGAGAGGAGAGAATTTGGAGTGAGGTGTGCATCCTGGACACCTCATTAGCACAGGTCTCCAAACACTCCACCTTCACTCCCAGCACACAGCACACGCTCACATTTCTAAATCAGTGACTCTTTAACCTGGCTGTACATTAGAATCTGCTCGAGGAGCTACAAATGTCCATACCCAGGCCCCAAGCCAAGCCAATTAAATGAGAACATTTGGAGGAGGCCCAGGCATCAGCATTTTAAAAAAAGTACTCCAGGGCTTCCCTGGTGGCGCAGTGGTTGAGAGTCCGCCTGCCGATGCAGGGGACGCGGGTTTGTGCCCTGGTCTGGGAAGATCCCACATGCCGCGGAGCGGCTGGGCCCGTGAGCCATGGCCGCTGAGCCTGCGCGTCCGGAGCCTGTGCTCCGCAACGGGAGAGGCCACAACAGTGAGAGGCCCGCATACTGCAAAAAAACAAAAAACAAAAAGTGCTCCAGATGATTCTATGTGGCCAGGTTTGAAAAGCGGTGTTCAAATAGTAATTTTACAAAGTAGCAAGCCTGTAAAATATCTCATGACAGAGCAAGAACATTTCATGCTTTCATATGTCTCCTTGTCAGTCACGGATATTGCATCTTAGGTATGGGATGGCCGAAAACTTGCAGCCCCAGGCTCTCCCAAGGACTGTTTTTCTCAAGTCTGTCTTTTCCCTCAGGTGAAAGAAGGGTTGTCATGTAAGTGTCCAAGAATGTTTATCTTTGAGGCCAGACTACCTAAGCGTACCTTGATATGAACTAACTTGTATAGTATTGACACATTTCAAAACCATAAAAGACTTGGCCTCTGCCTTCCAGATGCTTGTAATCTAGCAGCTAAGTTATAGCTGGAAAGAAAAGATGTAAATAAGACAGCTGAGAACAGTAGAGGACCACTAAAAATGAAGAGGTAGAGTGGAGGACATGTGATGAAGGTTCTTGAGAGTTTAGCCTTGACTCAGGAGCCAATAGAGAATTGTTACAGGTTCCTGAGGAAAGAAAGGTATAATGAAAGTGAGGTCCATGGAGGAGTACCGGGGTGGCTTTAGGCAGAGAGAGTGAAGCTGGGGAAAAGCCTGAAATTTAGAAAGCCCATTTGGTGTCTTAGAGCACCACACTTGGTAATGAATATGACCAAGGGGAGATGGATGATTAAGAAATGAATGCAGCATAAAAAGGCCAGGTGTTTTGAAAAGTTTAGTAGTAATAAGGGGAGAAAAAAGGAGAGGGCCTAAAGAAAGCATCAGAGGTGAAGATTGTTTTCATCTTTACGTGTATGTGCATGTTTTTCTAAAATAGGGAAGATTTGTGCAGGTTTGAAGTCCAAGGAGAATGAAGAGGCTGCAACAGGAGAGATTGAAAAGGTCAGAAGGAGAGGAGTGGATGAGTACCAGCTGGAGAGGCTGAATGTTTCTTTTAAAAAATGTAATCTCTGTGGTTGCCCCAGAACATACCCTATGGCAATGATTAACTCTGCTCTTGCTTCTCTACACCCCTTCCCTTCATCCAGAGAGGTCACCCAACTCCCTGGGCTGCAGGGGGATCCCTGGTATCCCAGGGTCTTGGCTTCTTAGGGGTAAGTAGCAGGTGCCAAAGAGCTGAGGAAACTTGAGCTATTTTCCTGCAGTCCTTCCGTCCCCCATCACCAAATTTTCTCCAGCCAGCTTTCCATGTCCCTTGCTGTGAGGTTAAGTTTCCACTGTGGAGATGGATGTGTTTGGGGACCCAGCCCTGGGATTCCTTCGGGTACTATCTTTAGCTCCCTAAGTCCCTCTGTCCCTGGTGAATGTGTTTATATTTACTTAACATTTGGGGAGGATGGACGGCCTGATGATTCCCCTGTCGGCTTTCAATCCCTGCTGGGAATTCACTTACACTGGGCTTTCCCCCATTAAACTCACCCCACCAGACCACTCCTGAACTCAGCCAGTTGCTAAATGATCCCTTCACTTCCTAGAGTGGCTTTTTTTTTTCTCCCGAGAAGCATAGAGCTTACCTTTCTTGCTGAAACTGTTTTTGTTTGTTTGTTTTTTAATTGGAGTATAGTTGCTTTACAATGTTGTGTTAGTTTCTGCTGTACAGCGAAGTGAATTAGCTATATGTATACATATATCCCCTCTTTTTTGGATTTCCTTTCTTCAAGGCCTTTTGCCAGACCACTTCCCCAAGTCCAATCCAGAGCTACCTGTAGGATGGATTCTCAGGTAAAATTTTTGAAGGATTCATGGCTGCTTGGTTGGCTTGGGGGCTTCAGCAATAGCTGCTTGTTGGTCCCTCAGGTTTCCTTCTGGAAACCCCGAAGTATTGCTCCAACTTTGCCAAGTACAGCCCAGCTGAGAGGACATGTGTGGCCCAGTGTGCAGTTGCAGGTTGGCTGGATGGTCTACAACTGATGCTTCTCTCAGCCCATCCTCCTCTTCTTTAGGCAAGAGGAGAGGACCCAGAGAAACCGGAAACCCAAGGGAGAGGAAGAATGTTCACTTCTCTATAAATATCAGTTTCCAACCCCATGGGCCAAGAGCCCCATGGTCTACCCTGTCCCTCAGCAGGGCCTTCTGGACTAGGGACCTCAGGAACGGAAGTGCATTCAAGGGGCAAGGGAAAGTCACGGAAGGTCTTGGCTCCCAGTCTTTCCTTGGGCTTGCTCAGAGACTGAGTTTGCTTGGCTTCCCAGTGGGATTCTTGGTCTTCTAGAAGGAGCATAAAGGTTGAATGAGGTTCTTTGGGCTTCCCACAGACTGAAACAGCTCGGCCCTGGAGGGCTACCAGGAGAACAGAGGCAGTAGAGGTCTGAAATTTCTCCAGAGAGCTAGCCAACATGGCCATCTTGGGTTATATTATAGAATCACATAACACTATTATGCCCACTAGTGGAAGGAAGGAAATAGTGACAGTGATTTCGTAGATAATCACAAACATCTTTTATTTTCTAGTAGCATGATATGCCCAAGTACCACACTTACTTATATTATAGCCCATTGCTGTCAACTCTAGCAGATATTTTATGGCTAAAGTGTGTGTGTGTGTGTGTGTGTGTGTGTGTGTGTGTGTGTGTTGGAGTGGTGGTCAGGAGAGAGATGCTGATGGTAGATTCCTTCACCTGGACTCAGTCCCTTCTTCAAGCACAGAAACCAACAGCATGATTCCTACCCCCTCCTGCCAACTTCAGCACCTCTTTAGGCACCACTTCTTCATACTTTCTGCAGACAAGGCCATTCATACTTCATCTGCTTAGACCCTGGTTTCTGGGCATTGCAATTCTCTAGGCAGGAAGTGGAGAATCCTTATATCTAGAAAAAAGTGGGACGAAGGTCTGCTTGATGGAGGGAGAAGAGATGTGAGTCAATGTTATTTATATATATATATATATATATATATATATATATATATATATATATATATATATATACACTCTCACTTTCACATTAAAAAACATTTGCATTTCCTAAGCATAAATCTAGAGAGTGAAAGGAAGCAACCTGGAGGGCAGTGGAACCTAGTCCAAGTTTAAACATTTGCCTCCAAATAATCCATGGAGTGGAAAATCTACTCACAGGTAATTGAGTGTTGACCCGTTTCCGCTTTGCTCACGAGACCTTTCGTGACCTACTTGAAAGAGGCAGAATTGCCAGTTTCAGTTTCCTTTTCCCTTTTTCAGACCACTTTTCAAAGAAGATGCTAGGAGTGGGCATCCTCAGAAGGAGGGGTGTAGGAAGCAGAGAGTTCTAACAGCCGGACTTCCTAGAGCTAAGAAGGGGTTTGAGGAACTGCTGGCTCCTGACTGGCAGTTCTGGACGGGATTCCCAAAGCCCTGGGCCCGCCCTGTTTCCCGGGGAAACACCATCTCTGCACATGAGATCCTGCCTTCCCCCAACCCTCCGTGGAGGCCAGGGTGGCCAGAGTCAGTGGCCGTCTTCTGTTCTTTATAGAACAAACTTTCCCAGGCTGCTCCAGACTCCAGGTGAGGGGCGAGGGGCCATGGCATTAACAGTGGTGTCGAAGGCCCCTCACTCTTTGCCTGGCCCTTCTCTGAACCCTGCTTCTTCTCTCTATTCCTCACATGGGTGGAGTAAACTACTGGGGGCTAGAGAAGTGGTTGGAAGGAGACTCATCGCCTGTGCCATTTATCTCTATTCTAGAATAATCCCTTTGATAGCAGGTTCAGCTTATGTAAAATCATACACAACATAACTAGAGATGAAGACAAACACACAGCAAGGGGAGCTGCCAGGCAGAGCTGCAGCTGGGGTGGAGACATGGGGAGCCAACCCATTCCGGTGCCCCAGAGCTTCCCTCAAGCATGCTGAGTTCAGAGGCAGGCATGATCCAGTGGAATTCTCTTGTGAGCCTAGCGCTGCTGGACCTTCGTATATATATCCTGAACTTCTCTCCTCAAGAAGACCTCCCCCCAATTAATTCCCTACCCGAATGTCTGGCAGAGAGCCTACCACACAATAGGTGCTCAATCATGAGTTCACTCACTTATTCAGCAAATGCTTATTGAGTACCAGTTAGGAGCTGGGTACCATTCTTGGTGCTAGGGAGAAAGCACCTAAAAGGCAGAGTCCCCCTCCTCATGGAGGTTAAGTACTTCTGGGGGAAACAGGCAGTAAACAAATGACTCCTATTCAGAAAATATTTGTTGAATATAAAAGACTCTTCTTTATGGCCTTTTTATTTATTTATTTATTTATTTATTTTCTTTTTTTGCGGTACGTGGGCCTCTCACTGTTGTGGCCTCTCCCGTTGCGGAGCACAGGCTCCGGATGTGCAGGCTCAGTGGCCATGGCTCACGGGCCTAGCCGCTCCGTGGCATGTGGGATCTTCCCGGACTGGGGCACGAACCTGCGTCCCCCGCATCAGCAGGCGGACTCTCAACCACTGCGCCACCAGGGAAGCCCTATGGCCTTTTTAGATGCACTTGCGTCACTATCAGACAGTCTTGGGGTTCACACCCTACTCCATCCACTAGCTTTGGACAAATTATTTCTCCCTCTGAGGATTGGTTTCCTCATCTGAAAGATAGGTTGAGTAATCCAACCTCTCAGATTTTGGACAGCAGTCGACACTCGAGAAATTAAACCTGGTACCGATGGATGGTACCTTCTCCAGGCCTCAGATCTTACCCCTTAAGCACATCCCTCCTCTGCTCTCCTTCTCCTGTTCAGAGGGTTCTCTCTTTCAGTGCTGTGCTGGTTTAACACCCAGCTCTCTGAAAGAAATTTTTTTTAAAGGCACTGATTTCTAACATTTGCTGATTCCTGTAAACACACCCATTATGGAGATTTCAGGAAACCAACAGGATTTAGTGAACACAGATTTGGTAGGAGTTGCACCCGATTGACTCTCAGCCGAGAGGCGTGAGCGGGCGTGGGCACACTGCCACAGTTATAGACCTTTCTCTAGCACTTTCTACCCCATTATTTTTAATGTTCTTAGGTCTGCTTTCTATTTTTTTTTTTTTTTTTGGCCATGCCACGAGGCTTGTGGGATCTTAGTTCCCCGACTAGGGTTTGAACCTGGGCCCTCGGCAGTGAAAGCTCCAAGTCCTAACCATTAGACCGCCAGGGAATTCCCTTAGATCTGCTTTCTATCCTGAGTGCCCTATTCAAGCCAGAATCACGATAAGTGGGCATGTCTCTCCTTATTCCTACCCGGTACTCCCTCCTCCCCTCAGACTGTTTCCTGAAAAGCCATCTGCGGTTCTAGTCTAGGGCCCTGTTCTAAGGGTCAGTGTGGCTAGACCTCTCCTCCGTGGGAGTCTAGGCTCTGCTGGTCCTTTGACTCCAGGTCGCCTGGAGAGCGAAAGAGAGGAAAGCTGTTCCCTCTTCCTGTCCCCGCACAGACACAGCCACACCTCTAGGCTATTTTAAGCTGTCTGTTTACTTGGAGGGGCCTAGGAGACAGATCTCCACAGCTGTTCCTTGTGGCTGGGAAACACGAAGGCCTCCACCTCCCTCCTGAACTGCTCTCAGAGCGCCCAGAAAGCTGCCCTACTGTGCCTTTTTTTCTGAGCCTGGGGTCAGGGAAGCCTCTGAGCCTCACCATCTCGAGGATGGAGGGAGGTGGAGCTCTGTTTGGGAGACCAGTGGAAAGGATGCTGGGTGGAGTCAGAAAACTTGCCACTTATTGGTTCTGTGGTCTTGGAGCAGTGACTGGATCTCCCCTACGCTCAGCTTCCCCATCTGCAGAGCGGCAATGATATAGCTCCTCTCCTGGCCTTGTGCCAAGGCTTGAATGCACTCAGGCCTTTGACAGTGTGCTGAGATTATAAAGCTCCAGACACATGAAAGTGACATCAGAGGATTTAAGCTTTCAAAACCAACCACCCTGAGACCTCAAAGCATGTTCAATTCAACAAACATACTCTAATTCTGTTCTGAAGCAACCCTGCCCCTGTGCTGGGGAGATCACAAGATCACAACACTGCCCAGAGTGGGTGTGCACGTGCCCGTGTGTGTGTGTATGTGACCAAGGCCAGCATGGACCAGCATGTTTAAGTGTTAGAAAAAGGATCTCCTTCCACAGAGAGCCACTGGAATCAAGGATTCTCCTGTGCTGGTGGCCCTAGGCTCTCCCTGTGAATGTATTAATCTGTGCCCCATTGCTCCTTTAATCCTGGGTTGAAGGTGACATTACTTGGTTGGCCATGGGCGAGTGCAAGTTCCGGGGCTCTTTCCTGAAGCCTTGCCTCAGGAACTAGGATGCATTTCCCTCAGGTTCTCTTAGAAATCGGAAAACATCTGAGTTGGAAGGGACCTTGGGAATCAACTAGCATAACTTCCTCATGTTACAAATGAAAACACTGCAGCCAGGACTGGAAAAGCACTTGCTCAGCTCCAAACAGCAAGTCCAAATTGCCTCCCAGGGCCCCTCCTGCCCCTTGAAGGCATCAGGCCTCCGTTCTTCCTGAAGTTTCTCTTCCTGTGGCCCTTCGTCTGCTGTGGGCATTGTTGGAGACTCCCGTGAAGGAATCCTAGTGGCCCCACGTACTCCCTTCTTATTCTTTGATTAGGAACTTAGCAGAATCTTCTGCCAAAGGGACAGAGAGGGAAGAGGAGGAAGACAGCTTGGTTTCATTCCTGGAAGTGGCATAATCTGGAGAAGACAGGGGGACCCTGTGTGCAGCCCCCTCTTTGGAGCCTCAACACTCTTTGCTCTAGATCCTGCTTCCTCCAGCCTGTGGCTGACGGTGTTGGAACCCCTCCTCTGCCCAGAAGCTCTGGGCCTGGCCTGTAACTGCTCTGTTTCCCTGGGGGCGCGGATGTAGGCAGCCCCTGGGGAGACTCAGAAATGATTCAGCAAGAAAAAAAAAAAAAAAAATCGCTTCTCAGTCTAGCTTGGGAAAGGATGGATCTGTCTTTCCTGTCTTAGGATCTTCTAAAGAAAGTGAGAGACATACAGGTAGAGGAGAGGCCCACTCAGAAGCAGAGACAGACGCTGAGGGAGGGGCTACTTTGGGACCATATTGAAATGTACCGGTGGCATCCCATGTTTTTACCAAATTCCCTGGGACTAAACAACCTCTACCCAGAGAGGCAAGTGATGCCTCAGGGGTAGTTTCCTCCTCTGGGCCCTGGCCTCCACGGAGTTCCCCCACCTTCCCTGACTGGAGGTGTCTGAGAAGCCAAGAGAGATTTGCTGCTGCGTCCCCTGCAGCCCCTGCTGTGCACACCTGTGCACTCTCATGGCTGCAGCATGGTGACCCCAATTCCTACTGTTACCATCCTAAGTCCCCCCAGCCTGTCCCCAGCCGGTGCTCTTCTAGGGAGGAGGAGCCCAGTCCACACCCAGCTCTCACCCTGTGACGATCTCAAAGGGTGGCAGCTCCACCAGTTCCGTCAGCTTCTTGGGGTCCTCCAGGTTCTCCAGATCCTCGCCATCCTGCGAGGTAGGCGCCGCGGCCGCAGCGGTCTCTTCTTTCTGGGCCATGGAGGGGCTGAGGCTTGGGAGTCTCTGAGAGAGAGGAGAGCCGGAGGGTCTGGGCCAAAGCCTGGCGGCAGAGTCCCAAGCAGCTGTCAGCAGCTAAATCTGCCTGGGGGTGACAGGAAAAGGATCTGGCAGTCCAGGAGTGTGCTCACCCGCTGGCCCACAGGCTTTATAACCAGAGGCCCCTCCCCCAGGCTCTCTCGCTCTGTCTTTTTTTAATTGAGTGGCGGCGGGTGCCGGGATGGGGGGAATGGAAAATCTGGCCATCGGTATCCCCTATTTATCAGAAACAGACAGGAAGCTGGCAGGTGGGGATGGCTTGGCCTGCTCTCCCTCCCCACACCAGGTCACACATGTATTCCTATTCTCTTTCTTCTCCCCCTCCCTCACCATGTATCCCTCACCTTTCTTTCCCACCCAGCTCGCCTGGGGAGATTGTGGAAGGGACCTAGGGTGGGTGTGTTTTCGGAGGGAAGCTCTCTCAGAGGTTTAAGCAGGACAAGGCTTGTGTTGAACGGGGCATTTGCAAAGAGACCCAGGCCAGCTTGGTTGGGGACACTTGGGTTCAGGGAAAGAGGGTCCTGAGACAGGGGGCGATGAGTAGTGCAAATTGGGAAAGAAACTGTGAGTTGTTACTCAAAGGGAGTGGATGCTGATTTACCTGTTATGATGCATAAGCAATGTCACATCGACGGGGAGCCTCCAGAAGTAACACTATTGCCATTTACTAAGCTTAGTTTTGGAAATAGGCCAGGCAGTGAGTTTAGTGTTTTTTATGTGAAATTGGACTTAATGCTCTCAATAGTCCTGGGAGGCATTGTGGATTATCCCACGTTACACATGAGGAAACTAAGATGCACAGAAGGGTTAAGGGCCTTTTTTACGGCCATAAGCCCCAAAATGGCAGGGCCAGGATTAAAACCAGGCCGTTTCACTCCTGAGGCCAAATGTCCAACTGCCATGTATGTTCCCTCTCAGTTGGTCCTTTATTCATTTAACAAATATTTATTGAGCATCTACTATATGCCAGGGGCTGTTTCAGGTACTGGGGTATGGCAAAGAACAAAACAAATGAAAATCCTTGCCCTCACGGAGCTTGAGGGGGTTGAATAATATACAGGATAAGTAATATATATGGTCTATTTGGTGGTGCTAAGGAGAAAAGGCAGGGAAGGGGTCAGAGTGACATGTTTTTATAGGGTGGCCAGAGAAGAACTTTGAAAAAGGAAATAATTGAGAAAAGATCTGAAGAAGGTGAAGGAAATAGTCATAGGGTCATCTAAGGGGAAAATGTTCCAAGGAGGGGAAAAGCAGGTGCAAAGGTCCTGAGGTGGGAGCTTTCCTGGTGTGTTTGAGGAACAAGTAAGGACATACACATGGCTGGAGAGTCCTAGGAGATGAGGTCAGAGAGATAAAGGCTAAGTAGGCCTTTATCTGGGGCCTTAGGGGCTGTTATAAGGGCCTTGGCTTTTTCTCTGAGTGAGATAGGAAGCCATTATCTTTGAAAAGATGGGACACATGGTCCGACATATTTTTGTAGGATCACCCAGGCTGCTTTGTTGAGAACAGAGCAAAGGTGAGAAAGAGCAGAAGCAGAAGGACTGGTTTTAAGACTATTAAAACTAATGAGAGATGAGTGGGGCCCCTGGAATAATCCCTGAGCTGGGACAGCATCGGGAGGGGCTGGATGATTTTTGCAGTTGACATGGTGGGTGCTTAGCCAGGGCCATGGGTTTTCATGTCTGGGGCAGTGCAAACATTCTAGGACATTCTCAGGGCAACAGAAGTGTGGGTCAGAGTCACCTAGATGTTGAAAGTGAGGAACCTAAGAACGCTGGGGACCTGATCTGAACACAGCTCCCAGTGCAGGTGAGTGGTGGGAATGAGAAGGTAGGGGACCCCTTCCATGGTCGGGGTACAGGATAGGAGTTAGGATGATTTGGAGGATTTGGGGCTCTCCCCTCCAGAGAGTTCTGAGCAGCATTGCATCCTATGAGTAAGATGTCCAAGCATTTTGATTTGCCCAGGATAATCATAGTTTATATCTGTTGTCCAGGCATAATTGCTACTGCCTTCCCTTTCACTCTCAAAGTGCCCTAGTATAGACGAACTATATGGTCACCCTACCTATTAGGCTTATTACTAAAAGCATTCTTATCCAGAAGTTATTATCATTATTATTATTTTTTTGCGGTACGCAGGCCTCTCACTGTTGTGGCCTCTCCCGTTGTGGAGCACAGGCTCCGGACGCGCAGGCTCAGCGGCCATGGCTCACGGGCCCAGCTGCTCCGTGGCATGTGGGATCCTCCCAGACCAGGGCACAAACCCGTGTCCCCTTCATCGGCATGTGGACTCTCAACCACTGCGCCACCAGGGAAGCCCCAGAAGTTATTTTTTTTTATTCAGTCATTTTTCCAGGGATGTAAAGCACAGGGTAGCGGTAGTAGTGCCTGTGTCCACAAAGGAAGGCAGTGATTAAGTGATAAATAGCAAACACACACATTATTATTATCATCACACAAACATACAACATTTAAATGCAAAGAATTTACTTCGTTCTTTTATTTTATCAACATTTATCTAGGGCTCCTACATGCCAGGCACTACTGTAGTAAATACCAAGAATCCAGAGAGGAATAAGGCGCTGCCTCACCAGGAGCAGCTCCCAGTTTTTATAGCATTTGGGGTCATTCAGGCACTCAGGCTCTCATTATCGCCTTTGGTCCTCATGCCAGTCTCACGTGGGTGTGTATTATTGTGTTCATTTTGCAGGTCAGGGCCCTGCAGCTCAGAAAGGTGATTTGTGTGAGATCACACAAAGATTTAAGTTCAGGTCTTCTGAGCCTACATTCTTATTTCTAGGGCTGCACCCAGCTAGTTCTGATGAATACATCTTTAAAGCATTCCGGTCGCAGCTACAGTGATGTGCTTGGATTGATTAAGGAAGAGTAAAATGTCTTGCAGGGAGGAAAGTGGGGAGAAGGGATCCTTTCAGCTCACTGTTCCCTTGTGGGGAAGACTTCCTCCCTGAGGATAGGTTCTTATATTTTGGCTGTAGTGTATACCCTGGATTGGGAGTAAAAAAAAAAAAAAAAAAAAAAAAAAAAAATCCGTGTTCATATCCACATCTCAATCCTTGATTCACTGTGTGATCTTGGCCAAATCACTTAGCCTCTCTGGGTGGGCCTCAGTGTTCCCACCTGCGATGCAGGCTGAGTGATTGTTCTCTATTCCAGGATGGTAAAGGGATGAAAATGAGGAAGCAGGGCTGGCTCCTGAAGACCTGCAGGGTGGAGATGAACAGTGTGGAAATTTTCTGACTCTGAGTGATGTTGGGAGATGGTCCCCAAGCTGGTCCTCGCTGAAGGTGTGACCCCTCACTCCTACCACATCCCTACACTTTTACCTTTGACATTTGGGAGAGTGCCCTGGATGCTCCCTGGACTGAAGACGGACAGTTTCCTTTTCCACTGCTCCTTTCCAGCCCTCCTTCCCTGGAGGCCCTCTGACTCACTCTGGCTATTTATGGCACCTCCTGGGGGCACACATTCCTGCCTGGTCCATGGCTCTCCTTTCCAAGTCAGTCCAGTCTCCCCTGCTGGGCCCAGAGCGCAGTAGCTAATCTGGGGGATCAGGTGCCAGGAGCCGGATTCCTGCTCCTGCAGCTGCCACTATACTCTTTTTAGTGCAGGCATTCCCCAACCCCCCGTGTTAACACTGCTGTGTACGTTTCTATCAATACACCCCTTTTGTAGAAGAGGAAACTGGGAAATAAGGTATCTATTTATTTCAGTGGGGTCAGTGGAGTGCTGGGATTTGAACCCAAGTCTGTCAGCCTCCGAGTTCCATGCTTTTCCCACTGGGTTATGCTGCCTGGAATTCAGTAACATGAGAGCTGACACGGGCCCATCCCTCCCTGGGGCTTGACGTGGCTCTAAGCAGGTCACGTAAATGAACTCACTTACTCCTCATAAGGATGTCGGGGTAGGTACTATTATTATCCTCATTTTATTGGTGGAGAAATTGAGATCAGAGAGGTTAAGTGACTTGCCCCCAAAGTCACACAGCTAGTGAGAGCAGAGCTTTGTGCTTCCAGAGTCTTAATTCCTTTACCATTGAGTCCCTAATGCTACCAGGACCCCTGAGGCCAGGCTCTGAGGGAGGAGGGGCAAGAAGGGGACAGGGGCAGAAGGAGTTCTTGCAGGGAGATTGGGCTCTGGAAGGAGTTAGCATATGAGGTGTGTGTGCGTGTGTGTGTGTGTGTGTAGGGGGTATAGGTATAGAGACACCAGACAGCGGGTGAGTGGGGATGGAAACCCAAAAGGGAATTCTCCCAATCTGTCTCTGTAGGCCCCAGCCCCTCTCTGTGTCTGGGAGGAGCTGGGTTAGGCCCAGGGTAGGCTGCGGACTGCCCCATTTCCCATGGTCATTTCAGAAAATATTCCAAGGTTCTAGGAGGTGGCTGAGAGGAGGAGACAGGGTCAGGCACGGCTATTCCTTGGGTCTCGGCGGGCTGCCGAGCTGCCGTCACTGGGAAGGGAGTAGAGAGGCCGGGGTGGGGTGGTGGGCTGGAGGAAAAGAGCAGCCTCACCAGGGGAAGGTTTACATTCTCACTCTGCGAAGGAAGATACCTTGGGAGCCCGTTGACAGAGTGGGTGCTTTATGTGCAGGGACAGCTGGGACCGCAACAATGCGTTGCCCCAGAGACCCAGCCCTGGCGTGCCCGCCCCTCGGTCACTACCAAGACGAGGTACACAAACAACGGGCCACGGGCACCAGGCACCACCCTGGCGGGCAGGAGCCTGCCCCCGCTAGCAACCGCTCTGTTGACATAAACACAGGGGTGTCCAAGAGCCTTGGCAGGGTGTGGGATGGGGGCCAAGGGTCTCCAGAGTCTGAGGCCAGGAAGGGAGGAAGCTCTAGAGTCACAGGGCAGGCGGGAGTTTCCAATCTCCTCCTGTGCAGGACATCACGGTTGGCTGGCCATGCAGGACACAACGCCCTGGGGAAAATGGTGACACCTGGGACTTTATTCCTGGTCACCGCGGTCTTCCATTCCAGTGGCCACTCCTGGCACCGCCTGGCTCCTGGTGCCTTGAGTTTTTGAGGCGAGCGATCTGATAAGAATCATGCCCATTAAGGTGACTAATAGTGTTCCCCTTTGAAAGGGTGTTTGCAGGGCCTAAGAACCTACTGGGAGAAAGCGATAAACTTAACAATCACCTTTTGAGAGGAGACTTTCAGCCCTTAGAAGTATGTTGGAATAGGTGAAGGTGGAGGGGGGAGGGGCTTTTTCGGGTGCTCCTCTGAGCAGATCATTTCTGGGCAGGCTGGGGGACCTCAGAGATATAGACACTAGAGGGACAAACGGGGTTGATTAGATACCACTGAGGCTCCTGGCGTGACAGAGAGGGCTTCTCTTAACTCCCACGCCAGAAGAGGGGACCTCTGTTATGAAGGGTCCTTGAAACCTAGGTAGGGGGAAGGGGCCTCGGTGGACTCTGCTTGAGGATGGAAGTGGCAGGGGTGGTCCAGATCTGAGTGGATCCCCCCAAAGTCAGGCTTTGTTTGGATGGGTAACTAGTTCGTCACTGATGAGGATCAGCAATAAGTCTTTAAAACAAAAGGGTCTTGTGCTTGTTTTCTGGAACAACAGGAAAAGGGATCTCTGGGAAGACTCTGAAACTGGGTTTGGAGTGCAGGGAAACCCCAGGAGATAGAATGGATGGTGGCCACCACAAGGGAAGCAAGACTTTGAGGCCCTGGCCCGGGCCTGACAGTACTCGGGGGCCTTACGCCTCCACTAGGGCATCACCTCTACCTGCCCGTAGGTAGGAGGGACCAGAGATGCACAGAGAAAACACTTCCTGCACTCTGCCCGCCTCCCAGCCCAGCCGACCAATGTTTATCCACTGGACATACACCTACCGTTCTGCCCACCTCACCTGCCCCTATGTATCCCCATTCTGCAGACATTGGCAAAAGGAAGAAGAATGAAGGGATCAGGGGAGAAAAGAGGAAACTAGGATACAGTAGAATGAGACATCACACTGCCTCCTGGGGTTGCTGTTTCACCGGGAGCTGCTCCCCACCTCTCCAGACACTGGTGAAGGCCTTGTCTGTCCCCTACCCACCGAGTGAATCATATTCAGACACCAGGTGCCCACTCAGAGGCAAATGGAAAAACACTGCCCAAGGACACAGAAGCACACACACGTGACTTGGATGGTGGAATCCCAGGACACATCTGGCAAAGAGAGAAGGCAGCTCCGATTCGATTTGGGGACAACTCTAGGTAACAAGAGAGGAGGGGCCGAGGGCAGTGTGTGCTCCAGACCGGGCTCAGAACTGGGAGGCGGGGTAGAGGAAGGGCAAGAGGGCAGGCAGGTGGGGAGGCTGGAGGATTAGAGGCTCCCACTCAGGAACCAAGGAGCTGGTGCTGAGGGGGATTTTAAGGATGACTTTGGGGTCAGAGGATACGAGTTTGGGGTTGGAGATCCTGCCCTTTCTAGCTGTTTTTGCACAAAGCCAGGAAGCTGTGCCAGGCAGTCAGGGCTTGGGACACTTCCCAAATCAAGCTTCCTTCTAGGGCCAATATCCAAAACTAGAGGCATCTGGACCCCTGGACTTGTGGTATCGGCTTGCCCTGCAGAGGTCACAGTCACGTGACAGGCATGGTGCATCCTCTCGGAGGGCCAGTTTAATTTCTAGAATTAGTTGGCAACATGAATAAAATGTGGTAGCAAGTATCTGCAATGCCTACATGAGATGGTGATGGTAATGACAATGACAAATACTTCTGGGGTGTAGACTTGTTTAAGTGGAACTAGGTTAAGAATCCATGCAGTGTGGCTCCTGAGCCTGTCCTCGATCAGTATTTATAGATTACATTTATAAATTTAAAACAGTTACCTGGATCAATGGAGTTACCAATTTAACTGAAAGCTTTAAAAAATCTGATTGAGGGGAAGTCAAAATCCATATGAATGTATAAGAAAAAGAGCCCATCATTTTGTGTGTGTAACACTGGTCAGGCTGGCCCACAGACGTGCGGGGAAGGTCACTCGCTCTCCTGGCCCTTAGGAAGTCTGAGAAGTACTTCTGGGGTCTCAGAGCAGGGTGGGTCCCCATTGCAGTGTGAATCAGAACCATGGGTGCTCATTAAACAGGTGGCCTCCCGGGGTCCCCTCCTAGGACAGCTAACATTTATTGAGCACCTCCTCTGTGCCAGACACATTTACTCTTACCCCAAATTCTCTGAGGTCCCGATTTTACAGATGAGGAAAATGAAGCACAGTGAAGTAAATTGTACCCGGTTACCAGTTAATGACAGGGTCAATATCCAAGCCCAAGTTGGTCTGTCTCCAAGGCTGGAACTGCAAACCACCGTACCTTATGGCCCGCATTCCTCAAGTTGATCTGATTCTGTGAGTCTGGAGCCAGGCTGGAGTCCAGGCCATCAACAAGGGTCCCAGGAGGTCACTGGGCCGCACTTTGAGAAGCAACGCCCCACGGCAGCTGTTCTCAGTCTGCCCGCACATTAGAACCACCTGAGAAATTCCAACAACTATTAATGCCTTTCCCTCCCCCAAGGGAGAAGCTTTTTCAATTGGTCCAGAGTGGGGTGTAGGTGTTGGTGGGGTGCTGGTCAGCATTGTCTTTTAATGGGATCATGTGTTCTTTTATTCAATCAACCAATCAACAAAGGTGTATGAACACCCTCTCTGTGCTCTGTGCTGCTCTGGGGCTGGGGACACAGAGGTGGGTGGGACACTGTGCCTGCCCTCCAGGAACGCCGGTGACCGATGTGCCCAGCTGGGCAGAACACGCCCTTAGTGGAGGCGGGGAGATTGCAGATTCCTTCTCGCTTGTCCTCACTTGGTGAGCTCCAGGAACAGCCAATCTCCTTCTCAAATGATGATGTCCTCTGTCTATTCCCCCTGTGTGGTCCTTGGTTCCAGACCCAGAACTCAGCTCACAGAACCAAAGGTTGTCAAAGCAAAAATGGCCCTGAAAGACCATCCATGCCTGGAGCTCTCAAATTTCAGTGAGCAGCTGACTGAAGTGCTGGGAGCTTGTTAAATCTAAAGATGCCTGGAGCCCACCCCCAAAGTTCTGGTTCCTAGGTCTTGGTGGGGTCTGTGGAATACGTATTTTTAATAAGGTCCCAGATGGCTCTGGGGCACCCTCAGCAGTGTTTCTCAGGTGGGCTGCACATGAGGGGGTCCTGGCCGTTTTAAAAACACTGATGCCCAAGCCCCTCCCTAGAGAGTGTGGTTGGTATTTTTAAAAGCTCCTTCTGCAAGGCGCCTGGGTCTTCCTACTGGCCTTGTTTAAGATTTGGGGAACCAGCCCCGGGGCAGTCACTTCTTGCCACCATCAGGGCTTTGAGACAAGAGGAGAGGAAAACAAGAGGAGGGAAGAGAGGAAAATAAAAAAACCAATAAGAAAGAGAAGTAAGAGAGAAGGCTGGACAAGAAGCTCCTTCTGAATTCACTAGCCAGCACCGAGGCTTACATCTCTTCTTTTTCAACATTTTTTCTTATTACAATAACAATTAATTGATGTAAAAAACTAATAGTATAAGAGTATATGAAAACAAAAATAAAAAATATCTATAATCTTATCAGAGATAATGACAGAAGGTCTTAATACGACAAATATAATGTATAATATATCATAGAACCATAATATATACTATGATATTGTTATTAGTGAAATTAATATAATATAGTAATTAAAATAAATTAATTAAATAAAATTAATATAATGTAGACTATATTTTATATGTGATACATAATATATATATTTATATATGATACATAATACAAAATATATAATCAATATAATATATGCTTGACAAGTATAATTGGTATCCTTTTTTACTTTATCTACTTTTTGGTTTTGATTTTCTGTAACTTTTCAAAAACACTTTACTTTTCAGGTAATTAAAAATTTAAGTCCTGGGAAATCCCTGGCGGTCTAGTGGTTAGGACTTGCCACTTTCTGTGCCAGGGGCCTAGGTTTCGATCCCTGGTTGGGGATCGAAGATCCCACAAGCCTTGCAGTGTGACCCCCCCCAAAAAATCTGTTAAAAAAATCCGAGTCCTAAATTTTGGGGTCAGGTTTGTGAGGGCATGTGAGCGGAAATGGTGTGCCCACTCTTCCCACACGTGCGCTCACACCTTCATTCACGTGTGCACATGCACACAGATGTACAGACACGTCTATTCCCACCCTGCAGCCCTGGACCTCATACACTCAAGTATACATTTCACATCATACCCTCACAGATAGTTAGGATTTTATTTATTGATACTACTCAATTAATTCTTATTAATACAGAATTTATTATTTTATATTAAGTGTGAAATAAGTTTCCTTCCTTTCCCATGTCTCTGAATCCTAATGGAAAGTGGCACCAGGGGACCTAGGACAGTGGCCACATTGGAGCGAGTCACCTTCAGGGACTCATCAAGCCCTGCCACCTCCCCCCCACCCCGTCCCCACCCTAGCTCCACAGCCCTGCCTGAGGTCTCCTCTATCCCCACCCTGGCCCTCCCTCCTCTCCCCTGCCCCCTGCCTCAGTCACTCTTCTCCCACGTGGGCTGGGGCTGGTGCTCTGGACAAAGGCTGTCCCTCCACAGGCGATAGGTGATGGAAGAAACCACGGTGAGCCAGGCCAGGTAGGGCAGCAGGAGCAGGGCAGCCAGCTTGTTGATGGGGTGCCAGATCAGCGCCGTGCTCACCACCAGCCCGAAGAGCAGCAGCAGGTGCAGCAGGGCCTGGGCAGGGGCAGGGCGGTCAGGCAGGCTGCCCTGGGAACCGGCCCTCGACCTTTCTGCAGCACCCTGGACCTAGCGAGCCAAGTTCCCAGCGCTCTGTGCATGCCACGGAAGCTCAGAGAAGTCTGCCCAACCGTTACCTGCCCACACCTGATTGACCTGCTCTGCTATCAGCTTCTGGGGCCTGGTGGCCTCATCTTCCCCTACCCTATTCCACTGCTGAGCACTGGCGCCTTACCAGACCGGGGGTGTGGGCTGTGAACAAGAGAATCAGGACAGTCCAGCTGATGGCGAGCTGCACAGCATAGAGGCCGAGGGGCAGGGCCAGGGGCCGCCCAAAGCCCCCTCCCAGGTCCTTCCACACAAGGTAGGAGGCATATCTGTGGAGAGATGGTGGCAAAAACTCTCAGAGGAAGGTGTTCTATGGTAAAAGGAGAAAGCCCTCTGGCTTAGGGCCTTTTGGTTACCAAGAGGGAATCCTTGTGGGCTGAAATCGGGGTAAGTGAGTCTAGGCATCATTTGAGGGCCGGGGGGGAGGTGGGGGAAGGGATGGGGATACTGGGAGAGGGTAGAGGAAAAGGGAGGGGTTGGAATCCGAGGCAGGCACAGAGGGGACACCCCAGAAGAGGCAGGATGACGTACCATCCCTTTAGAGATCAGTGTACGGCAGCAATTCAGGGATAGGAGACTTGTTCCCACCCCAGAGCATGAGAAACAGACACTCACCCCGTGACAGAGTAGATGGCTGTCCACACCAGCAACAAGACTCTGTGGGATGGGCACCAGGGCAGCTTTCTCAGGCTGTCACACCAACCAGACATCCAATGATGGGTGAGCAGCCAGACCAGGGTGGGCCCCAGGAGGGGCAGGGCCACAAAGGCGGCCCCTTGAGGCCACATTCTCCTTGAGGAGGTAGAGTCTGGGGAGGAAGAGAACACACTGATGGTAGCCTTCTCCTAGTCCTTCCCCCGTGTCTGCCCATCTGTCTCCTCCTACCTGCCACTCTTCCCAGGCCTGGGCCCCTCATAGGCCTGGCCTGGGCCTCCTCCCCATGATTGACAGGATTAGAAGGAAAAAAAAATGTGGTTATTCTCAGAGTCCGGAGTGACTGCCTACTCCATCCTTTCCTGTCAAGTGTCCATGAACATGTCCTGGAGGCGCTGGAGACAGGGCTGACCAGCCCATCTGCCTGTGCATCTTTCTATTTATCTTTCACAGAAGCCCCACTGGGTGAGCAAACATCCTCCTTCTCTGAGCCCACACTGCCTTCCCCCTTTTCCACCCTCCATGGACTTCCTGTCTCCACACTGCTTATTTGGCACTGGAAGTGTACTGTCTAGTATCGACAACTGCTTCTTAGTGAAGGACTCCTCTCCCCTAGCGTGTGTCTGGCTCCTGGATCTCAGGTCCAGGTAGGCCCGTCTTTTCTGCCTCTCTCAGTGGGTGGCACTTGGCCAGGTACATAGCAGGCCCTCGATGGGGACAGTGTCTCAGACTGAACTCAACCAAGCTGACATAACCAACCTGGAAGAACCACATTTGGAAGGCAGGAGCCAGAGATCCTTGGGGGTCTTTTCTAGTCCAGAACTGGCCTGCCCAACTGCCCCGGGCTTATCTTGCTATACCAGACCAGCAAACCCCAGGGGCCCACCCTGCCCGAGCTCCCGCCCAAATGCAAACTCAGCCGAGTGACACTGTAGATTCCTTTCTCCAAAGTTCTCATCTTCCCCTCAGGAGCTGGGGGAGGTTCCCCCTCCATCCCTCTGCTTCCAGAGGGTCGGGGCCACAAACACAACCACCCAGATTTTTTTGTGGCCTGACTTCTCAAGGAAACCACGCTTGGTCTTTGATTAAAACACTGCCATACTCATTTGCATGTTGCTTTGCATGTCCTTCGCATGTGGGATGATGCACAGACCCTCCTCCAACCAAGGCCCCCACCCAATACCATACTTCTCATTCGCCCGCGATATTTCAGCCTCCTCCCCATGATTGACAGGATTAGAAGGAAAAAAAATGTGGTTATTCTTAGTGTCCGGAGTGACTGCCTGCTCCATCCTTTCCTGTCAAGGGTCCATGAACATGTCCTGGAGGTTCTGGAGACAGGGAGAACCACCCTGTCTGCCTGTGCATCTTTCTATTTATCTTTCTCTGCTTCTCACCGTCCATTGCTTCACCTTCTGCCTTCCTGTGTCTCTCTGTCTGTGTTTTCTACTTTTCTATCCAGTGTTGGAGGTCTCCCCTGACCCCCCTTCCCTTTTTCCTGTCCTCCCCACTCCTGGCGACCCTTTATTTACTCCCAGGCCCGTGTTCTCCTTACCTCAGGCAGCATACCTCGCATACTGAGTGCCGGGGATGTAAGATGTGTGGAGGGCAGAGGAGGGCTGGGGATGGGAGGAGGGTGGAGGGGGGCTCCTAGCTGGCCTGCCCTTCTCCAGTGACAAGGGTGGTGACACTGACTGGGGAGTCCAGGCTGCTGCCTGCATGGCCCGGAAGCCTTCCTCTCAGCAGGGGATGGTCTGCTAGACCCGGCCTCTGGAGCAGTCCCCTTGATGGAACTGTTGAAGCGTTGGTGCTGTGAGACCCAGACCTCTTGCGACAGCTGAGCCCCAGGCTGCCAGGCTACTCATGCCTGTAGTCACTGCATCCCATGAACCAGCTTTGTGTGCGCGGTGGTGGTGGGGACCCTCAGATTTCCCTGGAACTGGGGCTGTAACTGGGGCTGTCCCCAGTGGGGTAAGCACCAGCTTCGGAAATGATCTCATGAGACATGGACACAGCCCCTGGTTATTGCCTGCTAGTTGGCTTGGAGTTGAGCTTGACAGTTGTTTCACAAACCCCTAGAACCTCATGACTCATAGGAAAAGGCAGCCAGGCTCCTGTGTGACTCAGACAGAGCTTTGTCCAGCGAAGTCCAACACGTCTGCCTTTCATTCCTATCAAAGTTCTGAGTACCTCTTCCTTGCTTGTCCTTTAGACATGAGGTCCTCTCCCCAGGCTGGCTGCTCACCACCATTCCTTTGCCCCGTCTCTCCACTTTGGGGACCTGGGCACCCCTGGGAGGTGTTGATCCCCTCCTCCTGGGGAAGGCAGCCCAGGGGAGGGGGGTGCAGTCCGGGACAAGAGGCTAGAGAATCATTAACTAAGACGAAATCAGCAGCAGTTACTTATTTTCCATGGGAGACGATCACTTCGGGGCTGGGGGAGTGACCTCCGCTGCAGGAGGCCAGACCACAGTGACAAGTTACCACTTACTGAGTAACCATTTCGTGGCCTGCACTTTATATTTATTAGCTCAGTAATGACCATCATTATCCCTTGCAAAGTAAATATTATTATGTGCACTTGACAGGCCAGGGAAGTGAGGCTCAGAGGGGTTGAGCAACTAGCCTACGATTACACAGCCAGCAGGTGGGTCACTGGGTTCAGTGTTGGCAGTCTGGATTCAAAATGCCTCCCCTTTTCTCTCAGCTGGCCCATTCATTCATTCAAGTCTTTATTGAACACCTACTTTGGATCGGGCTGTACTGAGAGCTGAGGATACAGAGCAAATGGCTGGAAAAACATCCCTCTGCACAGGGAGCTTGCATTCCAGTGGCAGAGTGTCAAAGGAAGGACCAGGCTGGCAAACGGCCTGAAGCTCAACTCTCCCCCAAGTGGCAGCATCCCTGTGGGCAGTGCAAAGAGCACTGGGTAGGGAGCAGACATGGCTGTGCCCCAATGCCGCCAGCAGCTGTGGGTCATTGACTCGGTGCCTCCACCATCCTATCTGTGCAGGAAGGGTGTAGAACTAGGTATTGTCTAAGCCCTCTGGACAGGCTGCAATGGCATCACCTGGGGGCTTCTAAGATGTAGAACCTTAGGCCCCACCCCAGACCAACGGAATCAGAACCTGCATTCTAACAAGGTCGCTCAGGCGGTTCGTGCGCATTATAGTTTGAGGAGCCCTGGTTAGGGTTCCTCTTACCTTGTTCCGTTTTTTTTTTTTTTTTTTTTTTTTTTTTTTTGCGGTATGCGGGCCTCTCACTGTTGTGGCCTCTCCCGTCGCGGAGCACAGGCTCCGGACACGCAGGCTCAGCGGCCATGGCTCACGGGCCCAGCTGCTCCGCGGCATGTGGGATCTTCCCGGACCGGGGCACGAAACCGTGTCCCCCGCATCGGCAGGCAGACTCTCAACCACTGTGCCCCCAGGGAAGCCCGCCTTGTTCCATTTTAATAATCTCTGGTGGGGACAGCCACTGACCAGCAGAGGGCACTCTAGAGAGGTCTCACCTGTACCCAGGGTGTCCCCCTCTGTCCCCTCCCTTCCAGACCTAGACTACTAGTCCTAGACCTAGTCCACTGACTCCTGCGATCCTCCCTCACCTTGGCTGGACTTTGCCAATAGACGGACAGACTCCCCACCCCTCCTTAGGGCAGCTGAGAGGCAGGACTTTGCCGGGAAGCGGGAAGTGCCAGGCCACTCCTGCCTGGATTCCCCGCCCACCTCCACTTGTCCGCTGGCTTGGCGACGGGGTCTGGCTGACCTCTCTGTTTCTCAGAGAAGGAACTACTGTTCCTGGACAAGCCGGCAGCCTCTGGGAGCACCTACACGGTAATGTGAACACCGCCTGGGGCAGCTGGGGGTGGGGTGAGCGTTGTGATGGGGCCACCTGGGGCTCAGGGGAGGAGCCAGGCCAGCTCGGCTGGGCCTGGCGGAGTGTGGAGACCCTGTGCTGGAGGAGGAGAGGCGGAAGGGACTCGGGAGAGGGCCACTGCCCAGTGGGTGTGAGGACCAAGGGGAGGCACTATGGAAATATAAACTATGCTCATGAATGCTGCCCGTGACTTAGGTTTGGACTAATCCATCCTGATACCTTTTATGTACTTCAGTAACTGGAGATCTTTCAGGGAGTAGACACAATAAGAACCAGTGACGTGGGAGAAAGGTTGAGAGTTTCCTTAAAGGATATGAGCAGAGCTTTGCAGCAGGAGCCTGGATCCTTGTGCTGGAGGAGGCAACTCCCTAGGGACAAGTGATGGCAGCATCCTAAAGGACCCTCATCTTGGGGAAGTGCTACCCAGCATGATCAAGGGTCTGGGGCAAGACAAACCAGAGGCCTGGGTAATAAAGGGTCAGCCATGGGGTTGGGAGGCTTCAGTATGCATTTACCTGGTTGCTGTGCTAATAGATTTGGGACCCTTCCCCTTCCTGGGGCAAAGGGGAGAATGGAGAGCTGTCAGCCTGGGAGAAGCGGGGCTGAGCTGGGGGAGGAGTTAACCTGCTTCCGGCCAGGTAATAAATGGGCCCCTGTGAGAGGCCCTCCAGGTTGGAATGTTGGGCAAGGGGACTCCTCTTCTGCGCCACCCAATGGCATGAAGGGGTTTGGACTCCGGTCTTTGGAAGCCCTGGAAAGGTTGTTGCTATAGAAATAGGGCAAGCCCCTCCTTTCTTTCCCAATAGCTGGCCCATCCCCTGCTGCTGGTGCCTTGGTGGGCAGGGGTGGGGGGCAGCATCACTCGTTGTAACACCAAGGATCTGCTTTTAGTTCCTTATGTTTATTTTTCCTTGTATTTATTTTTGTTTCTTTCTCTTCTAACTTCATTTCCTCTAGAAGTGGAAATGAAGAGACCCTGGGGAAAAAGAAGGGGCAGGGAGAGAAAGGGAGTGTTTCTGGAAGCTCTTGTCATCTTTGCTCATCCTTCCCTTCTGCTTTCAGTTGTAGCTTAATAATCTACCCTCTGTCCTCCCAGGGGGAGAAAACTTGGTTTCCTTATCTGCGAAATGGAGATAAAAATAAAAGCTAGCTCATAAAGCTGTTGTGAGAATCAAATGAGCTAGGCCACGTAGAGCGCTTTAACACACTGGCTCAGCAAATCTCCGTGAATGTTAGCTATTATTATTACAGTTATAATTCCAATTATCTTTACTATGGAAGGACCGAAAGGATTGGATGGGACATGAAGGGAAGTGTGCGGCTCCGACACCCATCCCCACCAGATTCAGGCGTCGCCAGCTCACTTACTTCACTTGTGTCCCCAGCCAGGGGCACGGTCTGCAGGGTTGCATGTTAAGGCCAAGGGAGGAATGCCACGCCTTCCCTTCTTGTCTACATTTTCAGTGAGGGCACGGGGGAAACAGATCCCGCCCCAGTGCTCCATCCTGACGATACAGAGGAGCTGTGACCCCTATTGGGGATTGGCGGGGGAGATGAGAAGGGGGCTTAGGTTTCATGGGTCCTGAGAAGGAAGGAAGAAATTGGGCAAGGAAGGAGCAGGGGGCTTGGGGCAAAGCCTCAGCTCCGGGTGGGTGGCATAAGTGAAGGGATGATTCACTAGTGCAGATCCTAGTGAATCAACCATGGGTACCCTGGGGACTTTGAAGGAGGATATGGTGTCTCACAGAACTCAGCCTCGGAGTAAATGAACCCCATGCCCTCAGAAGCTCCGTGAGAGCCTCATAAGACATCATTGTTGGCAGGACTGAACTTCCCACAGTTCCTGGTCCACAGCTGGTGCTCAGAAATTGTTCATTTGAGTGGGAAAGCCACACGAGACAGCATATGGTCAAGAGTTACTTAGGGGCTTCCCTGGTGGCTCAGTGGTTGAGAGTCCGCCTGCCGACGCGGGGGACACAGGTTCGTGCCCTGGTCCGGGAGGATCCCACATGCCGCGGAGCGGCTGGGCCCGTGAGCCGTGGCTGCTGAGCCTGCGCGTCCGGAGCCTGTGCTCCGCAATGGGAGAGGCCACAACAGTGAGAGGCCCGTGTACCGCAAAAAAAAGTTACTTAGTGTGGTGGGAGGCAGCGGTGAGAGATTTCAGAGGGCGAGACTGTCAAGGGCTGGTGGGTGGCAGTTACTCCTGAGCAGGAGGGGTCCAGGCAGGTAGATGAGGCAGGTGAGGAGAGCATGAAACAGAGAACAGCAGGACCAAAGGCCAGAGGCTAGAATTAATGAGCTGTGAGGAGCCTGGTCTTGCCCGAGGGTGGGGATGTTGGAAATTAAGGGAGGAAGAGGGAAAGTAGGAGGGGGAGGCAGTGGATTCCGGAGGGCCTGGGGAAGAGCTGACGTCTTCACGGGAAAGTTGCTGGAAGGCCCCAGTCTGATGCTGGGAACCGGGTGAGCCTCACCGGAGACCCCCACCTTTGGTTTTCTTTCTCTTTTTGCTTCCACTTTTAACTTTTGTTACTCTTGTATTTTACATATCCCTGTGAACTACGCTCCAACCTTTCTGGCAGAAGGAGGGGCATAAATAAACAAACATATTTGGACAGGGTTTATCATCGACAGAATGATTTCCACAAGATCTCATGCCATCTTCACCATCACTCTGAGAGGCTGTTTTTTTTTTTTTCACCTTTTTTCGTTTTTAAAAAGAATTACAAAGTTAATATACAGACATGCTTGGTGGGGGGATTCAAAGAGTTTAAGAAAATAGAATGTCCTCTTTCACACCTTCCAGCCCCCCAATTTTTCATCTTTCAGTAATGACCAATGGGATTAGTTTGGGGTGTGTCCTCCCAGACCTGCACGTCCAAGGCAGGAATCACTAGCACATGCGGCTACTGAGTCCTTGAAGTAGAGAGAATCCCAATTGCGATGTGCTGTGAGTGTAAAATACACATGGATTTCGAAGACTTAGTATGAAAAAAGAATGTGAAATATCCCAGTAATTTTATATTGATTACCTGTTGACATGATAAGATTTTGAATATACTGGGTAACATAAAATATATTATCAAAATTAATTTTTCCTGTTTCTTTTTACTTTTTTAATGTGGCCCCTAGAAAGTTTAAAAAGAAAGCCGCATCTGTGGCTCACGTTATATTTTTATTACCGAGCACTGCTCCAGACCTTTCTCTATCGTTTACATCTATACACCCATAAATATGTATCTACAGTTGTATATAGTTTTGTTGTTTACACTAATGAGATCAGAGGATATCTAGCTCTTTGTGACTTGCTTTTCTACTTTAAGATTTTCCTATGTCAGCCCATGTAGATCAAGGGAGCTATTTTGACAGATGAGGAAACTGAGGCACATTAAACAATAGGACAAGCTCACTCAGGCAGTGACCAAGGTGGCATTTGAACTCACATTCTCTAATTCCAAACCCAAGCTCTTTCTGTCTCATGAGAGAGAAATTTGATGTACTAGGTCATGGGGAGCCATGGCAGTCTCTTAAGGAAGAGAGAGAGGGAGAGAGGGAGAGAAATTAATAAAGAAATTAATTTCTTTAATTTCTGTTAAAGAAATTGATCTGACCGGGGTGCATGGGTGCACTGGGATGAAGACAATTTGATCCCTCATTGCAGCCGCTTAGAAGTCAAGTCTTAGCCTCCACGACCTTGAACAGGCTTACCTGACACTGACCTCTTTTCCCCCCAGGCCCTTGGCCTCGGCTGGCACAGGGGTGCAGGGGAACTGGCAGCATCAAGTGACCAGGCGGATGTGCTCCTATGAGAGTTCCTTCCAACCCGCCCAGTTCCTACTGCTGGTGGGGGTTCCAGTGGCAAGTGCTGTCCTTCTGGCCCAGTGCCTTCAATGGCGCTGTCCTCGCCGGCTGCTGGGCACCTGCTGGAAGCTGGAGAGCCAAGAGGAGCCAGCGTCCCATCCCACTCCCCTACCTGAAAGTGAGTCCTCCGGGGAGGGCCCTCCAGCCTCGCTGCAGGAGATGGCTGCCTTCTACCAGGAACTGCACACGCCCACCCAAGGCCAGACCGTCATCCGACAGCTGATGCACAAGCTGTTGGTGTTTTCAGCTCGAGAGGTGGACCACCGTGGTGGATGCCTGATGCTCCAGGATACGGGCATTTCCCTGCTCATCCCGCCAGGTAACAGCACCCAGCTTCCTTCTCAGCGTACAGTTGTTCACATTGCACATTGGACAAGGGCACCAACTCCAAGGGAGCACCATTCAGAGACATCTTCATAATTTTGAAAATTGCTTATATGTTTAGTATGACATTTTTGACTCCAAAGATGGATATATGACATATTTTTTATGACAGTTTTGTGGCAGGTGGAGGCAAAGGGCCTTGCTTTAGTGAACAGTGTGTTATGACGATTCTCCCATAAAGGGAAGTAAAATGTCTGGAGGAAGAGCACTTTTTGCAAATTCACACAAGGCCCTGAGTGAGCTGGCAGCAGCCCTTGGAGGAGGGGGCGACTTGCTCAGGGTCACATCCCAAGTCAGTCACGGTCACCTTGTTCTCCATCTACACTGCCTCTCCACATGCCCTGCTGCACGCCTGCTCCTGGCCTCCCGCCCCGCCTCCTCTCCCACTCTGGCCTGGCCTCCTCTGCCGCAGGGCTGTGCCTGCCTGCTGGGCCCATCTCAGCTCTCCCTCTCCCCAGGTGCTGTGTCTGTGGGCCGCCAGGAGCGGGTGGCACTGATCCTGGTGTGGGATCTGTCAGACGCCCCGTCGCTGTCCCGAGCCCAGGGGCTGGTGAGCCCCGTGGTGGCGTGTAGCCCCCATGGGGCCTCCTTCCTGAAGCCCTGCACCCTCACCTTCAAGCACTGTGCCCAGCAGCCCAGCCAAGCCCGTACCTACAGCAGCAACACGACCCTGCTGGACGCCAAGGTCTGGAAGCCGCTGGGGCTGCCGGGAGACCACACCTCCCGGGATGAATGTCGCATCCACCTCTCGCACTTCAGGTAGGCACCAGCCCGTCAGCCTGTACTTCCTGCCCCCTTTCTCTGTCTGCCTGATCCTCACCTCTCTGTAGGGGACTGCCCCTTTATCTGTCCAAGATGGCCTGCAAACCCCGTATCCCCCTGTCCTTCCCCAGTCCCTCTGTCCTGGTGCCTATGGCAGCTTATCTTGCTCCAACCCCATCCAGGACCGTGTGTCCCACCGTGGTCCCTCTGCCTGTCTAGAAGGGTCTGGCCCAACCCTGGTCCTGTGTCTAGATGGGGCCTGTCCCATCTCCACCTCTGTGTCTAAAATTGTGTATCTCTTCCCTGTGTCCCAGTTCAGGACTGTCCCCAAGCTGTCTAGGGCACTTTGCCCCTCCAGTTCTCTGAGACTCTAGCCCATGGCACGCCTGTCCTTAGCTATGTCTCTCTAGGGTCTTAGGTCCCTCTGCCTCCCAGTCTCCTTGCCACCCACTGACCAGGGCAGGGCCATGCATGGTGGCCCTGAGCCCAGCGTCTTTATTTCCCATGCTGGCTCTTCTCCAGACCCAGTGACAGTCACTGTGCCATGACTCACGTTCCTTCCCCCTAGCTGACTCCTCCACCCCAGTTCTTCCCTACATGCCCTGGAATGTTCTCCTCGCCTCCTTGGGAGCCCGCACAGAGGCCCCTGGTGGGGTGGGAGCCCGGGGGAAGGTGGGCTGTTCTCCCAGCCTCCCTTGCCCCACTGTGCACGGTCCCTGCCACCGTCTCTCCCCGCAGCCTCTACACGTGTGTGCTGGAGGCAGCTGTGCGCAGGGAAGCCCGGAAGTGGCTGCAGCTGGCCGTGTTCTGCTCGCCGCTGGCCCCCGGGCAGTCTCACCTGCAGCTGCGCGTCTACTTCCTCAACAACACACCCTGTGCCCTGCGGTGGGCTGTGACCAATGAGCAGCCGCACGGTGGGCGCTTGCGTGGGCCCTGCCAGCTCTTCGACTTCACCGGGGCCCGAGGGGACCAGTGCCTGAAACTCAAATACATCTCCGAGGGTGAGGGGGACAGGGCCAGGCGACGGCGCGTCGGGGAGCCCGTTGGAGGGAAGGGTCTGCGCCTTCCCTGTGGTGGAAACCTGGGGCCTTGAGTTTCTTTTTGAGATTCCTGGGCAGGCAGCAGCTTCAAGGGGGCCTTCTGGCTCTTGCTGCTGCCTTTTGGAGACCCCGGCTTTCCCACTTCCTCCCTCTGCTGCCCACGGAGCCCCGGTCCTTCCGTGGGAGGCCAGCCGAGTCAGGTGGGTGGTGAGAGGAGAGGTGTTGCACCCGCAGGGGCAGGGAGGGAGCGGGAGGCTTCTCTGGTCCCACCTGGATGGAGCCGGTGTCGGAGGGGGAGGCCCAGTCTTCTCTTCCCTCGTCCTTATGTGGGTCAGCTGCGGGAGTTGACAGTGGGGCTAAGGGTGTTTGTGGGGTCGTGGACAGGGCGCGCATGCGTGGCTGCATCTGGGCTGGTGGATGGGAGGGAGGGGGTTGAAGGGGACGGAGGAGAGGTGGGGGGAGGAGTCTGTGGGCCGGTAGAAGTAAGACCGCTCCCGGGGTCCCCACCCAGGCTCTGAGGCCTCCCATCCACTTGAGTCACCCTCCCGCCTTTGCTCCCTCCCCATCCCTCCCCTCAGCGCCCTGCACAGTGCCTGCCACAGGGTGACCTCCTTAAACCCTTGTGGAAGTCTCCCTTCTTGAGGCCCTCTGTCTCTCTGCCCCCTCCCCAGGTTGGGAGAACGTGGACGACAGCAGTTGCCAGCTGGTTCCCCATCTGCACATCTGGCATGGAAAGTGCCCCTTCCGCTCCTTCTGCTTCCGGAGAAAAGCAGGTAGCCCAGGAGCCCTGTGTCTACCTCCTGCCCTCTCCTCTCCCCTCCTGGTCACCCTGGAGCCCTACAGCTCCTCATTCGGCCATGCCTGCAGACCCTCTCTTAAAGGTTAGGGGCCGCAGCAGATCTCTACAGAGAGAAAGATGGGGGGCTACGCAGCTGCTTCAGATTTCCAAAGCCTTACATTGGAGTCCCTTTTGCTTTCCTGCTGTCTTCTCCTGGGCCTTTTCCTCTCTCACCTGCTACGTCTCCTCTTTGTAGCCAGTGAGAACGAGGACTGCTCAGCACTGACCAATGAGATCATTGTCACCATGCACACCTTCCAGGATGTGAGTTGGAGCTGAGGGGCGGAGGAAGGGCAGGGCCTGGGGGAGTCCTGGGCAAAGTGGGTGAGGGTCTGGTGCCTAGGAAGTATGGCTCTAATCACATAATCAGGCAGGTGAAGAGGGCATTCTTCCAGGGGCAGGGACTGCCTGGCCTCCAAGTTACCCTCCATCTTTGACTCTCCTGTCTATCCCTGGATGAATCTAGCAGGGGGGTAAAAGAACCAAACCCTACATGAACCCTTTCTTCCAACCTGGAGGAACTTGGGCATCAAAGAGAAGTGGTTTCTTTCTGGACAGATTGTCTACATCTGAGAGAGGGTGCTGTGTATCTTCAGGTGGAGAGTGACCCAGGAAGGCGGTCTTGAGTAGGTGGGATGGGAGTTAGAGATCCCACTCTCCCGAGGGAAGACATGAAGAAATCAGGATTGGAGAGTCTTTGGGGAACCATGTGGCATCTTACTGGAGAGTAGGCAGATACCCCTCAGGGTATCACTTGGGGAGGAGGAACCAAGGAGAGGAGGAATGGAGGAAGGGGGCACGTATGCCCAAGTTCAGTGTCTCTATTGTTAGATGACCTCCCCTGCCCTTGACCCCACCCAGGACTTCTCCTGGTGTCTTAGGATGTACCTTGTTTGGTCTTCATGTCCCAGGTCCCAAAGAGCTCTGAGCAAACTTAAGGCTGAAGGCTGTGGGGTTGGGGAAGCAGAGGGTAGAGGGTGTTGATTGGGGTGGGGCTGTGTCTCCTGGTTAAGTGTCTCCGGTGACGGGCTGAAGGAGAGACATGAGGCATGGAGATGGGTGCCCCAGCTTCTTGTTCAGAGGGGTGTCTCATGATCCCTAAGAATGTTCCCTGCCCCTCTGTTGGCTCAGGGCTTGGAGACCAAGTACATGGAAATCCTCAGATTCCAGGCTTCGGAGGAAGAATCCTGGACAGCGCCACCCCCTGTGACCCAGCCACCCCCATGCAACAGGTGAGGTGGTGATTGCTTGAGCTGCTGCCTGGGGGATGTTTGGGATTCCTGCCCCTGGGCTTGCAGGGCGAGCATGGCATTGAGGTGTCTGTGGAACCAGGCTGGGTCTCTTGATCCTCCCCTCCAAGGACACCCTTTCCCCCTGCCTCAGGCTGCCCCCAGAGCTCTTCGAGCGGCTGCAGATGTTGTTGGAGCCAAACAGCATCACTGGCAATGACTGGCGACGACTGGCCTCCCACCTGGGGCTCTGTGGTATGAAAATCCGGTAAGAGGGATGAGGTGTGCACGGGGTGGGGGGGGTGGGTGGGGTGTTCTCAGGACCCCTTGGAGACTGGACCATTCACAAAAGAGTGACTTAAAAGTCGGGGAACGGCTAGTCCCCACCCTATTTCTCAGAACAGGGTTGATTTCATTGACAATGATCTCATTGGTTTGGGCCAAGCAGCCCTCGTTCTCATGGCTACAAAGAGGAGAGGACACGGCAGGTGAGAGAGGAAAAGGCCAGGGGAGAGGAGCAGGGGAAGTGAAAGGGGCTCCACAGGAAGGCTTTGGACATCTTTCTATTTTATCACTGTGTTCTTGGTACCTAGAATGATGCCTGGCTCATGGCTGGTGTTCAATACATAAATATTGGTTCAATAAATATTCAAAAATGGATCGGTTGACATGTAAGTCATTGGTACATACTAAGTGCTTGACATGCTGTGCCCTGAGGGGCAGAACGGCAGACTATAGGATAATGTGTATAAAGCATGTAGCTGAGTGCCTGGCACTAGTGGGGACAGCGCAGCCATGGTCTCAAGAGAGATCAGTAAGCCAATTCTGAGCTAAGCCCCAGCACCTGGAAGATGATGACGGGTGGTCAGGGAAGACTTTGCCCAGGAGATGGGACTAGAATTGGATCTGGAAAATAGGGTAGATTTTAAAATCACCCGTTTATTAAACCTTTATCAAGTACCTTCTAAGTCCTGGAAAAACTATGCTAAGCATTGGGATACAGGATGAATGAGACGTGGTCCCAGAACCAAGGAGGTCACCCTCTAGTAAGGGATACAGAGAGCTTAAAAAAAAATCAAGGCAAGTGCTCCTTTGACCTTACGGTATGTATCCCATATTGCATAGCAAGTTGAAAACAGAGACACAAAATGGCTGAAGCAAGAATAATGAAGACTTATGTCAATTACAGTTGACCCCTGAACAATGTGGGAGTTAGAGGTGTGACCCTCCATGCAGTCGAAAATCGTAGTATAACTTATAGTCGGCCCTCCATATCCACGGTTGGGCCTCCACAGATTCAACCAACCAGGGACCATGTAGCACTGTAGTATTTACTGTTGAAAAAATCTGCATATAAGTGGACCCACACAGTTCAAAGTGGTGGTGTTCAAGGGTTAACTATATATCTCAATTAAATAAAGAAGAATAATAAAGAATTGGTGGGAGCTATGACCAGAAGTCTGAACTGAGGGATGCAGAATGGTCTCCTCCACCTGGGAGGTGGCAATGAGGGCTTCAGAAACAGGTGTTGGGGAAGTAGGGGATCCACCTTCCTGTTTTGGGGGAGGAGCAGAGGAGGTGGTGGGTCTGGTGTGTTTCAGGTGAGAAGGAAGCTTCACGATGGGAGCAGGGAGAAAAGGTCAGAAAAAACAGGGCAAGGCCAAGTGGTGGGTAAGCCAGAAAGTCAGGGGAGGGGGCTTGGTTAGTTGGTGAAAGAGTCTCTGGAAGGTTTTTGAGCAGGGGAGGGTCATGCCTGGGAGCAACTGTTTCCTTAGCGGTGGGCAGGATGGGGCCTGGGATGGGGGGTAGGGGAGAGTGTGTTTGGGCTGGGGGTGAGGGGTTGAGAAGGCAAATACAGAACATCAGAGCTGGAAGTGACCTTAGAGGTCCTCTCGCCCAAGCCCTCGTGTAAGAAGAGGAAACTGAGGCCTAGAGGGGAGTAGGCTTTGAGCCAGGGCTCTCTCCGATTTCAAGTCCTGGGCCCTCCCACCATCCCGAGTGCCCTGGAAGGCAGTTAAGAGCAGGATGAGGACCAGAGCTGGGGGAGGGGGTGGATGTCCCTGCAGTGCCCCTCTCCCCGCCCCTCACCTCCTCCCCGCACCCTCCCGGCCAGGTTCCTGTCCTGCCAGCGCAGCCCCGCGGCAGCCATCCTGGAGCTGTTTGAGGAGCAGAACGGCAGCCTGCAGGAGTTGCACTACCTCATGACCATCATGGAACGGCTGGACTGCGCCTCCGTCATCCAGAACTACCTGAAGGGGACGCAAAGCGGCAGCCCAGCCCGGGTCTGCTGGGTCGCCCAGGAGAACCAGAGCCTGGAGCTGGATGAGAAGCTCTGAGAGCCCTGCTATAGGGCAGGGTGGAGCTCTGTCCACCGGGATGTACCCCTACACCTAGGAAGAAAACAGCTGCAGTTCCTTGCTGTGCCCACCGACCTCATCAGGACCCTTGGACGGTGCCTGGGGCACCGCAAGTCCAGACGCCTCCTCGGGTCAGGACCACCCTTTCGACCCACGTTGTCCTGCGTGCAGATCCCTTCTTGGCCGGCAGGGGGCGCAGGAGCCCAGGAGATGGCCCCAGCGTGGCCAGCCTCCGGGAAGCTATTTAATAGACCAATGGACTGTTAGGCTGCCCTATTGGCACTCCTTGGGGACTGGTTAGTCCACAAGTATTCACTGAGCACTTAGTGATACCCGGCACTGGACTGGGTATCATGGGGACTCCTGGAATATATGAGGTCGGGTTTGGAGCCTTGTGGAAACCACAGTTCTCTTGTGGGAACCAAGATGCCCTCGTAGGAGCTGAGGGCAAACGCTGAACCAGCAGCACATGCCCTGTGGTTAGGGGATGTGGATGTGGTATGAATTGTACCTGCATTAGAAGTTGGGAAGGGAAGGAGCTGAGTATGGGCTGGAGCAGTGAGAAAGCATCATGGAGGATGTAGGAGAGATGATTTACAAAGAGTGAGATCTTAAGGTGGGGGAAGGCGGGGATGTGACTGGACTTACGGTAGGAGCCCGGTGAGCATGGGGTGCTGAGTCATCAAGGAGCCCAGCATGCTGGGTGTGAGGTGAGAGCAGGACAGGGGTTCAAGGCCAGATCTAAAGATGGACAGTCATAGCTGGCTGTCCACCTGTCTCCTTTGACTTCCTTTGTCTCTTTATCCTCCCATCCTTGCCTTGTCTTCCTCTCTCTGTGCCATTATCTCTGTCATAAAACGTCGAAGCTGAAAAGAAACTTCAAGATTATTATTGTTGTCCAAGCTTTTAATCTCTTTGTCTTGAACTGTGTGAGTTTTAAGTCTCTCTGACTTCATTTTGCTGTCGCTGGCCCCTGCAGTGGCTCCATCCCCGAATCTGTCTCTCTTTTACTACTGGTCTTAGCATCTTTTTGTCTCTACCTACTTACTGTACCTGCCCTTGTGTGTTTCTTTCTTTCTCTGAAATCCTCAGTCATTTCCCTCAGGTAAGTGTCTCTAAACCACGGTTAAGTATCAAAGGCTATTGAAAGACACCGGTCTGCCCCAGGAATGGATGGGTGGGGATTTTACCCCATGAGTCAAGATCCACTTTAGGGTCAGGAAATAGAGGATAGGGATTAAAGAACATCCCATTCAGTCAACTCTTTATTCAGCACCTACTGCGTGTTAGACACTGTATAGAAAATAAATCAGTAGGCTGGGTCCTGAAAAGAGAACAAAGGATTTGACTCAATTTAAGCAATGCTTTTGTTTGCAAACAGGTGTTGTTAGTTTTTTCAAGGGCAGACAAATGATCCCTCTGGCAACACTAACAATTTCTTCTGTATTTAATTAAAAAATATTAAAGCTTTTTCTATGATGAACAACATTGTATAATAAAATATGAAAACTGCCTTTCTTTGTTACTAGCTGTGTTTTGCTCAGACTGATAAATTTGAGTGTGGGTATGAATGGTTTTATGTGGTAAAATTGTACCGATGGGGGCCGGCTGGAGAGAAGCATTTTGTAGATTGTGCTTCCAGCGTGGTAAGTCAGGGAGGGTCTCTTCCCTTTCTGTTAGAAGCAAGCCTTCAGGGTGGGGCCCTCTCACCCTCCCCCTCTTCCCCTAACCCCATCCATTCTCTGTTAGTCCTCCCACCGCATCGGGGGTTGCCAGTCACTCCAGGCTGGTACCTTGGCCTCCCTCTTCATTTGGCTCAGGATTGAACTACTAAGAGCATCTTTCTCCCCTGGAGTCTGGTACAGTTTTCCCCTTTTCTCCTATTGTCTCTTCTTTGCTTTCCATGCCAGCGAGAGTCATCTTTATTTTGTGTTACTCCCTACCCTGGAACAAATCACTTTAAGAGTTTCAAGTCTTTTGGAATTGTAAATAAAAGCCACGAAGGAGGGACTTCCCTGGTGGGGCAGTGGTTAAGAATCTGCCTGCCCACGTAGGGGACGTGGGTTCGATCCCCAGTCTGGGAAGATCCCACATGCCGCGGAGCAACTAGCCTGTGCGCCACAACTACTGAGCCCGCGTGCCACAACTTCTGAAGCCCGTGTGCCTAGAGCCCGTGCTCTGCAACAAGAGAAGCCACTGCAGTGAGAAACCTGCGCACTGCAATGAAGAGTAGCCCCTGCTCGCTGCAACTAGAGAAAGCCCGCAAGCAGCAGCGAAGACCCAACGCAGCCAAAAAAAGCCATGGAGGAAGGGGGTTTCTAGGATGGGAGGGACTACCTTCTGGCCCCCAACATAATCCGTGAGAATGGGCTCACAGTGCAGGGAAAGGAAGTCCTGGATATCTTGAGGTAGGTGGCAAGCTCCCTGATGCCTGTAAGGTGGATCTTTCCTTTCTCAAATCAAACCTGATTGGCACACATTTGCCAGCACCTAAAGCCAAGAGATGGCGTGTTCCAGGGGCATTGGGACACTTAGTGGTCAGCCCTGACTCTAGTGCTAATTAGCCTGGCTCTTCCCTTCTGGCTTCAGTCTCTACTTTGGGATGAAGGGACCATGTTCAAGGCTCTCCAAGGGCCTCTTTTTTTTGTTTTTTTGTTTTGTTTTGTTTTGTTTTTTCAGTATGCGGGCCTCTCACTGTTGTGGCCTCTCCCATTGCGGAGCACAGGCTCCGGACGCGCAGGCTCAGCGGCCATAGCTCACGGGCCCAGCCGCTCCGCAGCGTGTGGGACCGTTCCCGGACCGGGGCACGAACCCATGTCCCCTGCATCGGCAAGTGGACTCTTAACAACTGCGCCACCAGGGAAGCTCAAGGGCCTCTTTTGATCTTGTGGGCCTGTGCAGAGATGGCACACAGATGATCCAGGGAACATCCACTTGGGGATTTTTCTTTGTGTATTGCCTTTAAATAGAGCAATTGGTCACTGCTTGTGGCCTTACCTCCAGCTCTTTCCCCAGTAGGTTACCTCCCTGGTCCCTAAAGACACCAAATTTGTGACTCCTCTTATGCATGTTGCAGAAGCCCATACCTAAACTTCCACCTGTTGTGTTTAGAGCCGGGAGGAGAATGAACAGTAAAGGTTGTGTCCAGGTCTGCAAGGTTAGAGGCTCCAGTGCCCAGAGGTAACACATGTCCTTGGGACGTCATCTGCCTGCGAGTGACATTCAAGCCAATGTAAGATCCAAGCTGTCCATCAGAATACAGTGAAAGCCACATAGTGAAGCCTACAGTTTCTAGTAGTCACATCAAAAAAGGTAAAAAGAAACAGGTGAAGTCAGGTTATAATAATATATTTTACTTAACCTAATATATCCAGAATATTATAATTTCCACATGTAATCAATGTAAAACTTATTAATAGCATATTTTACATTCTTTTTTCATAAAGTATTTGGAATCTGGTGTGTGTTTTACAATCACAACACATCTCGATTTATATCAAAAATGTGCTAAATTTTCATTGGAAATATTTGATCTGTACTTAGCTTTCATAAAATTTATAGCTGAAAAAGTACATTTACATACACAAGTTAAGCAAGCTGAAAGTTTTCCAAAAATGAAATGAGGTATGAATTTAAAAATTTAAATCAATTGAAATAAAATAAAAATTCAGTTCCTCAGTGGCACTAGCCACATTTTAAGTGGTCAGTAGGCATGTCTGGCTAGTGGGTACCGTGATGGACAGTGCAAGTCAGGATTATGGACCCAGTTGGGTATAACTATAGTGTACTCGCCTATTCATTCATCAAACATTTGCTGAACGCCTGCCCTGCACAACGTGTTGGTTATAAAACTTCAATGAAGAAGAACATTCTTGTTCTGTTAGAAGCTCCTGGGATGGTGGGAGTCAGAGAAGAGCACTTGCCTTCCATCCCTCCCTGCACCTGACTTAAGAAGGAGATAGGGGATGAGGCCCAGGCAGACCCTCTGTGCTGCAGGAATGTCTCAGACGGCAGCGTGGTACTGAGGCATGGATTTAGAGTCAGGTGTTCCTGCCTCACCCAGCACATCAGGTGGGTTCTCAGTTGCTGACAACAGAATCCACTCTTGCTGGGGATTACAGACAGGAGATCTTACCCTGAAGCATAAAGAATCACTTGGAGGGCTGAGAAACAGGAATGAGGTAAAGTTTCCAGAATGATGCCCTAAACTGTGTGGTAGCATCAGCCCAAGGGGGGAAACTGGTATTACTGTGGCTGCTGCTACCAGGATCTGGAGAGCAGGACCTCAGCTTTACTGCAGCCCCTCCTACCACCACCTCTGCCACTTCTGAGTTGGGAACCAGACCTCACCACCACCTCTGAAAGCTGAGGCCTCTGCTGTCATCCATGTCGGCCGAAATGGAAGCTCCAGGCACTGCCCACATTTTCATACTACCCATTTCTGAATCAAACCTCAAGTGGAGGGGGAGAACATCAGAGAGTCAGAGCCCAGATCACATGGTGAATCCTAGCTGCAAAGGAGTCTGGAAATTTGAATTCTGACTTTAAAACTGGGAAGATGGGACTCATTACCTGCAGATATCCCCAAATATGGAAAAAACTACTCAAAAGGTGACAGACAGCTGTGAATATGATAGATGTCCACCATAGCCAAGGTGTGGTTAATGCTGTGGTTCCAGGGAGCAAACTCTCTTCACGAAAATAGTCATGCTCTCAGCAGGTGTCAGCCTTATTCCCTGACTTGCAGAATCTTCTCAATAAAGCACAACTGCACACATCCCTCTGATCCCTGCACAATCCAGGATCAGACTTGGACACGTTTCATGAGCACACAGCAAAAGCTCACCAGCAGTAGTGAACTGATTTACTCAATGCCTTCTCCAGCCCCACTTGCCTTCCTGTACTGCAGAGGCTGAAAACTAAACCTACATTTCCCAGACTCCCTGGCAGATGGGGATCTAGATGTGTTTAGGTTCTGCCAGTCAGCTGAACTCAGGTCGGACTCTGACTTGGCATTGAATAATGGGGGGAGTTGAACAGGGCAAGAGGCTGGTGCCTGTTTTGAGGAGTGGATGGAAGCGGTCCAGGAACCAGCAGCTGTGGCTACACCTTCCTGACGTGGCAGCTTTCTCAGTGGCGTGGTTCCGTGGTGTGGTTTGGGGACTCAATACTGGAAGTCCTACTTAGAGTCTATTCCTTTAGCCCTTCCAATGATTCTGTGAACTATCTAGACTCCATAATATATTGCTTTCTGCTTAAACTAGCTCGAGGGAGGATCTATCATGTACAGCTAAGACCCCTATCCAATGTGCCCATGAGTCTTTCTCTGGAAAGACTGTCCTTTGTTCTGTGATCATATCCTTTCTTCTTTGCTGGTGTAAAAGGGCCTATTAGCTTATGAAAGAATAGTAATGGAGATGATAGTTTTATTAAAATGCCCTTACTTGTCAAAATAAGAAGGTAGTGATCCTGTGTTTATTTTGCTCTTCCCAAGTTAAAAAACAAAACAAATAAATTTATTGGTCTTTGAAATTCAAAAGCCTGGGAATATTCTTTTATGAGAACTGTCATCCTTATTCATCCTTTTTAGAGCCTTACACAGGTATGTTTGTTCACCTACTCAGCACATTTTTGACCATTTATTATGTGCTTAGAATCCCTCATTTATTTCCTTATCTTCAGGTAATCTTTCTCACACTGGCTTTGTTCTAATCTATGCTAGTTTCTTATTGGTAGAGATGTTATGGCTCCTGGCCAGCAAAAAGCTATCATCAATACTAGCTGGTTAGTATCATGTCATATAGACATTAGCCTGAGGACAGGAATATGCTTTATACTAGCTATCAACCCTCAGGTGGGAATAGATTTGTTTTCCAAATAAACTAGGAAAGATGCACTCCAAAAATGAGAATAATATTTATGAAATGCTGAAGTGGGTGAAGATGGGATTGTAGAAAATTCCTTAGTTGGGTAGAGAGTAGAGATGGGAATAGGGAAGAGTCTAACACTTGATTCAGGGAGGAGCTGGCCATCCTGTCCCTGGGAATCCCAGAAAAACATAAGGAGAGTGTGTGACACATAAGGGGACCCAGTGGCATTGGTCATCTTGGAGATCTACTAGGAAAACCTTCACATCTTGTTTGTGCCCATCCACGGGGCTTCCCCAAAGTTGGGGCTCTTGAGCTCTGGCTGAAGGGGCCATCTGTGGCAGAAGCGGACCACTTTCAGTGCACACAACCTGAGCCCTTGGGAAGTTTCAATTTCTGGAAAGTCTTCTTTGTGTGTCTGTGCTGTCCTTTCTGCGGATGACTACCCTCTTCTTTCTGGGCCAAGCTGGTCAGATATGACTAAGGTACATTCCATCCTGGGGAGAAGATCAGGTGACCTTTTTACTTCAGCCTTCGTTTCTCTCCCTTAATGAACTTTTAGTGTTATTAGATTTTTATCAAAGCATAATGTGGTTCCATTCCCTTGAGGCCAAATCTTGGAAGACTGGAAATATGGCCTGACTCTGCTGTTTACTAGCTGTGTGACCTTGAGTGAGTGGATTAACATCTATCTGATTCCATTTCCTCATCTGTGAAATGGGACTAACAGCAGTGCCACAGTAATAGTGCCAGTCTACAGGGTTTTCAGGGTTAAATGAGATAGCATATAGAAAACACTTAGCTTTGTGCCTGGCACTCAATAAACCCTCACCAAACGTGAGCTGTTGTAATGAGTATCAGCTTCATCTAGACAGATTCTATATTTTAGTAACTTGCACAATGGATTGGTTCGTCTCACTGTGAGCACACCCATTGGCGCTTGGAAACAAGAAGGCTCTCCCTTCTCCAGTGTTTGCTTTTTCTTCCCCTTCCTCCTCAGCTATCTTTTGTACTGTTCCAATATTTGAAGAATGCAGGGTTGTAAAAATTTATAGGGTTCCTGTATAGCATCCAATTTACTGCAGGCTTTCAGGAAACTGTGTTCAATAAGTACTTGTTAACTCAATCAAAAATCAAGTCATCCATGTGGATAAATGACTAGTTGTCCAGCTGGCTGAAGCAGCACACACGCTCGCCTGCACACACTTGCCTGCACAAACACACCCACACACCCACACACCCACACACCCACATAGAGGCAGAGGTGTTCCTGCCATGCTCCTCCAGGCTCACCTTTGGAAATCTACTCATCTGAAGCCCAGACCTTGGACAGGGTTTCCAAAGGCAGCTTTGGTGGTAGAATGCACAGGTCCCCTCAGACCAAAAATAACCCCAGACATGTGACAGCAACTCTCAGCTTAATAGGCCATGTGACATCCATTGTCTTCCTGGATTGTCTTCTACAGAGGACTGAAGGCTGAGAGGTTTAGTGATTTTTCCTAAGTGAAGGCCCTGGACTCAAACCCAAGCCTCCTCATTCTAAAATCTGGATTATAATGCTGCTCAAAAAGATCTGCCCAAATCCCCACCCCCGTTAGAGCTATACTTCTGGGTTAAGTTTTGCATCTGCATTAGATCCCTGTTAGTGAAACATGCAAAACACACATTTTATCTGCAGGGGACCCAGCTCTACCTCGATGGCTAAAATTAGTTTGTCAGATTGGATAGCTGTTACCTAGAGTGAACATTTATGCATATGAGCATCTCTGAGCATAACTGAGTGGAGGCTGACAGCTGTCTCTCAGAACACGTTTCCCTCTTCTTCACTGTAAAAGAATTGCACTGGGCACACATTTCCCAGCCTCCCTGCAGTTAGGTGAGGCCGGGTGACAAAGTTCTCACCAGCAGAATGTGAGTGGGGTGGGGCATGAGACTCCCAGGCCCGGTGCCTTAGGGCAATCAGCATGCCTCCTCCATGCCCCCTTTCTCCTCCCCACTGGCTGCAGACAGACCTGGCAATGAGCCAACCTCCACTGGGAGGATGAGGACCATGTCTTGAGGGATGGCAGAGAAATAAGACAGAAAGAACCAGGGTCCCTGACTCTGCCTGAAGTAGAACATCCCACTGACCAGGAAGACTCCCTCAGATATTACGTGAAAGAGAAATAAACTTCTAACTTTTTAAAGCCACTGGGTTATTGTTGGATCTCTTTGTTACAGCAGCCTACCTATCTGTCAGAATTAGATGTGTTTACCCACAAGAAATACTTGGCATGGGGCCTGGAACATAGTAAATGTTAGCTCTGCCTATGATGCTATTTGGGTTTCAGAACTTTGCATTCATCTCTGAGTCTCTGAGTGGAGACTTCAGGAGCGGTTTTCACAAGGGCTCTGTTGGACCTGGGCTGCCCTGCGCTAGTGCCCAGGTGACCAAGTGTGGCCTGGAGTGGCATCTGCCCTCATACCACATGGAACATTGAGAGGCTTCAGGCAAGGGGAGTGCAGTGAACTTAGTTGGGTTTGCTGATATCAGGAGGTAGCTTCTTGAACCCAGGCCCTGGTGACCTCCATGCCTGCTAGAGGGGCCCCAATGAGGCACAGCTGCAGATGGGATGGGAGTGAGCAGCAGAAGACAGTGGAAGACTGGTGGGCTCGTGTGGGAACCTCCAGAGGTTCCCAGCAATAACCGGGTGAGATTTGGCTTGGGGTAGAAACTCTGTAATAGTAAGTAGGGGCAAAAACTGGTGAAACATGGGCAACATATGTAATTGTGAGTCCCTGGGTAGACAGGTAAGACTGGAAAACTTGGGTTACCCTAAAATAAAATTATCCTAAAATAAAAGAGTCTGCTAAGTAAAGGGGAAGCTATCATGTTTTATACTTGTGTTTACAATGAGGGCCAGTACTGCACTCTTAATATTCTTGGGCTGGTTTTTACTTGCTAGGAGCTATTTAGAATTTCCCTACCCCCACCCCTGGCCCTATATCTTCAGGAGGATGTTTCTACATATGTATACATATTTTTTTAGATTTTCACTTTTAACAAATTATAGACTTATCAGAAGTTGCATAAAGAGTCCAGAAAACTCCAATAAAGTCATCACCCACTCCCCCCAATGGTGGCATGTTACTAATTATCAGGCATCATTAAAATTAGAAAATTAACATTGGCACAGTACAATCCACAGATGTATTAGATAACAGACCTTACCCAGATTTCACCAGTTTTTGCAAGTACGCATTTTTTGGGTATGTCTTTGGGCATAATTCTATCCTAGTTTATCACATGTATAGATTCCTAGAGCACCACTGCCACATCTAAATACCTTTTGCTTCATAGCAGCAACAAGTGTGTTAAAAACCTACCATGCAGTGAGGAATAGCAGGAGTTTTGTCAACAGACAGACGTGATTTCGAATCCTGGCTTCTCCACTGGGCAGCTGTGGGACCTTGGGCAGGGGTGGTAACTCAATCTTCCTGAGCCTGTTTCCCCATCTGTAGAATGGGGATGATAAAAATAGTACCTGCTCTCTGGATCGTCTTAAAGGTGAAATGAGATCATTCCCAGCAGAGCACATGTATATGTTCTTCTATTATCAGTATCCTGGTGTCAATGTCTTTTGACTTTACGACTCAGGGTTGTTGACTCAGCTTCTAGAATAATTTAGTTCATAAGACAAAAAAAAAAAAAAATAGAAGCTGCATGTGACATACTCAGCCCACTGGGGCTACTCTTCTCAAATCCCATCCTTAAGACTCTTGCCTGTGACAACCCTATGCCAGGGTCCCTGGCACCAGCCTCACTGTCACACATCCCACTCTACCCCCTCCTCACAGATGCCCCATAAGGGAAGCTCCTCAGAAGCCCTGTGTTTTTGTTTTTGTTTTTTTTTTTTGCGGTACGCGGGCCTCTCACTGTTGTGGCCTCTCTCATTGCTGAGCACAGTCTCCGGACGCGCAGGCTCAGCGGCCATGGCTCACGGGCCCAGCCTCTCCGCGACATGTGGGATCTTCCCGGACCGGGGCACGAACCCGTGTCCCCTAGCCTCGGCAGGCAGACTCTCAACCACTGCGCCACCAGGGAAGCCCAGAAGCCCTGTTTGACTCTTCCCCATCTTCCTTTATCTTTCCAAGTATCTTTGCAAAACCCCTCCTCTGCATTGCATCTGCCTTACCACCTTTTCCCCCTCCTTACCCTCACCTCCTGATTTTTAAATCATGGCCAATGGGAGCAACTTACATTGCACTTATGAGACATCACATATAGAAATACACATGTGCAAACCAGGATTTTATTTAAGGGGAATTTGGTTGGAGAGAGATTACGATACCCATATGGATATCTCTCTCTCTCTCTCATTAGACTGTGAACTCTTTGAAGGCAAAGATCCTTTGAGTTGTTCAGGCACATATCGGGCACCCATGAACACTAACCTTCCAAATAAAAATCCCACACAAATAATGGTCACTTCCATTGATTGAACCCCTACCACGTCCTTGTCATGGTGCTTAAAGCTCTAATTCATTTAACATCCTGCAAAGTAGGTATTGGGATGATCTCCATTCTGTGGACGCAGAAACTGAGGCTCAGCATGATTCAATGACCAGCCAGAGCTTGTTCTGTTTTCTCCCCAGAACCGATGCACTCTCCACTTTGACAAGCTGCCTCTTCCTCCATGTCTGCTTGATTAATAACGTGAAACTCCTTATGCAGCTTCTTTGGTTAGTGACGTCTGTGAAATGGTGCTATGCGTCTCTGTCTTGTTTATGTCACGGGACCCTTAGTGAGGATCCAATGACGGGTGTTGGGAACGGCCCACTGCAAACCATGGCACAGTGAACAGGATGCATGCATGAAGGGACCTGCCATCCTCCACTACTTGTAGGGGAGACACTTCCTACTTTTACATCCCTTTTATTCCGCCTCCTGTCCCTAACCTCACCTGCAATGCTCTCCTAGGCACATAGGAAGAAATACATTCAGATTCACCGTACATGATTGAAAGCCGTCTTTGTTGTAGCCACTTCCACACTGCTTTTTTTTTTTTTAACACATTCTAAATGAGTGCTAACAATAACCCTGCCATATAGATGTTATTCTCACCCTTGCTTTACATACGGGGAAACCAAGGCTCAGAGATTGAAGCGACCTGCCCAACATCACACAACCAGTGGATTTGGGTTTTGAACGCAGGTCTGTCTGACTCCAAGTCCAGTGCTCTTAAGCAAAAGTCTATATATTTTTAACAGTTTAACATTCAAAATGTATAAAAGGGAACTCAGTGACTGTCTTGTCTTTTGGACCCTTGGTTTGCTTCCTCAGAGAAAATATTACCATTTCTTGAGTTTTCTTCCAGAGTGATTCTAAGCATGTTAACTAGATATGGGATTATATTACTTTTTCTCGCTTTTCCCATATTCTTCCATACTCTGCTTTTTTTTTTCACTTGACAATCGATCTTGAGACCTTTTTGCAATCAATTTATAGAAATTTCTTCTTATTTTTCTACAGTTGCAGTTTACAAGCGATTCACACCCAGAGCATCAGTGAACCCTAAGACCCTTGGCCAACTCCAAAGGAAGCTCACGGCTAGAGACGCTGGTGGTGGAGGTAGGCTACAGGCTTAATTTAAATATTAATAATAATATTAAACATTTACTGTGCCTTAATTCAGGGCTGGGAACTGTGCTCAACACCTTACATGGACTACCTCGTTGAAGCCTCCAGATAACACTGCAAGATGGTACTGGCATTATCCCTGTTTTAAGGATAACTAAATGGAGATAATGGGATTGAGTACGTTTCCCAAGACCACATAGTGAGCGATGACACCGCTGGGGTTTGAGCCCTGGTTGTTTGATTTCACTCTCAATCACTGCCCCAAAGCACAGCTCAGGAGAGCAGAGGATGACCTTTCTGAATCCTCCCCTCTTCCATGCTTAGTTTCCATGTTTTCAAGAGACACCCCACCCTCCCCAAGGCTGCCTCTTCTCTGGCAAGACTCAGCTTCCCACCTCTCTCTCCCTTCCCCAGCACAATTGATCTCTTCTTTGTCCCAGCCCCCAGTTTCCCAGAGGGGCCATGTTTATATCGATACAAATAATAACAACTACGTAGGTCTCCACTGGACCTAAGCCTGGGGAATTTCAGGTGCTGAGATGAGCCAGTGGGGTGGGGAGAGGTCGTTTTTGTGATTGTGTGTGTGTGTGTGTGTGTGTGTGTGTGTGTGTTTTCTGTCCTCTTAAATCACACTGAGCAGCTGCCACTGTGAGAAGCTTGGCTGAGAGGCTACTGACACAATCAGGTGTTAGTTCAGGAAGCCTCTGCCTCTGTAGCAGAGATCTGTGTAGAAGAGCTCGGGCAGCTGACACCACCCTGGGGGGCGCGTACTGTTCTCCTTGCACAAAGGGAGGCTCTGTTTCTTGCCAGGAGCTGTCTGGCCTCCTTGGAGGCTGAGGGGCAGTAGGGCTTTCCCGGGGAGGCAGTGCAGTGGAAAGGGGCTCTGGTCTGAGAGTCTCCAGTTTCAAATCCTGGGACCATCAAGTCCTGACAGTATAACCCTGGGCACGTCACTCCGGGTCCTATATTGCATAACTCTGGGGGCGGTGTGTGTCTGGGTCTCAACAGACTCTGGGTGCCATTCACACAGAACACAATGCAGATGGTGTGCCTTTTAGCCTTGGACAACATGATGGAACAGAATCACTTTATCTCAGAGCCCATTTGCTGAGCTTCCTCTAGAGGAGAAGATAAGATCTACTTCATGGGGCTGCAGAGAGAATTCAACAAGATAATATCTCTGTAGGTGCTTGATAAATATCAGCTCTTGCTTCCCTTCCCTTTCCTTCCATCCCCCATGTAGGCAGTAAGGTACAGCATAGTGGTTAAGACTGTGGGCTTTGGTCCCAGATTACTAGGGTTCAAGCTGTGTGATACTGGACAAGTTAATCAACCTTTCTGGGCCTCATATGTCATGGCATAAAATGAGGACAACAGTAGCACCTGCCTCATGAGGCTGGGCTGTTGGGTGGATTTCATGAGATACAGTGGGTGCAGCACGACTGCAGCGCCTGCACCTAGAAAGGCCCAGTGTGAGCTAGTGAGACCCTGCTCTCTGTGAAAGACTGTCTTCCTTCCCCCTTCCACTCTTTTCTTCTTTGATCTTCTGCCTCTGTGCTGTTCTTGGCAAAGGGAAATCCTTTCTTTGAGATCATGTGCTTTTTCATCTCTCCCACTGAGGGTGACTGTGGGGGACGCAGTGTGAGTGAGCCCACCTGGCAGATGTTGGCTGAAACTGTGACCAGGAGGCAAAGCCCTTGCTGGAGGCCATGGGAGCACAGCGTAGGAAGACACGGCCTCTGGCCTAGGGGTTCTCAAAGGCAGAGCTGAGGGGCAGCGTGAGCCAGTGCCTCAGAGGGCAGAGGTGCTGGGGAGGGGGCCGTAGAGGGGAGAGGCCGTCCTGCTAGAGGGAACCAGAAGGACCTAAAAGTGGTCAGGGTTCCTGTGTTAAGTGGAAACTTCAACAAAATTGAAGGAAGTTCTACTTCTTCACTCTCTCCTCCTCCGACTGAGCTTCTGAGTCAGAGCTGCAGAGGCCAGCTGGAGACTGAGATGCCCCTGTGACCTTTAAGTTCCTTAAGATGCCCCTGTGACCTTATTTCTAGAGTCCTTGGAGGCTGAGGGCAGATGGTGGAGGTAAAGATGCCATCATGAATCATGTAGGTCAGCAGGTCCTCAACAATGGCCACACAGTAAAAGCTTCTGCAGAACTACAGATTGTGATTTAAACGGTTTGAGGTGGGACCCAGGCAACCCCTACTTCAACTTGTAACTTTCAAAAACTTCAAATCTGTAGATAAGTTGAAAGACGAGTACAATGAACACTTAGTACCTTTCACTTATATGCACATATATATATATATATATATATTTTTTTGCTGTACGCGGGCCTCTCACTGTTGTGGCCTCCCCCATTGCGGAGCACAGGCTCCGGACGCACAGGCCCAGAGGCCATGGCTCACGGGCCCAGCCTCTCCGCGGCATGTGGGATCTTCCCAGACCGGGGCACGAACCCGTATCGCCTGCATTGGCAGGCGGACTCTCAACCACTGCGCCACCAGGGAAGCCCTGCACATATATTTTTATATACATTTATCTACATATATACTTCCTATATATGTACTGAAAAAAAATCTGAATCATTTGAGTATAAGTTGTAGACATCATAATACTTCCTCTTAAATACTTCAGCATGTCTCCTAAAGATACTCTAAACCACAATACCATATTACACCCAAGAAATGTAATATTGATACAACATTATTTAATATATCATCAATATTCATGTTTCCCCTATTGTCCCCAGAGTGTCCTCTATAGCCTTTTCCTGCCAAAGAAAGGATCATGGGTTTTTTAAATTATTCTTGAATAGAGAATAGTTTCCTCCAACTTTCAGGTCCTTCTTTTTTTTTTTTTTTTTTTGCGGTACGTGGGCCTCTCACTGCTGTGGCCTCTCCCATTGCGGAGCACAGGCTCCGGACGCACAGGCTCAGAGGCCATGGCTCACGGGCCCAGCCGCTCCGTGGCATGTGGGATCCTCCTGGACCGGGGCACGAACCCATGTCCTCTGCATCGGCAGGAGGACTCTCAACCACTGCGCCACCAGGGAAGCCCTGGAAGCCCTCTGGTCCTTCTTGACATTGACATTTTTGAAGAATCCACGTAATTTCTATTGTGGAGCGTCCCTCAGTATGGGTTTCTCTGATGTTTCCTCTGATTGAATTCAGGTGAAAACTTGCGTAAGAACACTACAAGGATGGGGTGTGCTTCCCACTGTAGCACATTGGGGGCCACTTCATGTCAGTTGGTCCTGCCCTTAGTCATGCTTAGATGATCCTTTGGTCAAGTGGTGTCCATCATATTTCTCCATTGTACCTTTCTGATTAATAATTAATCTGAGGGGCTTGTACTTGGATTGTCTGAATATCCTACCAACCTCTTACCCAGTTGTAAGATAGTACACTGATGACTGTTAGTGGAGTAGATTAGTACACTGGGATAGGGTAAATGGTAATTTTCCTAATTTGATTACTCCTTCTACTTCATTAACAGAATTTCTTCTGTAGAGTTTCTCCACTCTTTTGAATATCACCATGAACTCAAGGACTTAAAAAAAATTCAGTGTGTCATAATTCATTACAAATATTAAAGCTCAAATTGTCCCAAATTTGGCCAATGGGAGTCCCTTTCAGATTGGTTCCTGTGTTCCTGTGACATGTCTTAAATTAGAATTTAAGCACTTTCTTGATTTTTAGTATAACCTGATGTTCTAGGCTCACCTTGTACTCTGCTGCAGAATTGAATTAGTCATTTCTCCAAAGAGCCCTGCCTGCTTTCTTTTAATGGAGAATGGTATTTAAAAACCAAGATCTGGGGACTTGGTATGCTCATTATCGTTCGGGGTGTTGTTATCTCTAGGCCTTCTCCATGCTAGGAAATACTCTTTTCTTTCTAAAACAAATCTTGAATTAACTTTGATATTTCCAATCAAATCCAACACCACAGGCTCTTCCTCCCCTTCCTGCATTCCATACTGAGGTTTCCTTTCTCTCACAGTGAGAACCTGCTTCTCAGCAATATCAATATATTTATTTACTAATTTTCTCTATTCTAAAATACACACAAAGTCATTTTAGAATCACTACCACAGAAATACTACTAACAACAAACCTACCAAATCAGCCTAGGTTTGAGGCTCCTGTGTAGTTCTTTTTCTCTTTAGAATATATCCCACTAAGGATGTATAGTCAGAATACTGTGTCCAAAATTACTTGAATCATGTTTTGTTCCTATATGACTTAATATAGTTAGTTGTTGATTTTTAATTTTATTTTTGAAACATGTAAAACATTTAAATAATTGAAAACTCAAAAATACATAAAGAAGTGTAAATGTGGCGAAGTCTCATCCTTACCACTCCCACTACATTTCTACCCACTTCCTGCAGATAACTGTTTTCATTAGATTCTCATTTTCTCTTCCTGGCATTGTTGTTTTAAAATAGCAATGATCCAGCTGAAGAGGAAAAGGGGACTTTAGCTAAAGAACTAGGTGAATCTCTTAGTGTCTAGGTTAAAAGAGACTAGTACAAAAATGGAAGGAAAAATAGTAGTAGGAAATGGGGGAACACGTAAGGCAGAAGCTGGGAACCAGGGGGTCACTCAGGCTAGAGAGTCTCAAACATTCAGAGGACCCTAAAGACAATTGCCTGGGGGCCAACCTTGCAAGAGTGAGTGCTTCCTGAGGGCAGGGCACATGGGTCTCCTCTCAAAGTGATGGAAGGGAGCAATTTCATGAGCTCTGCCCTCAGGAATAAAAGCAAAAAGATTGGAAGTATGGGCCAAGGAAGATGACTGAGAACTTTTTAGTCAGGCTCTCAAGGAGGGAGATGACAGGGAACAAAGAAGGAGGAACAGCTGTCAGCAGAAGAAGCAGCAGGCTGGGTCCCAAAACAGTTGGCCTGGGATTCAGAAGTGGCCATGGAGGTTAGGCTTGTGTAAAAGGGCCCACAGGGTCCCTTGATGACACAGGGGGAGGGCTGAATCCGGCTGTGCATCCCCATCTGTAAGAACCAAGGTGGGAAGTCTGATGCCTTGAATGAGCTAAGAGTTATGAACTCTATGAAGAATCCTATTTATCTCTGTTGAGCATGCAAAGATTAAGGGCAGGCGTTGCTTAGAGAAAATGATTTAATGTTTGGGGCTGAAGACAAAGTGAGGGCAATGCTGCTTGCTTACTATTTTACCTCCTCTTTCTCCAGGGGGGAAAGAAGTCTTCCAATCGGAAAGGGTGGGAAAAGCATTGCAAAGAGGGGATTGAAGTCAAGGACAGGTGAGGAGGCTGGAACGCCAGGCACAGCAGCTGTGATGAACTCGGGGCTCTGAGCCTGGTGAATTATGTCCTGCGGTCCTGGGGGGACTTGACAAGCAATTTCAGAGCCACTGTCATTAATCTTTGAAAAATCATAGAGGAGGAGATTTGTGCTCAAAGACAAGAGATGGGCATATGTGCTCTTGACATTCAAAAAGTGGAAAAGAGTGGATTCTGGAAGTCATAGCATGTGGGCTGGGATGTTCTCACCTCAGGGTTATGAGAAGGTGTGTGTGCCTTCAAGAGAGTTGGTTTTGAGTTCCAGCTCTGCTCCTGGACTAGGGCAGGGCTGGGGAAGAAATTTGGAGGTTATATCCCCACGTTTAGGACCAGGATGGGGGAATTCCCTGGCAGTCCAGTGGTTAGGACTCCGTGCTTTCACTGCCGAGGGTGCAGGTTCAATCCCTGGTTGGGAACTAAGATCCTGCAAACTGCGCAGCATGGACCAAAAAGAAAAAAAGAACAGGATCAGAATGGTCTGGAAAGGGTCAAACCAGGGGGAAGGTGGATGCTTTGAGGTTTTCTCACTGCTGCTTCTTTAGTGATGCGTGACTTACCACTGTGGACCTCTGGCAGCCATGTTTGTCTGTCTCAGTCTGGGTTCCCCAGAAGCAGACCCTGAGATGAGGGTTTGTGTAAAAGTGTCAGGAAGTGTCCCCAGGAAAAATCAGTAAGGGTGTGGGGAAGTGGACGGGGAAGAGAAGGCAGTATACAGCAAGTCCCAAGGGTAACTTTGGACAGTGTAGGTCTCGCTTTGGAGTTGTCTTTATTGGGAAGGAGGCAGCAGCATGTTTACTCCTCATATTGTCACTTAGTGATGAAGGGATGCCCCAGGACGATGTGAATTCCCAGGCATGAGGCAGCTTGAGATCAGCCCCTGACAGAGACTCAGGTGCTGGCTGACTCAGGTGGCTGCATGCCAGGAGCTGGACAAGGGTTCTGAGGGGACGTGGGTGGGGCGCCGACAGCCTTCACACACTGCCTGACCCCACAGCCCTGGCTGGACTAGCCGAGCCTGGGGAGAGCACCCATCCAAGGTCGGCCAGGTTCAGCCAATCAGGTTCCCTCTCCTGGGAACTTGGAGCACAGCCTGAGATCTGCAGGGTGGAGCCTGGGCTCTGTGCAACAGCCATGCTCCACTATTTGTGCTCCAGGGACATTTGTCATGTTGTCTGACCACATGGAACCCATCGAATGCTCTTCTAATGCTTGCTGGAATTCCCAAGGCAGAACCCAGAGAACTGGGATTTTTAGCATCCCTTGTAGCTGGGGCCAGGCATGTGACTCAGGCTGCACCAGTCAGGAGAACCTTACACGAGGCTTCCACTCAGAAACAAATACAAAGCTCTGGGTGGGGCATTGTTTTACTGGTGCTGCTGGCAGCCTAGGCTTCTCGCTTTGGGGATACAATGTCAAATTCTTAAGGCATAGGTGGCAATAGCACAGCTGCAGGAGACCTGAGTTCCTGGCGTTCAGTACCCATCTATTTCCTTTTGTGGGAAGGCATTAAGAGTGACAGGTCTGAGGAATGTTGTGGGCAGAGATTCTTTGGAGTCCAGAGAGGCATTTGATCAAGTCTCTTGGCTATTCCAGTGGACAGATGTCAGGAATGTGATGGACTATCCACTGATTCGACCATATCGAAGGAAAAAGGTGACTCTAGTGGCATACCACAGGGATCTGCATTAGCTTTGTCCACCCAACATTCTTATCAATGACTTGGACGAAAACATAGAAGGTGTGCTTCTTGACGCTGTGGAAAACAAAAAGCTGAGAGGGCTGGAAAATGCATCAGGTCACAGAATCAGTTTTCAAGAGGATCTTGATACCCTGGAAAACTAGGATGAAAATAAAACTTATTGGAATACATCAGTTCTACCTTGAGTTAAGAAAAAAATGCCAGTGGGTGGAGAAACACTTTGGAAGAAGATGGAAAAAGTATTCCTCTTTCTATATTTATACCCCACTTATTCCACAAAGGATTTCAGGGGGATTATAAAATTACGTGAAGTGGAAAAGAGTTAAAACATAGCTGATAGAATTGAGGCAGAATTAAAAGCAGAAAAATACTAACAGCACAGTTAAGATGAAATCCGAAACATGTGTATCACCCAGTTCCGTAGATGTTACAAGAGGTCCCCTGAGCTCCCTTGTGGCTGAAGCAAACAGGGAAACTTGATCTAATTTGAGACTTTTTAGTACACATAAAAGACATATAAACCATTTATCCAGTAGAAGCACTGCTTTTCTTTATAATGAGACCTGAAAGAAAGTTCTCCTCCGGGTGCTTAAGAAAAGAACACCTTATGAAGCAGGGGATGAAGACCTCAAAAAGTCAGGGTATCAAAGCAAATTCAGTGAAAGCAATTCTACTCGGGGTCAGAAAAATGTCTAAGCACCAACTCTGAATTGGGGTGGGATGCGGTCTATCTCTCAAATTCAATGTTTCAAAAACTTTTCCTCATTATTGCTCCACTAAGGAAATAATTCCACCCTATTTCAGTTCATTTCTCCCCATCCTACACAAATTAAATACTAAGTAATAGTATTTTGCTGGGTAGAATTGACCTTTGGAGAATCATAAAACTTTTGAATATCTCAGTTTTTTTGGTCTAAGAGCCAATTTTCACCCCCTTGGGGGTGTTCTACTGTCCCTGAGAATGCATGCTCTAATGGGATGGAGGATGGCATGTCCTATGGCAGTTCTACTCAATACTAATTGCTCAAGGTGTACATTTCTCTCTTAGGTGCATTTCCCCTCTTGGTGGTGTTTTTTTGTTTTTTTTGTTTTTTTTGTTTACCAGTTTGACTCAGTGAGGTACAATTAGGAAATGGCTTCATTTTTTTGTTTGTTTGTTTTTCTTCCCCACCTTCTGTTTTCCAGCTTTCTGTTGCAGGTCCCTTGCTCATCTCTTGATATAGTCTCAGGCAGAGGCTACAGCTTTTTGGCCACCTTCAGTTATAATAACTAGCCTTATTTTGGCTGTTTCAACTTTCTTTCAGGCATTGAAAGTTTCAGCCCAGGCTAAATAAAAACTTCAGTCTCACACCCAACTCAAGGCTTCTCCCCTCCCCATCCTTCAGCTGGTGTCTGAGCTGGGGACCTGCCTTGGAGAGGCAGGATAGTCTGCTTTTTACCATCCTGTTCCCCACCTTCTGGGCTTCCCCTTTGGGTGGAGGACTCATCACACTCCTGGAGGAGGGATACATTCTGTGGAGGCCACGTGGCCCGGGTGTCACAACAAATGGTCAGAGGAGAGCCGCCCCCATGTCCTCTCTGCAGCTCTGCCACCGCAGGCCACTCTGGCCAGTCCCCACCGCCCCCAATCCCTTCATAGCTCTCTGGGCAAAAAGCAGCTGCCAGCCTCCCTGTTCCAGAGCCTGGAGGGCAAGGACAAGGATGCTCCCCAAGTCCTGTCCCGTGGAAACACTGTGTCAGTCTACTGGTTTCTGTGGCTTAGCCAGCATCCACTTCGGTGTTGGACTCACTCTCTCTGCTTTGAAGGCGTCCCAGCATCCGAGCTGTTCTCCTGGACCCCGTTTCCTCTCCTGAAGGCTGGCAGAAGCCTCGTGGGGAGGGGAGGGATGGGGAAACATCCCAGCCTTTTTCACTATTAGGCTGACGACTTCCTACTCTTAGAAATGCCCCTAGTTCAGGGGACTCTCCCTACATTCCTCAACTTTTCTTGGGGTGCTGGAGGTGGAGGTGACAGGGCTGTATGATGCACCTTTGAATAAGCCCTTCAGGTATGTTCAGATCACTTCCTCTTTAGAATGTGGGAGCACTTTTGCCTTCTGCTAACTCCTCGCTGGGGTGTTAGCAGAAATTCCTAGTGCGGGAAAATTCCCATTCAACACCCCACTAAGTGTTCAAACTTCCTCTTTGGGTGGGCCCCCTTCCCAGGATGTGCTTGCCAAGGCATAACCATAACAAGGCCAAGGCCAACCCCTGGCTCGGGACAGCCCTCTCCAGTGGCCACAGGAATCAGATAAAGAGCTGTGGCCACGGCTGCTCCCGGGGTTAGGGATTGCTCCAGACACTGCCTTTCCACAGTTTCTCAGGAAGCGTCTCTCATCACTCCCTCTCTGCTGCTATTAAGGAAAATTTCCTTCCTGGGTTTCCCCATTTTCCTGTGCCTACCAAGTTTGTTAGGAGCAAAATTCTAGAAGAGTTCAGAGCTTATCCTCTCTGGTGCCCTCTAAAGGGGGATGTATGTTGGACCAGCCCAGTTCCCGCAACCTCACCTGCTGATTGGGACGATGGGTGAGGAGGATGGAAGAATGTGAATGTAGTATCACCTGGAAGAGAATGACAAGAAAGGAGTTGGGAAAATAGATGCTGGGGGTTTGAGACATAGGTTGGAGTTCTGGGGAAAGAGAGAGAAGAGAGAGCTTGGGCAAGGACAGCAGCCCTGATGAGTGGGATGTTGTGGGCTATGGAGGGATGAAGAGCCTTTCGGGGAAGAATCCAAGTTTCTTCAATAAAACCTTTTGCTATTTCCTATGTCTTTGGGAGCCAGACTTTTTTTTTTTTTTTTTTTTTTAAATCAGGAACCTCTAGAGTCCTAAAGGTAGACGAAAAAGAAGGTTTAATTTTGGGGCTTCCCTGGTGGCGCAGGGGTTGAGAGTCTGCCTGCCGAGGCTAGGGGACACGGGTTCGTGCCCCGGTCCGGGAAGATCCCACATGCCGCGGAGCGGCTGGGCCCGTGAGCCATGGCCACTGAGCCTGCGCGTCCGGAGCCTGTGCTCCACAACGGGAGAGGCCACAACAGTGAGAGGCCCATGTACCGAAAACAAAAAAAGGTCTAATTTTGTTGTTTCGTTTAGTTTTGGGTTAAACTGGAACTAGTGAGCCTGCTCCAATCTGGCATTTTGAGACATGAAGTTCATGTTCTTCCCGCTTGGCTCCAGACACTGTGCCGTTTTCTGGGCACAGTGTGGTTTCTGAATCACACTAAGCAGTAGGGTCTCAGAGCCTCCAGCCCTGATTCCCTAAAAAGAGAATCAGCTGGTTACCATGTCTGAACTCTAAGTGGGCTGTCAGGAGTGTAATGACTTTTTTTTTTGGTCACACCACGCAGCTTGCGGGATCTTAGTTCCCCGACCAGGCAGCAAACCCATGCTGTCTGCAATGAAAGCTGAGTCTTAACCACTGGACCACTGGGGAATTCCCAATGACTTTCTCCTCCTGGTAAGACTGCATCCCTGTAGTGAGGAAGTCTGGGTAAGGAAGACTCTGCCCATTTTAGTCCCATGGGAGACGCATTAGTCAGATAGACTAAGTTTTGCTGGAATCACAGCACAAATAACCTCAATTCTGTGGCTTACGATGGAGCCTTATTTCTCACCAGTACTACATGTCAACTGCAATCCAGTTGCAGCTCTGTTCCATGTTTTCTCCTCTTGGGGACCATGGCTGTTGGATAAGGCACTTTCTAGAATATTAATGGTCATCATGATAGCAGGGGAAAGCAAAGCCAGATGGCCACATGCTAGCTCTGAAAACTTACCCAAAATTGACACATGGCACTTCTGCTCACATTTCCTGGGCTACAAGTCATATGGTCACGTCTATGTACAACAGAGTGGAGGTGTATATTTCTCCCACAGGGATGGGCACTGAGTATTTGGGACAATAATACAGTCTTTCATGGGAGGCTACCAATTCTGCCTAAAACAGCAGTTGCATGCCGTTTAAAATCTGACAAAAAGATTGTCAGAAAAGATCTGAAGGAGGCTGCCATGTGGGGAATTGTATTTTTTCTCCCTAAAGATTATTTCATGCTTGTTGGATCCATCATATTCTGAAATCCTTTTGTTGTCTAACAAGTATTGATAAGTAGAAACTGTTTGGTCACACAGCTATTAGCCATATCTCTCCAGAACTCCCTGACATACATTTACTGGCTGGCTTAAATATCTCCTAATTTCTATCTCCCTGATCCCCTACCTTTTTGACCCACTTTATGTCTTCTCTGAGCTCCAAAACCTAGATGACTGTGACTCCTCTGAGGTCACCTAAGATTTTCAAACTCCTCTCTCTAGAGGCTGGTAATTTCCACTTATGGGATTTTCCTACTATTTGTCCAGCAGAGCAGTGGAGTCTTAGGAAGTCTTTCTGTCTGAGGAGCTGAATTTCCACTATAGACGTGATTCACTGAGAGAGATTAGCATGCTTTTTGCTCTTCATCATCATTACCAAGAATTTTAATATTTTATTAAATCATCTGGTCAGAAAAGCAATGACTAAAAATCATAGCTGTAAAAGCACCTTAAGGAAAGAAATACCTGGGACCCGTTTGGTGTTTTGTCATTGTTCTTTGGGCCAGTCCCATCTAACGCTCACCCTGGATGTATGCCCAGATTGAATCCCCAAGTGTCTGTCCTACTCCCGAGGGGCCAGCCTGTGTCGTGGCTCTGGGACCCTTCACCAGCTGTGACGGGAAAGCTCTCTTGGGGGGAAGATTTTGTTTTCTTGCAGAGATGTTTCTGGATCACGGCCACAGGCAGCCCGTTCACCCACCTAGTGGGGAGAGCTCATGAAAAAGGGAGCCTTATTCATGTTTTTCTTTGCCTCCTTATCATCTGGGAGAGTTTGTTTTTCCCTCTGACTCAAAGATTCAGAATTTCAGGACTGGAAAGGGGCTCCCCTGCTGTTTCCTTCAAGTCACAAAACACAAAGCGCGAAACTATCAACAGTGCCTCGTTACATTTCAGCGTGAAGAATATTTATAATTGTCTTTTCCAATCAGACATTTCCCCAGCGAGTATATTTACCTTATTTTTGATTTGAGGAGGTCTATTTCCTACTTTGTTTTGTTTTGTCTTACCGGCCTTAGCTGGGTCTTTTGTGAGCAGGTAATTTGTTCTCTGGTCTCTTAGCAACCAGGAACTTTTCCAGCTCGCCACTGAATCAGACCTTGGAGTTGCAAAGTTTATAGCAGAACCTGCTGAAGGACAGTATCTCTCCCAGAGCCAACTAAGTTAAACCAATGTTTGAACAAGAAAATTAACCGGGGTTTCAGGACATGTACGTTCCTAAAGGCGACAACTGACAAAACACACGTCTGGCTCTCCGGAATGTCTCCCCTGGTCCCAGTCCCAGCTGGCTGAGTTCTCTTTATCCTCTGCTGCAGCGCAAGGCATTTCCTCATTTCTGCTCCTGGGCTGATGTGAAGCAGATGGAGCCTGCCTGGAGAGGAAACGGCCATGCCCTCCCTGGAGGAGGACAAGGCGGAGGAGGTCCCTAGCGCGACTGATCACGTGGTCGTCTCCAGTTTCACTCCACACACATTGATTTCGTGCCCAGTATTTGCGAGGCACTGGCTGGAGAAATGCACAGAACACAGCCGTGCCCTGTAGAGCTCACAGTCTAGTGAAGAGACATCAATAAATCACTTACTATCCAGTGTGCTCAGTCTGACATTCACGATATAAACAAGGACTCCTGGAGGACAGAAGAGAACCTGGCCTGGGAGTGGGTGAAAGCCCATGCGAGTGACTGCACTGGAGGCAGGATGGGGGGTGGGGAGGGTGAGGAGAGGGGGGCTACCTCTCTCCACCTGCAGTAAGTGTGCTGTGAGTCCCGAACTCCCCAACTCCTGGCATTGGCCACTCAGGGGCAGGAAGCCCCAAGCTCAGTTACTAGCCGGTGTGTGAGAGCCGACTGATTCTTGGAGTTACCTATGGCTATGTAAAAAAACCACCCCAAAGCTTAAGGGTATAAAATACCGCCGTTTTATTGTGCTCTTGGATTCTGTGGGTCAGGAGTCAGAAGAGGGCAGGGGAGGCTCTTCTTTGCTCCATGGTGTCTGGAGCCTCGGGAGAGGACTTGAATGGTGGGGGGTACCTTCAACTGGGGGGGGGGGCGCTGGACCACTTCGAATCTAGTTTCTTCACTCATACGTCTGGCAGCTGGGCTGGACTGGCTGATGTCTCCATGTGGCCTCTTCAGCATGGAGTTCTCAGGATTGTTGGATTGGAGGCTCAGGGCTCTAAGAGCAAGCAGATGGTCTCTGAGGGCGAGGCAGAAACTGCATGGCCTTTTTTGCCCTCGCCTTGGAAGTCACATAGCATCACTTCCATACACCCTATGCATCAAGGACCGACCCAGATGAAGAGTGGGGGGAAAGAGGGTCAAAATACTTGCAGTCATGCTGAAATCACCATACAAGGAGCTAAGAGTTCTAACTTCTTGTCTGACTCTGCGCCTCACTTGCTGTGTGACCTTGGGTTAGCTGCTTCTCCTCTCTGGGCTCTGGCTTCTTCATCTATACACTGGGAGGGGTTCACCAGATTAATCTAAAGTCCCTTCTCATGAGGAGCAGCAGCAGAGCAAGTGCTCCTTCTTATCTATTGATTCCGAGTGAGCTGAATTTTAATTATAGGAATGGATCTCCAATTGAATCATGTGGATCACTGGGTAGACATGATCGCTAGAATTTTCACACTGATGGAAACCTGAGGAACCTTGGTCTAACTCCCTTGTTTTACAGATAGGGAAACTGAGGTTTAGAGAGGCTAAAGGTCCAGGAGTAATATAATGATGGACATTAACTAAAGAATAGAACCTGGGCCCCTGAACCAATCATCCTGTGTGCTTTCCACTTACCTTATTATATTTGGAATTATATATGACATTTCATTCAAATAACCACCTTCAGGAAGACATCGCTTACATAAACTGAAGGATATCTGTAAGTAGCCATCTGGAAATTTTCCATTGTGTCCAATCTGAGTAGTTGTTAACTGGGCTTTGAAGGTTTATCTGCCAGATCCATGCTCACTGGTTGGCCCCTCTCAGGGCCTTGGCCCAGGACTGGTGCAGAATGACAGTGGAATTAGGAGGAAGGTTGAGAAAAGAGGTGAATTTGCTTCTGGTTTGGATCCTAATTTTTTTCATAGCAGCCGTATTCAGAAATGGCTCCTGTGCATATATAATAAGGTGATTGAGTTAAATAATAAATGACAAGAGAGGCCACTGGAGGTGCGGAAGCAAAGGCAAGGGAGAAGGAGTCTGATTTCAGCTTAAATTGGAAAGGACATTGAGCTGCTGAGAGAGGGAGATGGGAAGGCAGAAGGGCCCATGGTAACAGGAACAAAAAAAGAACTGGCAAAAAGAGCCATGTGGCTCCTTGCAGCCTAGGAAGGCTGAGAGAGCAGGGACAAACTCAGTGTGTGGAAATATAACAGGACATTGGGCATTTAAAAGTAGAGGGAGCTTGGAGTCATATTTAGTGCTGGGGAATAAAGAAAAAAAAAAAGAAAGAAAATAGAGAGTAAGCCATGAAGCACTGACTCTTCATGATAAATGGACTTTTCCAGAGCTGGATCCATCACAAACATGGCCTTAAACAGAGTCAACCGGGCAGGACTGATTTTGTCATGTTGTTTGAACATTGACCTGGAATAAGGCTCATTTGTGCTTGGCCACAGATGGATGCTGGGAGGACTGAGGAGAGGAAACACCGAGGAAGCCACATGGGCTTTTGGAAAGAGCCTGGCTTCCCTACCCCATCCACCCTGTTCTCAGCACACACGAACCCCATCCTCTCTCTCTCTAACCCATTGTCCCCTTGTTCTCGGCACAATTCATGCTGGACCTGCCTTCATGCTCATACCCTCTCATCCATACCACCGAGTCCCAATCCAGCACAACCTTTCATCACAATTTTTAACCAGCCCATTCCCATCTCGACTCCTTTTTATCCTCTCTCATTGCGTTTACAAATCTCTTTATTTGGTGCTCATCCCTATGACAGTCTAAGCCTTCATAGGATCAAAGTCTCAAGACACTAGACCTTAGGGGTCTAGGAATTTGACATCCCTAAAGCAGGGCATTTCAGCCCTTTATTGTTGTGAATACATAGAAAATGATATTTGTACTGCCCATTAGGGTTGAGAGCTCCAGCCTGATCCAGGCCCCAACCTAACTACCCCATGGATCAAGGTATCCAGGCAAAGCTGAAATCCATTCTCAGAACTCTGTTTTGGAGGTTCTTCAAAGGACTATAGGATTTTGCACACTCCCAATCAAACATGTTTTCCCTGTAGAGTTGTGTGTTGCCTGTTTGCCCTTCGGCTGATTCAACAAATGACATCCGTTCCAGTGACATGAAAACCTCATTCTTCTTCTGGCATCTAAGATAGCAACAAAATGGAATAGCTGGGTGGTGGTGCAGTTCACAGCAGGGCCAGCTCATCTTCCTTGATCTGGAAAAAGCAGCTGGGATGTTCAAATACATTTAGGGGGAAAAACCATCATGATGGTTACAGAGTGAGTAACAGTGCTCGGGTCTGAAAGGGAGACGAAAGGGAGTCTCAGGTGGTCCCTGCTTTTGTGAGCTTTTATTCTAGTAGCAGGGTCCAGACAAGCCTGGGAGAACGGTAACAGAAGGCCAGAAAGATGAGAACTGGAAGAGAGGTTCACAGCCCCTGGGGGGTTGAAAGGAGGCACAGGGTCTGTCCAGCTGGGAGAGAATCCTACAAAGTTCCTCCAAAGTCATGTCATTTCACATGGGCCTGAGAGAGGGACAGGATTTCCCCAGGAGTAGAGAGGGCTGGAAGAGTGCATTCCAGGCCCGGTGAGGAATATGAGTAAAAGGCTAGAGGGGCAAAAACAACAAATGGGGTGGAGAAAACCTTGTAGGCCAGGAAACAGGAAGAGTGTGTAGACTGCCCAGGGATAGTACAGGGACGTATAAGTCAGAGGCAGGTGAAGAATGGGATGAGATTAAGAGGCAACAGGGAACCACTTGTTTGAACTCTCCATCTGGACCCAGGAGAGCACTGGTTATCTTTAAAACACGCTTCCAGGGTGTGGCCAGAGTTGAGAGTGTCGACCGCTGACCTACAGGATGAAGTCCAAACTCCCGTGCATGGCGTGCAGGCCTCTCTCCCTGCAAAGCTCCTGCTTATCTCGCCCGACTTATCTCCCCCTGCTTGCTCCCGGAGCTCAAGCCGTCTCCTCCTCTGCCATTCCCTGAACACTCCATGCAGTTGCATGCTTCTGCGACTTCACACCCGCTCTTGCTCTGCTCGGGAAGCCCCTTCTGCTTGTTGGTTACGTGGATGTATTTATTCCAGACTCACTCAGCCTAAGAGCTCATCTCCATCTGGAGGGTCTCCTTGGCCTTCCAGGGTGGAGTGAGTGCTTTCTCTTGGGCGCCCTCACCTGGTCCTGTTCTGCCCTTACAGCCCCCATCACCAACGGTACAGATATGTATTCATCTGTCTCGGGGACTTTGCTCACTCACTTACCGTGAGACTTTGGGCAAGTTGCTTCAGTCCTGTGGGTCACCGCCTTAGCTGTAAAAGGGATAATGATACCCACTGCGTGAGTTTATTATGAGGATTGAATGAAATGATGTGTGTCCAGTGTAGACCATGCGTAGAGCATGTTACACACGTGGTAGTTATTCTCATCTGACTTGCTATCTCTAGACCAGCACTGCCCACTGGAAACAGAACACAAGCCATAGAAGTGAGCTGCATATGCAATTTTAAATTTTCTTATGGCCACATTAAAAAGGTAAAAAGAAGTGAAGTTAATTTCAATAGTATGTTCTATTTAATTCAATATACTCCAAATATCTTCTAACATTTAATCAATATACAAATTATTAATGAGCTATTTTTATTTTTTTCATCTAAGTATTTGAAACCCACTGTTCTTTTATAGTAATAGCACATCTTATTTTAGACTAATCACAACTCAAGTGCTCAGTTGCCATATGTGGCCAGTAGCTACTGTCCTGAACAGCACAGTGCTAGATTCAAGAGATTCTGTGAACTTCTTGAGGATATGCGTTGCACAGTGTCTGATTTTTCTCTGCGTCACTCAATACTTGGCACAGAGTAGTGTTTAATAAATGTTTATGTAATATTATTGAGCTAAGTCAGGTCATTGGGCAGGTTGCCAAGGACAATAAACTGATAAACAATCACAAGCTCTAATGACAGGCTAGGGAAACCAGGCGGTGACCAAAACTGAGGTGCTGCCTTGTGCTGACAAAGCTGGGGTGAAAGAGCATGAGCTATCTCTGCAGCAAGCCTGGGGTAAAAAGCCTAGAATGGGAAAGGTTTAGATCTTGGTCTTGATGCTATAGCCACTAATACTTGTGCTCCCTTCAAATTAGAGGCAACCAACTTTACCCAATGATAGAATGGCTGGTCTTTTTGGAGGGTAAGATCTTGGGACCACTATAAGCAAATCACTTCACTCCAGAAACCTCCCTGACCAGGCTGAATTCCAGTGAATGGTTATAGAAATATATTTGTGTTTGAATTCTGCTTCCACCATCAATGAGCCGTATAACTTTGGACAACTTACTTAACCTTTCTGAGTTTCAGGTTCTGCCATCTGTGAAATGCAGAGAATAACAATAGCATTTATCTCATAGGGTTACCATAAGAGATCATGTATTGAGACCATGTCTTTAAGAGATCATGTGCTTCTGACAGAGCTCCCAATTATCCCTGCCTCTGGGTGTTCGCCCTCGTGTATCCCCTCCTTTTGAGCGTGTGTGGACCTAGTGACATGATTCTAACCAATAGAATATGGCAAAGTGATAGGACCTCACTTCCATGATTCGATTATAAAAGGCTGTGACTTCCTTCTTGCTAGTGCTCTCTCTTGCCCTCTCACTTGCTTGCTCTGATGAAGCAAGCTGCCATGTTATGAGATGCTTTATGGAGAGGTCCACATGGTAAAGAACTGTGGAGATCCCAGTTGTGAGAGCTCCAGGAGGAACGGGGTCCAACAGCTCAAGAAGAAGTAATTCTTGATGACAACCACGTGAGTGAGCTTGGAAGTAGGTCCATCCAGTCGAGGCTTGAGATGAGACTACAGGCTTATGAGAGCTAGTGGACCCAGCGAAATTGTGCCTGGACCCACAGAAACTGTGAGACAATAAATGTGTTTTGTTTTAAGTTGCTAAGTCCTTGGGTAATTTGTTACACAGAAATGGATAACAAATACATGCATGCAACAGCTTGACACAGTATCTAGAATATAGAAGATGCTCAGTAAATTTAAATATTACTCTTAGCAGTGGTATTGGAAAATTCTGCCATTGGTAAGGGAGTCTTGTCCTATACATAGAAAATCTCTAAGCTAGGCAGACGATCAATGGCCTTCATCAGCAGCCAAGATTAAATCAGACTTGCTTAAGTGGAGTCATTTAGATATTTTAAATTACAGTTCATTCTTTTGCACTGGAATCAGCATCTGCCTGTTCACTCCAGGCACGGTTTCGACCCCATCCCATTACTCTCCACTTCCAACCAGTGCTAGTATATTCACACTGTGAGGACACAAATGAGACCTTTTCCTGGGATGGGGAGTCATAGCTTACTTGGGCGCCAAAAGCAGTGACAGGCCTGAGAATAAGGTATAATCAACCCACAGGTCAGAGTAGTGTTTTGTTTTTTTCTCTTTTTTTTTTTTCCTTAGAACTTGGTTGTCCTCTGAGAGAAAAACTAGTAAGAAGAATCCACGCATAATGGAGTTTAGCGTCTGTGATTGTGAAACCTAACCAACTGTGAAATATAATCGATCACAATGTGCCTTGTCTGGGAAACAAATGTGTTAACTAAAGGGGGGTGGTCTGTGCATTGTCTCGAGGAAGAGGACCCTAAGGAACAGTGATTTGTCAGTGTTTTTTCCAGCGTGGTTCAGAGCAAGGGTGCCCGTCTGGCTGACAGAAACATCCGCTCTGCTTGACAGGTGGGCCCGAGAGGTGCCGGGAGCATCAGGCAATCATAACTCACAGACATGAGCCATTAAGATCATCTTGCTGCTCTTAGGCATGAAGTCCTTGCTTACCATGCAGCCTTCTGATGAGAATAATTCATTTCTCTTGTACGTTGGCCTCCCACCAGTGGACATGAGGTTCTGGTTTTCTCAGAAGTTATGGTTTTCTCTGGAACTAATGAAATGATGTTCTGACTTATTCATCAGTCTATTGAGAGTTTGCACAGCCTGGGTCAGTCTCTGACCTCTGACCTCTAAGGCACTGACCAGATAGAGCTGCTGCCTCTCCAAGTGGAGAGCAAATGCCTGGGACCTAGGGACCTTCTGTATTCCCTCCACCTTCCATCCCTCCTTCCTTCTTTTTCTTCCTCTTTCTCTTTCTTCTACCCCTGTCCACCTTCACCAAAGATAACCTTGAATTACAGTGGCCACAGTGGGGAAGTTTTTAACCTAGATAAGCTTGTCTATTTATGAGGTGTTCTAGAAAAGAAAAGCATCCTGAATTTCCCCAAAACAATGGGATGCATTTTTTTATTGGTATGCAAAAGCTTCTAAGAAACCAAATGAATTAAAAATTGCCTCTTTAAAGATTCTTTACAAAAGGCAAATGAAAAGCTTACCATGGTGAATCTAAAAAGACATGTACACTGACCAACTTCACTCCGACTGCTCCTTCCCTTCCTCTCCCTAAAATATTCAGAATCTACTAACCCCTTCACTCACTGCCTTTCATGCTGAAGATGAGCTAGATGTTAAACCAATGGCTTTTAAAGTGAGGCCCTTCCATGAGCCTGGAATATCAGATGTAACCATCTTTTCTACATGGTCAAAGGCTGATCTTAGGTCCACCATCTGATATTTTTCAAACCCTAAAGAGAATCTTCAAAGATTTTATGAGGAATTTAGAATTCTAATTGGAGCTTATGATCTGAGACTCCTGGATCTTTCCCAATTTATTCATATGGCATTAGGATCTGGTGATGATGGCTGAAGCCAAATGGGAAGATCCAGGGAGTGATATTAAAGACCCACATAATAATCGCTCTGCCAAGGATGGCCCAAAATGCACTAGAAAAAAATAGCCCAACACCTACTTGAAAGTATTGATAAGGTATTTCCTCAAAAGACTGACTGGTCTATCCTTCAATCTTGCAAACAAAAAAAGGACGAACCAGTCAGACTGTTAGACGAGATTGGAAACCCTTTTTGTGAAACATTCTAGGCTTTCTTTATTGGATGCGGGCACAGAAAATGCCCTGAAGTCCTTATTCATGAGTGGCCTCTGGACCAAAATAAGGAGCCTGATAAAGTGACACAAGCAGGGCTGGGAAGCCACCCCTCTTGCTGAATTAATAGCCCTAGCATGTTGAAAAAACTTCGGAGCAAGATAAAATTCAAAAGCTAACAAACATATGGCTCTGCAGTTATAGCAGCTCTAAGAGCTGGGAGGACCTTCAGGTACACTTTTCAACCCAGAACATAGAGGTCCTCCAATCAGGAATCCTGCACCCCGAAATGTCTGCCTTCACTGTAAACAACTAGGGCACTGGAAAAAAGGAACGCCCCTTGCTGATTGGGACATTAATAGACTTCCACCTACTAATCCAGACTGTTTGTCCCTGGGGGGAAGTCTTAAAAAATTTGATTACTGAAATAATAAGAAGCATTGATGGGACTCAGGGATCCTCTGGTAAATTGCTCCCCATGATATCTCTAAAGGAGCAAAGGGAAACTACGATAAAAAATAATAGGGGGACTTCCCTGGTGGCACAGTGGTTGAGAATCTGCCTGCCAATTCAGGGGACGCGGGTTTGGGCCCTGGTCCGGGAGGATCCCACACGCCGTGGAGCAACTAAGCCCGTGCGCCATAACTACTGAGCCTGCGTGCCTGGAGCCCCTGCTCTGCAATGAGAGAGGCCACAGCAGTGAGAGGCCTGCGCACCACAACGAAGACCCAACACAGCCAAAAATAAATAAATGAATGAATGAATGAATAAATAAATAAATATATATATAAAGAATACTTAAAAAAAAACCATAGGGAATCCTGTACCGTATTGGTGAATACTGGAGCCAATTTATCTACCTTAAGCCCCATTTTCATAAAACAGCAAATCCCTCAGAGTAAAGAGAATGTTTCTGTAGTGGGGGGGGGTTCTAACGACATTTTGAGTGTACCTGTGTCTAAACCAGTCAGGATGACACGAGGGCCATTTTGGGGAAACTACTTTCCTTCTGTGTGACCCCGCCCCAGTAAACCTGTGAGGACGAGGTTTGCTTTCTAAATTGAGGAGTCATATGAAATTTAACTCAGAGGGAAAATTATCTGAGTTAAATTTCCTGTTTTCTTTTTTTAAATAAATTTATTTATTTATTTATTTATTTATTTTTGGCTGCGCTGGGTCTTCGTTGCTGCGCGTGGGCTTTTTCTCTAGTTGCAGCGAGCAGGGGCTACTCTTCGTTGCGGTGTGCGGGCTTCTCATTGCGGTGGCTTCTCTTGTTGCAGAGCACGGGCTCTAGGCATGTGGGCTTCAGTAGTTGTGGCACATGGGCTCAGTAGTTGTGGCTCACAGGATTTAGAGCACAGGCTCAGTAGCTGTGGTACACGAGCTTAGCTGCTCTGCAGCATGTGGGATCTTCCCAGACCAGGGCTCGAACCCGTGTCCCCTGAATTGGCAGGCGGATTCTCAACCACTGTGCCAACAGGTCAGGAGTAGAATTTCCTGACCCTCCTGAACCTGAGCTGCTCTGCTCTCTGCAAACAGGACTTGATGAGATTGAGGCTCTAATGCATGAAAGCTCTAATCTCTCCAAGGTTCCTGAATGCCTATGGGCTTCTTCCTCATCCGACATAGACAAAGTAAGAGTGCTGAATGCATAAAAATCCAAATAGATCATTTCAAACCCCAGCCTAAATTGCCTCAATATCCACTAAAACCATAAGCTACACTAGAAGTTACCAATCCACTATCCAGAAACTACCAACTGTAGAAGACTTAGTTGACTTAATTAAGCAAGGACTTATAATTCCATGCACTAGTCCCTATAACACTCTGATCTTACCCACAATAAAACCAAATGAATGAGGTTGTAGATTTGTCCATGATCTAAGTGCAATTAAGAAAATTGTGATACTGGAACTTCCCTGGTGGTCCAGTGTTTAAGACGCTGTGCTTCCACTGCAGGGGGTTTGGGTTCGATCCCTGGCTGGGGAACTAAGAACCCACGTGCCATGCAGGGCCGCTAAAAAAAAAAAAAAAAAAAAAAAAGAAAGAAAAAAAGAAAATCGTGATACCAAGTTTCCCTGTAGGTCCAAATCCCACTACTTTGTTATCTGATGTACCTACAAACACAAAATGACTCACAGTGGTGGATCTTTGCTTTCTTTAGTATTCCAGTTGACAAGGAGAATCAATATTTATTCACTTCCACTTGGAAAAACCAACAATATACCTGGACTCTAAAGCCACAAGGGTTCACTGAAGCCCCATCCTATTTTTCACAGATTTTACATCAAGACTTGGCAAGCTTACAGTTCCCTAAGGACTCTATACTCATTCAATATGTAGATGACTTATTTCTATGTTCCCCTACAGGGTAGGACTCAGAAGTAAATGTGATTTATCTATTCTAGCTATTAGCTTGTAAAGGCCATAAGGCCTCCAAGGAAACACTTTAATTTTCAAAAAAGAATGCTTAGGACATGATTTGACTGCAGAAGGTGTTTCCCTCTCACCTGAAAGAAGAAAGACAATCCAAAACGTCCACAGACCTACAACTAGATAACAACTAAGGAGTTATCTTGCACTTGCAAGACGTTGTAGATCTTGAGTTCCAAATTGTTCTCTGAGTGTAACTCCCCTGTATGAACTTACAAGGAACTCAATTCCAGAGCCTTTACCCTGGGAAGATAATCATGAGCCAGCCTTAAGCCAAGTAAAATTAGCCCTACAACAAACTCCAGCCCTAGGGCTCCCAAAATACACTCAACCTTTCACCTTATTTGTCCACATGCGTGGTAACCAGGCTCTAGGGATTGTAACAGAAGAGCGTGGAGGAAAGCATAGACTTATTGCTTAGTGTAGCTTACAATTAGACCCAGTAGCCAGAGCACATCCAAACTGTTTGAAAGCGGTAGCTGCAACAGCTGAACTGGTGGAAGCCTCAGATGAATTGGTTATTAGGATGTGACTTATATTTACGAGTACCTCATACTGTTGAGTCTATTAAATTCTGATCAGACCCAACATTTTTCAGCAAACAGACTAACATCTTATGAGATCAACTTGCTCAACCCTGCTGCCCTAGCCTGATGATGGTACAGATCACTGTAACTTTATAGACGTGGTGTCATGGCTATTGACCCCCAGCACTGACTTAGAGGAGACACTAATAGAAAACCCAGATTTGATACTCTTAGTTGATGCTAAGAATGCAGAAGGGAAATATCAGACAGGATATGAGGTTACAGCTCAATATGAACTATTGGAAAGGGGACTCCTTCCCCAGTTTAAGACTGCTCAACCAGCAGAACTACATGCCCTCACTTGGGCTTGTCAGCTATCCAAAGGAAACTTAGTAAACATTTATACTGATAGCAGATCTGCCTTTGGGTGGGTCCATGACTTTGGTATGCTGTGGAAACAGAGAGGGCTCCTCAGTTCTAACAGGACCCAAATCAAAAATGGGCCACAAGTAAATGAATAGCCCTCTGCCATTCTATTGCCTAACTGAATTGCAATTATTAAAATTGAAGCTCATACTAGAAAGACAAAACCCGAGTATCAGGGAAATGCTGTAGCAGACTTTCATGCTAAATCAGCCAGCACTTAAACTGTTCCAATATGCAACTTGAATGAATTCCATAAGACTGATTCTAATCAAATTATTTATGATCATTTATATAAAAGACAAAATCAGGCATCCTAGCTGGAGCAACAATATTGAGACCAGTGAGGGTGGAAATTTAATATTAAATGAAGACACTGAAGGCCCAGACAGCCACCTGGTTCTTCCTGAGTCCTTAAAAATGCGATTACTAAAAGCTCTATATTCTGCAGTGCATCATGGCACAGATAAAATGATCCAAATTATGAAAAAGTATTGGTGCAGTGACTGCTTCAAGGTTGCAAAATTGGTTTATGACCAATGTCTGATTTGTCAAACCCATAACCCTGGAAAGACCATTAAGGTATTAGATGGAGCATTTCCACCACCTACTGGGTCATTTGAACACTTACAAACATATTTCATTCAATTTCCTCCTGCAATGGGTCACCGATACGTTCTTGTAATTGTGTGTTCTCGGGATGGATTGAAGCCTTCCCGTGCAGAAAGACTGACGCCACAGTCATGGCTAAAGAATTTTTAGAAAATATATTTCCTTTATGGGACATCCCCAGAGAAATCTCCAATGATAAGGGAACTCATTTCACTGGACAAATAATTAAGCAATTAAATAAGGCGCTGCTGACACAATGGCATTACCATTGTCTTTACCATCCTCAGTCATCTGGTAAAGTCAAATGGATGAATGGTAACTTAAAACTAAAGCTATCTAAATTAAAAGAATCAACTGGACTGCCAAGGCCAAAAGTTCTACCATTCGTTTTGATGACAGTTAGATCACCACTTAGGGGAAAGCGTAGATCAACACTTATGAGAAAGCATAAATTAACACCTTATGAAATAGTAACAGGAAGACCTATGCCTTTGATGATAGAGTCACATGTGTCTCCTGTACTCATAAATTCTGATATGACTCAATACTGTAAAGCTTTAATGCATTATGCCAAAGTGTATTTCCACCAGGTAAAGGAAGCTTTCTGTGACCCTCCTGCAGAAGGTCGAACCTTCCACAACTTAGAACCTGGAGAGTGAGTCTTCTGAAATGACACCTAAGAAAATCTATCCCTGAAATCTCGTTGGAAGGGACCATTCCATGTTCTCCTCACTACCTAGGAGGCAGCAAAACTTTAGGGACCTGAACTTTGGGTCCATATCTTCCAATTGAAAGTGCTCCTCTAAATTCTTGGAATTGCATAGCTGTTGGAGATCTAAAGTTAAGATTGACCAGGGAGATTCCACCCCAGAAGCAGGCAACATCTTGAGGTGAACAGTTCTCCTAAGATGATGGATCAAGATCATCTCTAATATGAAATCTTTACCTCTTTAGCCTATTTGCTAGCTGCTTTTTCTCTCTGTTACTGCATAGGAAGACAATGCTATAATTAGGATTTTACAAACAATAGCTGCTGCAAGAAACTTAACTAACTGCTGGATTTGTCATGCTAGACCAAAATCAGTATGTGAATGGAGAGACCTCATAGTTCACCCTATAAGTCATTCCAATTTCACTGGAGTACCAAATGCCATTTAGTATGCCTAAATTGTTCCATAGTTTCCTTTCGTAAAGCTAACATACTAAATCCTCATATACCCAGTCCTTGACTCAATTTAACCCACCCCTGGGATGGGAAAATGAGATCCACTGAATATATATATAAAAGACACTGAAGAGTAGGCAGTGCAAATCAGACCATTTGTAGGCTTGCTGTCAGGCTCATATATTTAGGTGGTTTTTCCATATGTAATAACGCAGTATTTAAGCTTGGATGGAATGATGCTAAGAATTCTATACCAGTGGATGGGTCCATGAATGTAATATTTATGAGGGAGCCCTCTGTACACCTCCTGGCTACTCCTTTCTATGTGAAGGGTTTGGCAATGGTTCCTATGGTTGGGCAACTCATTGTCTTGACAGCTGGAGGATGAAAGGACAATGTGCTCTTGCTGTATTTACTGTTCCTTTGTCCCTTCACACTACCTCAGAAACTCAGCATTGGTCCACTCCCTTGAATGTACACTATCAATTAATAAGTTTACCAGCAGATGATAACCCCTCTGGATGGGTGTCATTTGGACCATCCCTTCTTCCTTGGCTTGGAGTTAGTACAGATGAACATATGACAGGAAACTTATCCTTAACTCTGGCAACCATTGCTGAATCTACTGCTAAGGCCATGGCTGCACAACAAAAGTCCCTAAGCTCTCTAAGCTGCTAAGATGGTTGTAGATCATAGAAGTGCTTTAGATTCCTTGTTGGCTGAACAAGGAAGAGTCTTGCCATAGCAAATACTTCCTGCTATACCTGGATCAGCACCTTGGTATTGCAGACGCTCAAATACAAGAAACTAACGAACAAGCTACTTGGCTAAAACAGGTTGATACCTCATCAGATGCACCCCTTGATTTCTTTGATACCAGCTGATTTGGTTCATGGGGGCCTGGTTAAGGAGTATACTTCAGTTTCTTGGTTTTATCCTTCTAATAGTCATCATTGTAGTCTCCCTGGTGTGCTGTGTTCTCTCAAAGATCCTAAATGCACGTTTGCAGCCATCAGCAGCACCTCAGATGGTCTCACTACACTTGGAGAAACAGAAACAAGATGAACAATGGGATAAACAGCATAAGCAATTCTTCCACAGATCTGACATCATAACCTATGAGCTTCACAATGAAACAAGAGCATTTAACTCTCATAGTGACTGAGAGTGGCATAAAAACCACATTTTTGGTCAATCTTTCATGTATGAGAGGATGACCAAAGGGGGGGAATTGTTAATTAAACAAGGAGGCCCTTAGACTGAGGTGACTCTGATGCCCTGGCACCTACATAAGCAAACCAAAATCTGAACCTGTAAATACCTTAGGGTTATGAAAGTGAAACCCAGGCAGAGCCAATCACAAATAGCCAACTAGGATTTAAGCTCTAGGCTATCAGTAATTTCCTTACTTTTCTTCCACTTTTTCTCTAAATTGCGGTTTCCCCCAGCTTCCCCCAACAGAGTACTTCTAACTACTTCCAGTTTGGAGTTGCCCTATTTGAATCGATTTTTGCTCAAATAAATTTCTGAAGTTTTAATATCAGTTTATCTTTTAACACAGGTCTGTGCTGGTGATGGATGATTCAGAGACACCCACCTGCCTCAAGAGCACTTATTGGGAAGGCAGGGAGGCTGGGACATTGACAGGCCCCTTCAAAGCATCCTTTGACCAGGTGCTCGCTCGCTCTGAGGGCTGGGGTCCTTCGGTATATCATTGTTTCTTAATTTCTCACTGCCACCGTGGTCACTGCCCAGGTCTAAGGGGGTGTAGCATGAGGGTCCAGGAGCCTTGTGTGGGAGGGGGCCTGAGAGAGGGGCAAAACCTACAAGGAAAGGTGAGGAGGGCATGGGAGATGAGGTTTGCTTCTGTCCCAAGGTCCCCTGGCATGATGAGGGCTGGACCTCACATCCTGTACTGGTTGGGTAATAATAGGCTCAGTGGTGAGGTCTTCTCTCCTGGTTTCTGGCCACTGCAGCTCTGGTGGGTCTCGCAAGTGGGCAGGAGGGTGTGATGGTGAGTCTGTGAACGCCACATGATCCTGATGGACCTTTGTTGACACTGGGACTGACAGTGGTCTGCTGGCTGAGACTGGCAGTGCCCAGGGAGACCTTATGTCATTTCCAAGAGGAAATGAAGAGATACGATTGCCTCCTTAGAGTTATGGGAAGGGAACCAGAAATCTCACACTACTCTCTCCCAGGGGCTTTGAGCCCCTCCCCTGAACCTCCCACTAAGGGGTTTGATGCCTGAGCCTGCTCACCTGAGAGCTCTGTCATATTCTACTCTTCTCCATTTTGTCAAATGCTTGAATTCTGTGTCTTTGCTAAAAGATGTTGCAATTTAAAACAAGTTTTAAAAATCAAATTAATTTCTTTTCAAATTATAGGTGTTAGGAATAGGTGATGTGTTGGCATGCATAACATTTAAAAAACAAAAGGTACTAAAGGGCATGTGAAAAATGTCTCTACCATCCCTTTCCCCAACCACCTGGTTCTTCTCCCCAAGACAATTAGTGTTACCAGTTTCTTGGGCAATAAGAAAATCTTTACATAAATGGGACCAGGAGTTATAAAATGTATGTCAATTCAACAGTTCTTTATTGAGCATCAGTTAGATGCCAAGCGCTGGGGATAGGAAAACCAATGGGAATGGTCTCAGCCCTCTGAGATCCCATGGTCTAGCAGGGGAGCAACCAGGTGGGCCAGAAATTATAATCTGGTTTTATTAAAGGAGAAATAGAGATATGTGTGGGGTGCAGCGGTAGCACCAAGGGGTGCAGAGAAGAAGATAATCTAGCAGTGGAGACAGAAAAGGGTCCATAACCCACCTTTTGAGCAGTCCACACCCACTAGGATTGGGGGTATTATAGAATTCACTTCTTCCTTAGTGAATTATTTTTTGATTCTTTCCATTAGCCTGGTTTCAAAGATTGGAAGTCCGGGGTTTCCCTGGTGGCACAGTGGTTGAGAGTCCACCTGCTGGTGCAGGGGACGCGGGTTTGTGCACCAGTCCGGGAGGATCCCACATGCCGCGGAGCGGCTGGGCTCGTGAGCCATGGCCTCTGAGCCTGCGAGTCCGGAACCTGTGCTCCGCAACGGGAGAGGCCACAACAGTGAGAGGCCCGTGTACCGAAAAAAAAAAAAAAAAAGATTGGAAGTCCGTATGGGACAATCTGCCAACCTTTTTAAAAAAACAGCTTTATTGAGATATAATTCACATACCACACAATTCACCATTTAAAGTGTAAAATTCAATACCTTTTCGTATATTCATAGAGTTGTGCATTAACACCATAATCAATTTTAGAACATTTTCATTATCCCAAAGGGAAACTTCACACCTCTTAGTTGCTACTCACCAATGTCCCCATCCTCTTAGCCCCTGGCAGTGACTAATCTACTTTCTGTCTCTATAGATTTGTCTATTCCGAACATTTCATTTAAATGGAATCATACAATATGTGACCTTTTGCATCTGGCTCCTTTCATTTCACATAATGTTTTCAAGGTTTATCCATGTTGTAACACAGATCAGTGCTTCCTCTCTTTTTATGGCCAAATAATATTCCATTGTGTGGATACACCACATTTTGTTTATCCATTCATCAGTTGATGACATTTGGGTGGTTTCCATGTTTTGACTATTGTGAACAGAGCTGCTGTAAACATTCATGTACAAGTTTTTGTTTGAAAACTTGTCTTTAATTCCTTTGGGTATATACCTGGGAGTGGACTTGCTGAGTCATATGCTAATTCTATATTTAACTTATTAAGGAACCACCAAATTGTTTTCCACAGTGGCTGCACCATTTTACAATCCTACCAGCAGTGTATGAGGGCTCCAATTTCTCATCTTCCTGCTTTTAAAATTAGACTTTCCTCCAAGATGCTCATCCTGGAATCATCCACTTAGCTCATCACTCTGCTGCCCGTGGACTTGTGATCCTCCTGAAGTCACCCAGGCCTCAGCCGCTACTTGTCCGGTAGCAGGCCTGGACAGAATTCTTAAAATGTGTCTATTTTTAAACTTTAAATGTGTTATCCACAGGCCACCACGCCAGTACTCACTTCTGGAGAGCAGAAGGAAAGATCTTAGAAAGCAGAGAAAGGGAGGTGGGGTCTATTCAGTAGCTGTACTGAGCTTCCTCTTTGACCCCAGAGGAGTGACTAGTTTCTTCTTTCTCAATGGTAGACAGAGTCCACTCTGGGTGAGTCCAGTGGGCAGGAGAGGGTGAACTGGTCAAGGAAGCAGAAGGTTGAGGACCTTGTAATCATTCAAGGTCAAGCCAGGACAGACATGGAGGCCAGGCAGTGTCTGGAGGGGCCAAAGAATGTGCTGGCTTGTGGTCAGCGGCAAGCCAGGAACCTGGAGACAGGGAAGAGCGAGGTCAGGCCATGGTCTACACCGAGGAGGCCGGGCAAGCCAGTGCTGCCCCAGCAGAGTACTTCACAGAGGCTGCTGGCTCTGGAGCCCGACTTGATTAAACACCCAGCTGTGGGCTGCTGGGTTTGGGGATGCAGAGGTGATTGCAGATGTTGGGAAGGAAGACTCTTGTTGCTACTGGCAGGGGCAGAGGGAAGGGACCTGGGGTGCTGGGGATGGAGAAGTGTGACTGCTGGGGAGAATGGTTGTCCCCAAGAGACCCCATGCCACATTCCTGCGCCTCCACCCCGGGCAATCAGCCCCCAGACATGATATGTGGCTATCCAACAAGGCACCGACTGACAGAGAAGTGGCAAACCCAGCGGCTCCGGCCAGCCTGGCCTTTGAGAAGCCACTAGATAAAGGTGAACACCAACGCGCAGACCCGATCTGGCTCACCTCTGCACAAGATGGTAACTGACATTCCTATGTGCCAGGCACTGTTCTAGGCACCTTACATGTGTCCATCCATTTAATCCTCAGTAACATACGAGGTGGATTCTCTTTTAATGCTAGTTTGAAGACGAGGATACTGAGGCACAGGGTGGTTAAGCAACTGCTCCAAAATACCCGGCTGGTAAATGCCAGAGCAAGGAATTTGAACCTAGACGGTCTGGTTCCAGAGTTGGTGCTTTTCGCTGCTAGGCTGTACTGTTGTCTCTTAACTGTTGTTCCCTGCTCTCTGCAATGCCCCCCGCCCCACCCCCCAAAGTCTTGAGGACCCAGGGCACGTGGTCTCATAGATATGAGTGAGATTCCTCCTCCTCCAGGGTCCTGTCCAACATCCCTCTCTGCCGCCCCTTGGCCTTCTCACATGGCTCTTCCAGCTTCCCTCCATATCTCCTTGTCTAAGGTTACAAGACTTAGCAAAAAACAAAATTAAAGATACACAAAAACCAACAAAGCAAACAAACAAAACCCACAGAAAACCAGAACACCCAGTATCAGTTCCATTTTAGAGAACCAATGAATACTTCTGTAGTGTAAGTATGTCCCCACTATTGCATGGGGCATACTTATACTTGAGATCTACTTATACGACACAACTGTCTGTAGCCTCTCTGAAATGCAAATATAACTGGCAGTCCTGTGTTTTATCTGGCAACCCTATCCCTGTTTTCTGAGCTTTGGGCTGGGGTCATATGTAGATGAAGGGTTGCTGCTGTGAATACTCCCTCTTCTAAATAGTTCCCGAACTGTTGGTCTCAGTGACATTCCTGAGGGAGACCACCATTAGCAAGTCTCTATTAAGTCATGTACATATTTAATCTTACCTCCAGTTTCAAGGCCACAGTCTCACCAATCCCAGAGTAGATGTATGTTTATGAGCCTGTGTTTTAAAACCACACCACAGATTTTTTGGCATTCCACATATGACCTGTCCACTGGTCCCTTCCTTCTCCCTCCCGTCAGGCCTCTCTAACTGCTCCCTTTGAAAAGAGAATTTGCAGATTAGCCTTTTCTGAGTCTCCTTTAGGAAGAACCCTGCCAGCTTTCCACCAAGTTCATGTTCTATAGGTGTCCTGTGATCTTGCTTACAGATTCTATCAGAATGTTTGGAACAGAAGGCAGACCCATTGCTCTCTGGTTCTCAGGCTTCTCTGCAGGCAGTTTTGTAGGTGGGAAGGACTTTAACCATCCTCCAGGCTTCTGGGACCTGAGGCCTTTTATATTAATAGGTCACACATTTTGGCCAACATTTCTTCAATTACACCCTTCAGAGCTCTTGGGTGGGTGCCATCTGGTAGGCAGGATTTATTTACATCAAAATTTTCAATTAGGTCTAGAGCATCTCATTAGTTTACCACTATTTCATCTATTTCATCCCATGTCTTGTCTGCTTCAATAGACACTTTGAGGGGTAGAAAACTCCCTCGGTTCTTTCCCAACTGCTAGCAGATGGTTATTAAGGTTGATTATAGGCTACGCCCTATATTACATGCTGGAGGAAGCAAAGATGTAGAAGATATGGTCCCTGCTACTAGAAAGCTCTGTCTGGTAAGGAAGATGATTTGAGTTAGGAATGCTTTTTAGATGGAAGTAACAGAAAAATTAACTAAAAGTAGATTAAACAAGTAAGATTAAAAAAAAATTTTTTTTTTATAAGTAGTCTGAAGGTGAGTGAATGTTGATGTTGGTTTAGCTGCTTAACAATGTCCTTAGGGACCAGGCCCTATATGTCCATTTGTAGCAACTGGCTTCTCATCCTTGTGCTTGTTTCCTCATGGTCACAAAATTGCTGCTGCAGCCCCAAGCATCATGCCAATGTTTGAGGCAAGAACAAAAAGGAAAGGTAGGATACCAACTTTTCCTGTCTCTTTTATTGGGAAAAATGCTTTTCAGAAGCACCCCCTACCCCTACCTATCCCACTCCCACCAACCCCATGGGGTAAGACTTGAGATTATCTATCATTGGCTACAACAGGGCCACATGGGCATCCTAGCATTAAAAGAGGCTGGGAACATGAATGTTTAGGCTTTCTGGCCTCTCTAATGGAGGTAGACAAGGTTGGAAATGGGTGGTAGTTAGCCAGCTGACAGCATCTGCCTCGGAAGGGAAGCCAAAAACATTCAAAGGTCACTGACAACCTAAGGCAGTTTCACTGACAAAGGAGTAGCACAGATCCAGATCCAGCAAATCCTTTATTCCCCTGGTTTCTTTTTTACATGGAATTCAGGAAGAAGGAAATTTCTCATGAACTGGGTGTAGATGTGGGACTTGAGCTGTGCCAGAAAGGTTGGATGAGAATTAAACATGGTTGGGTCAAGGACATTCTAGGCTGGGGAAATGACGGAAAGGACTAGAGATGGGGATACACAGTTGTTTTAAAGGGCAGTGAACATGGAATGGTGGGCTCATGCAGAGGAGAACATACCAAAAGAACTAATTTTGGTTAATTTTCAAGGAGCTTCACTCTTGTCTTTGTCAGAGGTTGCAGCTTGCCTTACATGCATGGAGAAGGGTAAGCACCACATGGGGAGCAAGTGCCCAGCAAAGCTGGCTTCAGATGCGTCATGTTGTCCAGCATCAGCCTCTTGGGCTCAGAGCAAACACGCTTCTCATAGCTCATGCCGAAGGGCCTCTTTGGCTCCAACTCCAGCACTTCTGCCCATGTGGTCCTTGCTTCTGGGACCCAGTCTCTTGCTTCTCCTCTCTGTACTACTTTCTATCTCTAGAATGATTCTGTTGCCTTGACCCACTTTGGGATGTTGTCCCTTGTGCTCAGATGTTGGCCATTACATTCCCTCCTCAGTCTTGACCTTTTTTGACCATTGAAAACCCTGCCCACACTCTGTTACCTCTTGGCAACTGGTAACCTAACTTCACGCTTGAAATCTAATCTTGGCCACCATCTTGGCCCAACCGTTCAACTGGACTTGGCCAAGCCATTCATCCAGCCCTTCGTGAGGGCTCAAGAGCTTTGAATGTCAGGCAAAGCATTTGCTCTTTATGTAATAGACACAAGGTAGTCAGTGAGAACCTCAGTTGGGAGAATCCAAGTCAGGAGAGGGTGTGGTCTTGGGAAGCTCTCTTTGACAGTGACATTTAGAAGGGATTGGGGAGAGGAGATACAAGGATGACCAGACCCGTCGGGAGGCTGCTGGAGTAGCTATAAAGATCTGGACTGGGTGGGGGCAGGGGAACGGTTGGATAAAAGAAAAATATGAAAGGATGTGTCAATAGGATTTGAGACATGATGAGGTGGTTTGGGAAGAGAGGAGGAAGCACAAGAGGAAGCCAGTGTTTCTAGCAGATCTATTATCAGGAATAGCAGATGAGGATCCACTGAAACAATTTTTGTTTGTTTGTTTGTTTTTTCGCGGTACGCAGGCCTCTCACTGTCGTGGCCTCTCCCGCTGCGGAGCACAGGCTCCAGACGTGCAGGCTTAGCGGCCATGGCTCACGGGCCCAGCCGCTCCGCGGCATGTGGGATATTCCCAGACCGGGGCACGACCCCGCGTCCCCTGCATCGGCAGGCAGACTCTCAACCACTGCACCACCGGGGAAGCCCTGTTTGTTTGGTTTTTAAGAAGCTGCATTTGGCTTTAGGCCATCTTAGTAGGAAGGAGCAGCAGGGCTTCTACTCAGGGGTGTGTCCACGAGGCAGTGGGAGAGATGGAGTGAGAGTTGAGGAAAGACCCCCTGTGGAGGTGGAACTTTGTAGGTGCCAGCTGGGAATGGGGAGAAAGTGTGGGTAGGAAAGAGCAGAGAGAAATAAAGGACCCTTGGAGCAGGCGCTGTGTGGAGGTCGGGAAGAGGAAGGAAAGTCGGAGAAGGAGCTACAGGACATGTCAAGGGGCTCAGAAACTAGAAGAGGAGAGTGTTTCAAACAGGACGGAATGGCCAGTAGTGGCAGACCCCAAGTGTCTTCCTTCGCAAGGTAAAGAATTTGAGTCCTTTTTCTGAGTCCTTGTCATTTCTGAGTCCAGCCCTGGCCCTGTGATAATTAAGTCCCCTCTCCGGCTCTCCAGTTTTCTCCCTTGGGGTGTTTATTTTTACTTTTGAAGTTAAGTCAGATCCGGCAAGACACTTTTCCAATACATTGTGACCTGAGTTAATTCTCATTTTCACCTGCCTGTCACAATGAGTGAGCTCACCAATTCTCCTGATTTGATCATTTCTCTGTTTTCATTTTTTTTTTTTTTTTTTTAATGAAGACAGAACATCTTATGTGGCTTGCTAGTCAAGCAGTGCTGTTAGCATTTGCTTGCCTTGTAAGGGTTTTTTTTGGCTTCTTGTTAAACTTTTCCCCTGGGCTTCCTGAGAGATGTTGGTGAACATTATTCAGGGTTCCTGTGGCCTTTTTCTTCTTTCCATTCTTAGCTCATTCTTGTATTTTCCTCGTTCCTATGTCAAAGCCCGAGGTATCTTATTATGGATTTCTTTTTTCTTACATTGTTGGAGTTAATTTTGTGTTAACAGCAGCTAACATTTGTACAGTGCTTTACAATTTACAAAGCATGTCACATATGTTTTCTTATTTTATCTTCACAGCAATTCTGTGAAGCAATTTAGGTACAGTCGTCCTTATTTTACAAACCAAGCCTCTGAAGACTTGGCTGGTAATAAATAGAAGGATTCAGGGTGACTTTGACTGCTTTCTTTTTTTATAATAATACTGCAAAAAGAAAAAAAAACCCAGTACATGACCATTTGAGGAAATTTAGAAATTCTAGGAAAGAATAAAGAAGGAAACGTACATTGCTGGCCAGCCTAGTCTAGAAACTGCTACTGACAGCACTTGTGGTATTTCTTTCCAGCCATATTTCTATGAATTGGTAAAGACTATATAATTAGAAACTAACTACATCTTGATGTTGGACTCTGATTTTTAATTGTAACAGATTGTGAGCATTTTCCCACTCCAGTCAACTACTTCAAAATGTATTCTAGCCTATGGCTATACCATCATTTATGTAACCATTCCCCTCTTCAAGGTCTTGGAAGTTGTTTCTATTTTTGGCGCATACAAAAAAACATTAAATGGACAACTTTATACCATAAACACCTGTCTGAGGCTCTGTTCTAAGCATAAGGGTGGAATGGCTGGGCTAAAGAGCCTAGCACAGGGAGATCAGCTCAGTGCTTTGTGACAACCTAGAGGGGTGGGATAGGGAGGGTGGGAGGGAGGGAACGCAAGAGGGAAGAGATATGGGAACATATGTATATGTATAACTGATTCACTTTGTTATAAGACAGAAACTAACACACCACTGTAAAGCAATTATACTCCAATAAAGATGTAAAAAAAAAAAAGAGCATATTGTTCAACTGCATTCCACAGATGTTTTTATTCCAACAAAAAGTATGCATTTGTGTCTATCTTCCCACACCCTTGCTAACATTGAATATTATATTTCAAACTCATAGTTAATACTATGGATGAGAACCCAAATCTCATGGCTTTGTTTTACATTTCTTTGATTGCTTATGAGACAGAACTTTTTCCCTTTTGTTGCTTGGAAGAAGTTAAACTCTTTCTGGCTCTTAAATCTTAGCTGTGCTGAATCCTCACAGATGCGGTGACAAAGACCATCCAGTAAAAGCCCCCAAATATCTCAAATGCTGTTGTCAGGAGCAAGGAAGATTCCCAGTGGGAGGACTGGGCAAGGTGGGAAGGATGTGATAGAGCTGGAGCCAATATGTGTCTCTCACGATTCTCCTCCTTAGGAAGATGCGGTGAGTGTGAGAAGGCCACTTCATTCTAACTGTATTTATTGCACTGATTTCCGCTGCTTTCATGAGGAAAACTTCCAACAGGAGATGCAAATTGCCTCGGAACCTACAAATCCTGCTAGCACAGCCCTGGCATTCTCAGACCAGACCAACCAGTGTGGTGATTTCTTCTCCTATGAATAGGTGTCTCTGAGTTTTGCAGTGGAGTGGGAGGAGTGTCCAGGGCCATGGGGTGGGGTGATCCAGCCTTGTGGTCTTGGCCTTGGGAATCTCCACTAGTGAGGGTCTCAGCTTCCCAATCTATGGTCACAAAGGGCTACGTCTACCAACATGCTGCTGTGAATCAGACAGCTGGCTCCACCACTAACTTTGAACAAGGTACTTAAGTTCTGTAGCCTCAGTTTCCACATCTGTGAAATAGGGATAAAAGCAGTACTTACCTCATAGAATTACTCTGAAGAGTAAATGAGTTACTCTAGGTAAAGCACCTAGAACAGCAACTGGTTCGTGGTAAAATCTATGGAAATGTTGGCTCTAAAAATGTTTCCTTGCCAGACTGGAAGCTTTCTAAGGGCAGGATCTCGACTACCTGGTATAACATCATGCCTGCAGTGCCTACCTCCGTGCCTGGTCTGTAATAGAGCTTTAACATATATTTATCAAGTAAATGTTGAGTGAATGAGAGTGCTTTGAAAACTGATAACTGTAACCCAGGAGTCTGGCAGAATTATTATCTATTACTAGTTGTCATCTCCCAGTTTCTTTCGGGGAATCTCCTGTAGCTCAGAAACTGGAGGGTACAGAACACCTTGGGTCTGGTTCATTGATCTGATGCTTTCTGTCAAGATGTTTAGGGTCTTGGGACCCATCCACTAGTAGTCACTGGGCAAGGTCTTGAACACATAGATCAGTTGAGAGGGAAGAGGCAGTGACAGAGTATTGTAGACTAAGTGCATACTTTTGGTCAGAAAACTCCTTGTTTAACCAAAGCAGGCATTTGAAACAAAATCTCCTAAGGGCCGGAGAGGTAACATAAAGGGTAATGCTGGGGGAGGGGTTGTATTTTTGCTGAGCCTTATTTGGCCTGTATTGTTTTGAAACACACATAGCATATTAAGTCCCTGCAATTATTCTTCTCTTCCACCAAGAACTGCACTCACTCATATGATCTCATACTGTGCTGTCCTGTGGTCCAGGCTTGCTGTTCCTGGTTCTGATACAGACACCGACACAGAAACACGTGTGTTCACCGTTGGAAGAACAAGGCAACACCTGACGTCTGACTCCCAGTCTCCCAGGGTTGGCACACTGGAGAGTATGGCAGCTCCAACCAACTGATGCCAGTGGATGCTGCACAGAACCGTGGGACCAACATGGCAGGAGCTTCCGATTTTTCCAGAGAAGGTAAACATCTGGACTCTTAGATGGAACCTCGTAATGTTCACGCAACAAATGGAAAACGTGTTGTAAGCGCTCTGCAAGTCAAACAAAATACCTCTGTGTCCCCATTCGGTCTGCAGCCTCTACTTTCTGATTCTGCCAGAAGGTAGGGAGGTAGTTCAAGTTCAGATGAGGCAGCCCAGAGCAGCAGCCATCAACCCCTGTTTGTAGAGTTGTTCTTCTTTAAGCAGTTCCAGGGGCTTTTAACTGTAGCATCTCACACCTGGTTATGGAAGCAGAATGACAAGGACGAGGGAGCTGGGACTTGGAGGAATCGGGAGGTGGCTTAAGGTCCAAAGCTATATATGCAACACAGGGCTGAGACTCACCTCAGGTTTTCCGACACCAGGCCAGGGGCCTTTTGCTCAGTCCCTCAGTATTAGCACCCTGGGTGTCCTTTGTGAAACGAGGGGCTGGTTAGCATTCTGCCCTCCCTCCCCGCCCCCCACCCCCCGTCCCCCCGGCCCAGGATGTGTGTGTGATCTTTGACAAGTGACTTCCCTACAGTCAAATTTTAAATAGGAGCAGCAATAAAACCTGCCTTCCCAGGTGGTAGCAAGAATTAGACGATGTAACGTGAGAAAAGGGCTTAACTCAGAACCTGACACAAAGAAAGTGTTCAAGCTTTCGTCACCAAGCAGCCCCCTTGCCGTACATTGTACGCCGAGTGTACGCACAGACAGATCCCGCACCAGGATGGGGTTGGGGGGAAGCCATTCCTGCCCTTAGCAAATATTTACTGAGGGTCTACTGTATACAAGGCCCAGTGCTGAGCATTCAGGAGACAATGGTGAGCAAATGGGGCTGATCTAGGCCCCGTGGGACTTAAATTCCAGCAAGGCAGGTAACTGTTAATGAAATATCCATATGGAAAAGATACCCTGATGATGGGTGACAAGGTTTGTGAAGGAAAATCTGGGGTGTTTATAAAAGAGAGTATATATATATATACTCTTCCTTGATGTAGATATAAAAGGACCCCTCCTTTATACAAATAAAATATGATACTTAAAATATATATAAAAAATATATAAAATTCTGGAGAAGTGATGCCTAAGTTAAGACCTGAGGGATACAGCAGGACACGGAGGACCACAGCTGCGTTCTGGCCGTGTGAAGCTTGAGAGAGACGTGGTCAGCCAACCAGTCCGCTGGCTCTGTGATGACGGAACTCAGCAGAGAGGCTCTGGCTACAGATGGAAATGTGGGAACTCTCCTCACACAGGTGGGATTTAACCCATGGGATTGGATAAGCTCACCCAAGGAATGAAGAGCTACAAGAAAGTGGCTCAGACACAAGAAATGAGAGAGCTGGTCCCTCCCACTGTGGGGAGCTTGGAGTACATTTGGATGGGGAGTGAGTTCCCACACTTGGAAGATGGCCAGAGGCAGGCAGCGAGTAACCTGAGCTAGAAAGTGAAAAGGGAGTTGGAATCCAGTAAGGTGAGGAAGATGGAGAAGGGCATGTTCTGTCAGCTGGGGTTAATCAGGAGGAGGGGAGGCTGGGGCCAGGTTAACGATGCAGCCCGTACCCAAGGTTTCCTGTTGCCCCAGCAACAGCATCCGAAGGCTTTCTGGCATGGAAAAGGACGGATGGTGATAAAGGAGTCAGCACCAGAGGCAGAGGACTGTGTGAGAGCCGAGTGCTCTCATGTGTGTGTGTGTGTGTGTGTGTGTGTGTGTATGTCTGTGCGTGTGCACATGCACAACTCATCTATTTAAAACAAACAAGTTTTTAAGAGCTCTCTTTTTTTTTTTTTTTTTTTTTGGCAGTACACGGGGCTCTCACTGTTGTGGCCTCTCCCGTTGCGGAGCACAGGCTCCGGACGCGCAGGCTTAGCGGCCATGGCTCACGGGCCCAGCCGCTCCGCGGCATGTGGGATCTTCCCGGACCGGGGCACGAACACGTGTCCCCTGCATCGGCAGGCGGACTCTCAACCACTGCGCCACCAGGGAAGCCCCTAAGAGCTCTCTTTTAAACCTTTTTTAAAAAAAAATTTTTTTGGCTGCATTGGGTCTTCGTTGCTGCACATGGGCTTTCTCTAGTTGTGGCGAGCAGGGGCTACTCTTTGTTGCAGTGCATGGGCTTCTCATTGCGGTGGCTTCTTTTGTTGTGGAGCATGGGCTCTAGGCGCGCGGGCTTCAGTAGTTGTGGCTCGTGGGCTCTAGAGCGCAGGCTCAGTAGTTGTGGTGCACGGGCTTAGTTGCTCCACGGCATGTGGGATCTTCCCGGACCAGGGCTCAAACCCATGTCCCCTGCACTGGAAGGTGGATTCTTAACCACTGAGCCACCAGGGAAGCCCCATTTTGAACCTTCTGATGTCTAAACGGCCTGTGCTATGTGTTAATGCTGTGCAAGTTCAAAGTGTCCTTAATTTGAAAATGTTACTATCTCCCGCCGGTGCTGTTTTGGTTAAATACATTTCACCTGCATTTGGGGTAGACAGTGGCCGTGCACACTGGCTCTCCCTTCTCACACGCCCAGTTCACTTCTCTGGGTTTTTCAGGTACCATGGGAGCTGCTGGCACCATTGCCCTTGATCCCTGGTGGGGAGGTAGAGTTGGGGGGCGGGCAGGGAGCAGCAGAATGCAGGGAAAAGGCGAAAGTCCAGGTGTCAAGGGTCCTGGGCTCTGTCTCAGATCTGCTACTAACATGCTGTGTGCCCTTGGCAAAGTCCCCTTCCCTCTCTGGACCTTAGTCTAGTCACTGGCCCAATGAAGTGGTTGGGCTGAAGCTTCCTTCTTGCTCTGGGACTCCAGCCTCACGGTTTGCTTTTCTTCATTTCTCTCCCCCTCATTCAATTTAATCATCTGCATTTGCCTCCCTGTCTCTCTCTCTAAGTTCCCATGCCGGGCCAGTTTTGGGGGGCTGGCTGGTAAGATACCCAGCTTTAGCTGTCCCTGGTAATGAGAGGTGAGGCTTAATCCGTGCAGCATTCATTGGGAACCTGGAGAAAACCATTTTCTCTACATCTGAAGTGTCATTATTGTTAATAATGATGACATCAATCTACCTCATCAGACCCACAAGTGCTTAACTAAGAAAAATGCTTATGTCACTGTTAGTAAATATAAAGTGTGTCCACTCAATCAGAATGACACTCCCCAGACAGCGAGTTCGTTCCCTTCTCCACACCCTGACTGCTCGTTTGCAATCCTGCCCTTCTTCAAACGACACTGCTTATTTTTTATTGATGTTTCAGCACTTTGACAAATATATTTTTCCTTGAAGAGAAACATAATTAACTTAAGTCATTTATATTAATCACAAGGGGGGGAATCATGCAAAACAGGGGTAATTTTGTATTGAACAAGCCACGTTATCTAATGAATATAGATGATGCTGATTTATGTGTTTATCCAAAAAGCATCAGCGAGAAAAAAAAGCCATCACCAAACCCCACCCCATCCCCCCCAAAAAGCTGAAAAAAAAATCCTTCAATGATGCTTCCTGGTTTGGTGGCATCCTGCCCACAGATTGAAAAATAAAATGACTTTTCAAGTTTTTACAGTGCTTGAACAGCAAGAGAAATTCTCTCCCAGCTTGGGTGTCCTCTGCATGAAACCCAGGGAAACTGTAACTTACTTATTTCTGCAAACATTGTGCTGATGGGGCCGGGTCTACACAGGTGGGATGGTGGGGACTGTTTCCCCACAGCTTTGGGACAGGTCCTGTGGTCCTTCATTGCAGGGTGTGGTTGGCAGGGACCTGGCCACATAGCTCAGATTCCCCAGCTTCGTCAACCGATGGAGGTGGCTCATTTGATGGCAAAGTTGCAGTTGGAACAATTCCCCACCGTGAATAAGAGTGTAATGTCTCTCATTTATGTCAAGCAGGTGCCTGGGGCTCAATAGATACCAAGTAGAACTGTGAGTAGGAGGAGATAAGGAAGCATCACAGGTATGTCACTAAATCACAGAAAGTTCCAGCCAGAAGTCCATACCCAGCGTGAGACCCACCCCCTCATTTTCCCATTGAGGAAACTGAAAACCAGGGAATAACAACAGTTGGCATTTATTGAGCACTCACTCTGTATCAGGCTTTGTTCTCAGTATTTTTGGGGTTATAATCCTTGCAATCATTTTAATGAGATAGGTGCTATCATTGTCCCCATTTTACAGATGAGGAAACTAAGGCTCAGAGAAAGGAAGGTGCTTCTGCAAGGCCCCACAGCAAGGGATGGTCTGAACCAGACCCCAGATTGTGATCTTTCTAAACCTCATCCAGAAGGAGAAGGAAGCTGGTCATCCTGTGTGTATGAAATTCCCGTGGGGAGATTTAGAGCAAGACTTTGGAAACTTTTTTAGAGCTCTCTTCTATTTCTCTTCTTTTTGTTTTATGTGGTCTATTCCCTTTTGCCGTCACTAGCCATAAATATCCCTACAAAATCTCAGAGGACTGTGAGCTTGCCTCAGGGACACAGAGGTGACGGTTTAATGAGCTGTAAGATGGTATTGCAGGGGGGAATCGGGGTTGAAGTTATGGGGTGGCAGTAGCAAGAGGGTGGAGGCAGAGGAATCAGGGCCTGGGGTTCCCAGAAGAAGAGAGGGGCCAGCCTCCAAGCTGCTCTGGCTCCACAAGACCCTGTAGGAGCAGCAGCACCAGCTACTTATTTTGCAGGTGGAAACCTGAGACAGGATGGCAGTACCTGACTGCTAAGCAGGTTAGTGGTGAGCCTGGCAGGGAAGCTGGATCCTTTGTCTCTTCTTCCTGTTGTCTGTCCTGGGCCCACAGTGAGCTCCCCTCCACCCTAGACCCTCAAAGAGAAGTCCAGAGGGGCAGGGGATAGTGGAGCCAGACTATCTGGATTCATATCCTGCCTCTGCCATTTGCTGTGTGACCTTGGAGGAGTCTCCTAACCTTTCTGGTCTCAGTGTCCTGTATCTGCACTAGGGGATGGCTAAGGACAAATGTTCAGATTTAGGACAGTGCAGCATATATGAGTGCAGGCTATTATTATAATTATTATGAAAAGGACCAAAATCTCATGAGCATCCTCCTCCTTATCTATGACCCCACACAAGTCCTAAGTGCATGTCAGGTTTGACAGGCGTGTGCGTGTGAGGTGTGGGAGGATCAGGGAGAGGGCAGGGAGGGCCCGGAAGGGTTTCTGGCTGGGAGCAGAGAGGGGAGGCAGGCTCTGAACCTCCTCGCCCAACCGCCAACCAGGCCGCAATTTGTCGCTTGCCTGGTCTGCGGCTCCCTGCACAGGCGGACTGAACGGGTGCCAGGACTCCATCCATCCTCGGCTTCCTGGACAGCGGCGCCAGAGAGCACATCTGTCCCTGTCTCTGGTGGCATGGATGACTGGCTTGTCATCTTTGACAAATGTCTGTGCCAGCGAGTTCTGCGCGGCTGTGTGTACTTACAGATGCCGAAAACTCACAAACACAGACAGGAAGCTCCACACACCAGAGAAAACAAATGAGGACCAGGGCCAGGATTGATTGGAGGGGTGGGGGAGGGGAGGCCTCAACCGGACGACCTGGGCTCTGCCTCCCTCTTCATGAAACTCTGGGCAAACCGTTTCCTCTCCCTGTGCCTGGGTTCCCCACCCCCTCCCCTGCCCCCCATGAAGGGGGGAATAAAGGTCCCTGTCCTGCCCTCAGTGGTCTTGTAGGAATCAGTCATAATTTTCATCACACGGTTAGCAATTAACCCTTATCAAGAAACTGCTTTGGGTCTGGTATTTTACGCATGCATATCCTAGCTTGCCAAATTCCCCAGAGGAACCCATTTTATAGATGAGGAAATGGAGATACAGAAAAGCAACTTATCTGATTATCCAGGAAGGGATTTCTCTCTACTGCCTGGGTCTGGCAAACACAGGTGGGAAGAGCAGAGACTGAGGCCAGCCTCCTCCTGTCCAGACACAAGCTTTGGAGACCCTTCTGTCTATCCAGGCACCTGAGACCAGCTCATTCCCAGCCCAGGACCTTGTCTCCTTGCTAGCTGCTAGAAGCCTCCATATTCTGGTCTGGAATGTTAATATTCCACCAGGGCTATTAAGAGGAGAAAATGAAATAGTGCTCACGGCAGGGCCCACTTTAAAGAGCCACGTATCACATTTAAAGCATCTGAGTCTCCACAGGACTCAGGGCTTGGCTTTCTTGTGTTTCTCCCCCTTCCCACCTCATCATTTGACACTTCTTTCTCCACTTCGCTCATCCATGTTTCAATACCGATAAATATGTTGATAAAGCCTGTTGCCCAGAGATCACCAGGAACCCTCACAGAGTCAAATAAAGTTCGATTTCTGAACTTGCTGCCACGAGGTAGAGCGTGGGCCATGGGCAACCGTGGAGCAGCCTCAGTAAGAGGCCGTTATAGGGTTTGGGCTTGTTGTGCATGATTTTAGAGAGGGTTGAGGGACCAAGGGTTGTCCTTGAGTGGGTGCTGTCAGGAAGTAGGAGCATTTTGCCAGTTGGGTATCATCATCCTTCTTATCTAGGAGACAACAGGAATGAAGCAAGGCCAGAGCTGTCAGTGGTAAAGAAAGAGGAGTCATCTTTGTCCGCTGAAAGAAAAGGATATTCACGCATCCTTTGCATAATGTGCTTGTGTTTATCACGGTCACAGAGAGGCCTTGTCTGATGCTGATATTGTGTGAAGTTGTTTATTTCAACAAGAACAACTGGGGCCCAGGGCCAACCTAGTAGTGGCCAGGCCAGGTGTCTAAACTATTTTTCTTTTTCATTCTCAATATACAATCATAGGAACTAACCTCTAGAGAACTCAAGTGCCCCCTGACCCAAGGGTGATTTGTCTGTATATTCCATATTGTGTCTATTCCTAGCTTTTTCCAGGAAATGTGACCCCTAGTCATTCCCCAAGGAGGGTTCAACAGACCTGCTTCCCTTGTTTTAGGAGAACCAGCAGGCTGGGCCATTGGGTAGAGAAATGTAGACCAAGCACCCAGGCACTGTTCCTGGAGAAAATGGTGATGTCACCCAAGTTTGGACATCCATTCTTTCAACAGACAGAGGGTGTGTTCTGTCTAGTCATGGAATTTTGATGTGTTTCACCAGTCTGTGTCCTTGAGGAATTAGAAAATGTGTTTCTCTAATTACACAGACCTTTGGAGTCCCTGACATAGTGTGGTTTCAGGCTGAATAATCCAGATTGTGGGAGAGGATCTATCAGCTATTGTGATGGCTTTGTCTGGTCTTGGGAGTCAGCCCAGCCCTGTGGGTTCAGGTGTGGGGTTTGCCTTGAAAAATGACATCATCTCAGCTTTCACTGGGTCTGAAGGTTCTATTGCAAGGGTGCTCAGCTGGCCCACCATATGGTGCCTGCCAAGGGCGGGCAGAAGCCCTGAGCTGAGGGCCAGGCCTGTGAGTGCAAGAGGAGCAATCTAGGGCAGCAGCATAAGTCACCTCCTGTGTTGTCCTTGTTAGGCCACAGGTGTTCAATGAAGCTTTGCTGGACACCTCTAATCTGGTTGCAGCAACCGGATAATAAACGTCTTATCCTCCATCACTACATGGAGCACCGGCCTTCTTGAGCTGTTTCTCCAGGACACATGTGCCTGCCCCATGGTTGTCACACTGCTGCTCCCAATGCCTAGAATGTCCTTCCTGGCTCTTTTTTCAGCTGTTATTTATTAGTAACATTTTCCCTGACCGTCCTGTTTGACAGTCTAACTTCCTACCCCTGCTATAATTTTTCTATTTAGCATATATCTCTAACATGATATATTATTTCCTTATGCATCCTGTATGTTGCCTGTCTCTCTTGCTAGAATATGAGCTCCCTGATGGCAGGGAATTTTTGTCTGATATGGTCATGGCTACAATCCCTGGAACCCAGTTAGATGCATAGTAGGCGCTCAGTACATACTTATTGAAAGAATGAATGAATTTCTTCTATTTTGATTTTACTTGGAGTTTATATTTCATCAAACACTTTCATCATTTATTGATAGGATCATATTTTTCCCTTGGATTGTTAGTGTAATGAATTATGTTAATTGATTTCCTGTTATAAATCTGTGTTACTAGGATAAATCCCACTTGATCATGATGACATTCTGCCAGATTTCATTTACTAGTGTTTTATTTCAAATTTTTACGTTTCTCTTCAGAAGAATAATTGGTCTAGAGTTTCCTTTTTCTAAGCACTCTGCATCAGGGTTTTGTACTAAGGCAAAGTGGGCTTCATAAAGTGAATTGCAGTGCTTTATCTTTTCCTATGATCTGGAAGAGTTTAAATAACATTGGAATTATTTGTTCTTTAAAGGTTACACAGAACTCAACTGTGAAACCATCTGTTCCTGGTGCCTTTTATACTGGTAGATCTTTAATCACCTGTCTAGTCTCTTCCATGGTAACTGGCCTTCTCATTTTCTACTTCTCCTTGGGTCAATTTAGGTAATTTGTATTTTTCTAGGTAAATATCCACTTCTAGGTTTCCTATTTGGTTTCTGCTGAGTTGATGTAGAACTCCTTTGTAATCTTTTAATCCCTAGTGCATCTAGGTTTATGTCTCCTTTCCCATTCTTAATTCTGCTTGATTTTGTTCTCTTTCTTTCCCTTTAATCAGTCTCCTAACAACTTTGCCTGATCTCAGTACTTTGGAGAAATAGAAAGGCCAGTGCCCCTGCCTGGAACCCATAGGTTCATGGAGAGGGGCGCCTGCAGGATGCTGGCATGGAACAGTTCCTGATGGCAGCAGTGGCAGGACCCCAGCAGGTGAAGGAATGTGGCTGGAGCTGATGGCTGGGTTTTGACTCTCCCACTTCCCAGTTGTGTGACCTTGGCAAAATACTTTGCTTCTCCACATTTCAGTTCTCTTATCTGCAAAGGGGGATGATGGTAGCAGTACCTAGCTCACATGGGTGGAGAGGAGGGCTAGATGCGTGTATACGTGCAAAGTCCTGGGCACAATATCTGGCAGAGAGTAAATGTGCAATTAACATCAGCCTTCACTATGGAGGGGACACGGTGGAGGGAGCAAGAGGGCACAAGATTTTCCAGAAATCACTGGGAGTCCTATAGAAGAACAGACTTTGGACCCTCATCCTGCAGATATTGGAGAGGAGTAGTGATTCAGGTACTAAGGGGAAGGTGACCTTCCTCTGTGGTCCTAAGCTAGTTAGATATGGGGCCACAGCAGTGACACATATACTCTTCTCACTAAACTGTTCCTACAGTCCTACAAGGTAGGTATTAAGTGGAACCTAATATGAAAGTGCCGATATTCAACCGTTTTTAACCTACAAGAAGGCTCTTTCATAGGGTTTATCCTACGGTTATTATTATCAGCTCCATTTTTCTAATGACCGGGTCAGAGGGGTTAAGCAGCTGTCTGAAGGTCACACAGCCTGTTACAGGTAGAGATACTTGGGTCAGACCAGGGCCATACAATTCCAAAGCCTATTTTACACCTCACAGCGTGGTCAGAAAAACAAAAAACCCCACCAAACCATGCAAAGATAGGCTGCAAATGCAAGTTGAATGAGGTGGCCGATACTGATGGCTGAAAAATGGTCAGTGTATGAGCACCTGGGAGGCTGATCTGAAGCGGAGGGGAGCAGCAGGGCTCCGATGGAGGGAGCTCCAGGGGTCTAAAAATCCAGTCCCCAAAGCTCTGGCCTGTGTGTGGAGCCACTGCCATTCTGACATTCTATTTATGGAACTATTTCAGCACGTACCTGACTAAAGAGCAGGTATTTATTTGCAGGACCTGGAAACTCTTGAAAGGCAGGGATCCTCTCTCATTTATCTTGTAACCACCTTACAAGTAACAGTTTCCTGACAAATGGTCAGCCGTACAAGTTTGAGCTGTTTCATAAGGGACTGCTCATTCAGATTGAATTTTGGGGAGGGAGGGATGGGTGCTGTTTATCTAGTTTTATCCAATATGGGCAAGAGAAAATGGGGTCCAATAGTCATATAGGATCTATCCATCCAGAGGTCTGTGAATGACAATACTTAGGGTGGGCTCTTAAACTTGGGACTTTATGAAGATGACAAAATGATTTGTTGATGTGAATGTCTGTATTTTCTCAAGGATGCAGGCAGATGTATAGTACACATGCACATAGGATAAACTGACAAGGATACAGAGGGTGTGATGTCAGCCTCCAGGTCCCTACACTAAGGAATGGGGCTAATCCTTAACTAGAACGCTAGAATGCTAACTCCGTGGTCTGGCTTGCAGCTCTGTGCTCCAGAGCCCTCCTTCCTGAGCCTCAGCCACTGCTTATGTGCTTTCTTAAAACGCTCCACTAAGAACCCAGAGAACTGGATCTCAATCTATTTCCGGGGGAGGGTTGCCTCTCCCCAACACACTGCAAAATTCTGACTCTGTTTGGGCATTGCCATGGCCCTGATCTCCAATCTGAGAGGTCCCAAGAGTGCCTTCCCTCTGTCGGGGCCGGTGAGACTCTGTTCCGCTCTGTTTTCTAGCTCTTCTTACAGGAATGAGAAGAATCATTCATCTCAGTCCTGTTTTCTGGAATGAAGACGGTTCTTGGAGTCTGAACTAAGGATGGAGAGCCCAGGCAGTCCCTGTGGAACCCACCGTGGTGCCCACTCACCCTGGTACTCTGCTTTCAGCTCACACCTACAGCTTCCTACTGCAAACACTGCTGCTCTCTGCTCCAGGGAATTCTCTGGCTGCTGGAGAGAAGGTGACTCAGGTAGGGGACAGACCAGAAGCGTTGGGGAGTTAAAGTCTATGGGAAGAGCTCTCAACCAATCACAAATGAGAGTTAGAGGGTAAATAGCCCAGTTCCTTGCCTCTCAGGTGGGAGAGCCCTGTGACATGTTCTATGCAGTGTCCTGGAGGGTACCCATTGGAACCGAGCTCACTAAGACACTCCTTGCCTGTCTTACCTCCCCACTCTCCTGCTGCTGCTTCCTGGGCTCACTTTCCAAATTAACTACTTCCAGCCACATCCTTATATCAGTGTCTGCTTCTGGGGAATCTGACTAAGACCTCCCTTAAAATATTCTTCCCTCTCAACCCAGCGGCCCTTGTGTACCTGCTGATGGATTGGGTGATGCTTTGCAAATACCAGCAGGCAGCTTTCCTCCTTAGCTCATCTGTCCTCTCTGTAGCTCGGGCCTTTGGGGTTTGTGGATCTAGAGAATATTAACCGAATGTGCTCGTCCTGCTGTCTGAGCGAGGCTTAAGCAAACCCGTATCATTCATTGCAAAGCAAGTTCTCCTGTGAGCTCCTGGGGGTCTTCGAGGATGGATGCACCTTGGGGAGGAATTTACCTTCACTTTTTTCTGGACACAGCATGGGCTCAAGTTGAATGTCAGTGCTCTAGTGTGCTAGCTCTTCCGTGGCTGTGATCCCTCTGTGCAGTCTTGCCCCAAGGACCGCGTGGAGGTTCTTCATCACGAGCCCAGCCTTTCTCAAGTGATAGACTTTTCTTTCTTTCTTTCTTTCTTTCTTTCTTTCTTTCTTTCTTTCTTTCTTTCTTTCTTTCTTTTGTTCATTCTTGAAGGAATAAATAGGAAAGTCTTAGCTAGAGAGAATTTCTGGTTTGAAAGATGCCAGATAAACTAGCATTTATTAGAATTTTTGAAACCTATTTGAAAGCTTAATATTGTATTCAATTATGATTTCTAAATGATGGAGTTTTCATTTTGGAGCTCGGGGAATTGGCACTTCCCTCAGAAGCAGTGTGGTCTGTGAATTCTTGGGTTCAAGGCCTGGCTCTGCCTCGTGACCTCACCTCTACACTGACTCCTCTATCTGCTACCTCCTGTCCACTGTCACCTGATGTCTAAGGGCACCTTGCATAACACACTCAGGCCAAAACCTGCTCTGCCTCAGTCTCCTCCATCATGGTGAATGGCAACTCCTTCTTCTAGTAGCTTGAGACGAAACCCTTAGGGTCATTTTTATTCCCCTCTTCCTCTCACACTCCCATCCCATCTTTCAGTAGATACTATTGCCTTAACCCTCCAATCTCTGTCTGATTACATCTCCCACCTCCACTGCTGCCCCTCTCTTCTGAGCCATCTTTCTTTCTGGCCTAGATTTGTGCAGTAGCAAAATCTCTTACACTTGTCTCACCTTGTCTCACCTTACACTTGTCTCACCTTACACCCAGTCTCACCCTTGCTACCCTTCTGTCTACTCACAACACAGCAGCCAATGAAAACCCAAGTCAGAGCAGGTCTTTCCCTGCCCAGAGCCCTCCAGTGGCTCCCATCCCACTTGAGTAAAGGCCACGTCCTTACAACGGCCTTACGATGGCCTCCAGTCCCCGTCAGAACTGCCTCCAAACCTCTCTGTACCTCTGACTTCAACTGCTCCTGTTCCCCTCCTGATTAACTCTATTCTAGCTATACTGTCCTCTTTGCTTCTCTTCAAACATTCAGCTGTGCCCCTGCCTTAGGGACTTCGCACTTATGGTCCCCTTTGCCTGGAACATTCTTCCCCCAGAAGAGGCGCCCTCACTTCCTTCAGGTCTCCACTCAAATGTTTTCCTGCTTAAAATTGTCCTCACGGGCTTCCCTGGTGGCGCAGTGGTTGAGAGTCCACCTGCCGATGCAGGGGACGCGGGTTTGTGCCCTGGTCCGGGAGGATCCCACGTGCTGCGGAGCGGCTGGGCCCGTGAGCCGTGGCCGCTGAGCCTGCGCGTCCGGGGCCTGTGCTCCACGGCGGGAGAGGCCACAGCAGTGAGAGGCCCGCGTACCGAAGGAAAAAAAAATTGTCCTCACCTCCAAAGCACTCTCTATCCCTCTCTCCTGCTTTGTTTTTCTCTCTGACACTTATTGCCACCTGGCATCCATGTACTTTACTTGGTTATAACTAACTAGAACTGAAGCTCCTTGAGAGCAGGGACCATTCTTGTCACTGTTATATCCCCACCATCACAACAAAGCTTGGCAGGTGGTAGGTGTTCAGTAGGTGTTTGTGGAAGGATAAATACACGTACGATAGGATGGGATTGCAAGGGAGCCATTCAACTTCTCTGGTCCTCAGTATCAGGGAGAAGCCACACTGAGTGATCTCCAAGGTCCTGTTCCTGCCCTTGATCTCTGGCATCGTGAAGAGGCCCCTCTGAGAAGCTGTTCTAAGACCTGGGACATCCCCAGCCTTTGTCAGCCATGTCAGGATGGAGCTTCTGGCTTTCTCAGCTGAGGGATCACTTACTGGGAAGAAAATGTGGCCAGTGTCAGAGCTGTATTTGCCCTGATCATCTGTTGGAATGGATAGAAGCTGGGGTTCCTACAATCCAATAGGCACCCCTGAAGTCTGTGCCCACTGGCCTCTATCTACTTTGCTCTAACCCTGGAGTTGAAATTTTAAGTGCCTACAATAGCTTTCTTTATGCCCCAGGCAGGCGCATGCACGCACATATGTGTGTGTGTGTGTGTGTGTGTGTGTAAGGACCCACTAATCTAATGAGTAAGGACCCGGGAGTATGAGCCAGTGTAACAATGACAGCAAGAATGCAAAATGTAACCACGATTCCCCAGCCTTCTCCCAGAACCGTGGCCCCCAGCCATTTCAGGTGTTCTGACCACTCTTCCCACAGCCGGGGGTCTGTGCCCCTCACCTGCCCTCCTCCGCTGGGTGGCCCCTCTTTCTGTGACTCTGACACCAGGCCAGCTGTGCCACCTGCATCCATCCCAAGTCCATGTCCTACCCTCCCATGTGCACCCCTTTCTCTTGGACGCTATCACGGGGGCTGCCTGGAGGTCTGAATGGAGGCTGAACTTGCCAGTTGAGGGGCTGAACTGAGAGTGAAGTAGTTTGTCCAGGACAGGAAGTGTCTCCCCATTATAGTAGGGCACGTCTGGGGACAAGGTGGGTCTGGCCTCCTCTCGCCTTGCTCTGGCTGAACTGGCTGAGCTTGATAACTGCCGAGCCCTTACTGGCCATCCACCCCTAATCCGTCCTCCACACAGCAGCCAGAATGGCGTTTCCAAATAATAATCTGGGATGGTTCATTTTATGCGTCAACTTGACAGGGCCAAGGAAGGGATGCCCAGATGGCTGGTGAAGTGTTATTTCTGGGTGTGTCTCTGAGGGCGTTTCTGGAAGAGATTAGCATTTGCAATGGGGAATGAGTAAAGCAGATGACTCTTCCCACTGGGTAGGCACCGTCCAACCACTACATCTGGGGCCTGAATAGAACAAAAAGGTGGAGGAAGATTGAATTATCTCTCTGGCCGACTGCTGAGCTGGGACATCCATCTTCTCCTGCCCTTCATGTCCTTGCTCTCAGGGCTTCAGACTCAGCCTGGAGTCTCTACCATGGGCTCCCTGGCTCTCAGGCCTCCAAACTATACCACTGACTTTCCTTCCTGGGTCTCCAGCTTGCAGACGGCAGATCGTGGGACTTCTGTAATCGTGTGAGTCAATTCCTTACAATGAATCATGTTCTAAATATATATATATATATAATATATATATTATACATATATATTATATATACAATATATATATTATACATACATATTATATATAATATATATATTATACATATATATAATATATAATACATATATTATACATATATATATTATATATATTATACATATATATAATATGTGTATAATATATATAATATATATATGTATAATATATATATGTAATTTGTTCTGTTTCTGTGGAAAACTCTGACTACTAAAAAGTCAGTAATGTCACTGTCCTGCTTGAAACTCCTCCCTTGTTCCCCACGGCCCTTAAGATGAAAACCCAATCTCTGTAGCATCAGTTTGGCACCCAAGGCCTTTCATGAGCCGGCCCTTGGCTGCCTCCCAGGCTCCCCATCCTCCTGTCCCTTGTGGGGCAGCGTCAGGCCTCCCTCCTCTGTTCCTCTGTGCCGCCCTGAGGCACCTGTTAGCCTCTCCCAGCACGATTCACGATTCACATTACATTGTAATCACCTGCCTCTCCCTCTGGACCATGAGCTCCTCCAAGGCAGGGGTTGGGCTATATATATTTTGAACCTTTGACACTTGGCATTGTGAGTAGAGCTCAGTGTGTGTGTGCGTGCACACGTGTCTATAAAATGAATGGAGAAACCCATCCTCTCGGGGTCCAAGATGTGAACCTACTTTCCCTCTCTCCATTTTCGACCTGCTATGGGTGGAAGTGGCCAGGGTGGACCCTCCAGTCCCCTCTCCAGCTTCCACCCGAGAGCTGCAGGCTGCCTGCTGCTTCTTACCTCTCTGTACAAAGCCACTGCAAAACCCACTGCATCCTCTTCCTCCCGACTCTCCCATCCTCAGAGAGCTGGTGGCTCCTCTCGCTTCCTTCCCAAGCCCCACCCCACCCAAAGAGTTGGGTGGCCTCTCTTCTGCACGGCTGTGTAGCAGATGCAGTTGATGCTCTGTCACTGACTGGCTCTGTAACCTTGGGCAAGTCACTTAAGCTCTCTGAGTCTCAGCCTCAGGGAGACCACACAGGGCCCCCAGGCTGGGCACTGCACAATTACAGACTATGTAGCCTGTCCCATGGCGCTCTTGGATTGAACAATGCAATGACATGCCTCAGGTTCCTCCCATGAAGGTGGTAATACTACTGGGTGGATGACTGTAATATAACATGTGTAAAATTCCTAGAACATACACTTAGAACTGGGCACTTAATAAGCACTTAAGTGGCAATCTTTAGAGTTGTTTTATTATCATAACTATTATTATTATTGCGTAAAGAGTGCTATCCTCCTTCTCCTCTGACCCATAGGATGTGGTTGTAGGGTTGGTGGGAAGTTGAAGGTTTTAGCGCCGAGTGATGACTCTGGGGGGTCACAGCAGTATGGACTGTTTTATCTCAAGGAAGGTGTCTCTATTGCCCATCCATGACCCAGGAACCGAGCCTGCTGCCATGATGGCCTGGGCTGAAATGAAACACATCCACAGACACACACTCAGAGAAGAACCATCTGCTCTTTACTCAAGGTATCCAATGATGAATGCAAACACACAGGGGAAACTGGGTATTGGCCCTATGATCTAGTGGACTTATCTCCCTGCACCATGCAGGGGGAGCCTTGGTGCCCATTCTTTTGGGACAGCCCATGATGAACATTCTCTAGGTTTTCTGAGTGCCCCATAAATATGCTCCCTTCTTTCCTCATGCAACCACTCTTCCCCAGGGTCAACCTTCCAGGTTTTAGGGGCCTCTACCCTTCTAAGCAGAAGTTCCCTTTTCTGATGAGTCTGCACTTCTGTGACCTCAAAGTAAGTGCCTTTTAAAATTTTGTGCCCTAGATGCCTCACCCTATTTCTGACCCCACTTCTGCCTGGCATATATTCACCATCTGTCTTGATTTGTGAATCAAAGTTGTTCCTTCACTTCTTGACATTTTTTAGGCAACAGTTGGTTTCTCCTCAGCCAAGGAAAGTGGGGAGAACATTGAGCCCCAAAGAAAAAGTGTGTCTCTGTCAGTTTGGGCTGCTATGACAAATACACTGTAGACTGGGTGGCTTAAACAACAGGTACTGGAGGCTGGAAAGTTCAAGATCAAGGTGCCAGTAAATCTGGTGTCTAGTGGGGACTCTCTTCTTGGTTTCAGATGGTTCTCTTCTAAATGTATCCTCACATGGCAGAGATCAGAGCAGAGAGAAGAGAAGCAAGCTCTTTTGCCTCTTCTCCTGAGGGCACAAATTCCATTCAGTAGGACCCCACCCTCATGACCTGATTACCTCCCAAAGGGCTCACCTCCTAAAACCATCACATTAGGGGTTAAGATTTCATCATATGAGTTCTGGGGAGGCACAAACACTTGGTCCATGGCAGACAGGAAGGAAACCCTTCTGGCTATCCTTCATATTGTGCTATAGTTGGAATTTTGTTTCTTGTCCTCAAGTGTCTAAATACACGTAGACCATCTTGTACCACAAGGGCTGATTTCTCTGCCAAAAACCATGAGCAGATCTACATGGCAGATTCACATTCCCCCTGCTGCCATTACTCTGACTTTATTATGCTTAAAATTGAATGTGCGTCAGAATCATCTGGAGGGCTTGTTAAAACACACATCACTGGGATCTGAATTTCTGAGTCAGTAGGTCTGAGGTGGGGCCTAACATTTGCATCTTACACTTTCTAGGTGTTGCTGATGCTGCTGGTCCAGGAACCACATTTTGAGAACCACTGAGCTCCTCCCTCAGCCACAAAATCCTCTTCTTCAAACTTGGAGTCAGGATTCTCTTGACTGCAAAGCGTGCGTTGGGTTGGGGAGAGGGATGGAGTGGAGAAGGGAAGCTTCCTCACATTCTTATTATAGTTGCACACAAAAATGTTAGCTCTTTATGAGCCTTATAATGAACAAGGCATTGTGCACAAATATGACTGGGATGAGATCGCTGGGTTCAATAAAGTACGAAAAATACTATATGTTATTAGCACAGTGCTTTATAGTTTATAAAGGGCTTCCACATGCATTTTCTACTTTGATCCTTAGAGAGACCCTGGGATGTGAGAACGGCATATATCATCACCCCATTTTACAGATGAGGAATCACAAGGGGAATTAATATTTTTGCTTGCCTGCTGTATTCCAGGCACATTCCATAAAGATGCTCATCTAGGCCTCATAGCAACCCTCAGAAATTGGTATCATTACTTATCATATAGATCAGGAAGCTTGGGGCTGAGAAGCTGAATGATTTGTCAAAGCTTGTGCATTTAATTAGTAGCAGACCCAAAACTAAAATCAATTTCTCCTGACTCCCCATTCAGGACTCAGAAGACACAGTTACACGTATTTTCTGTGTGTAACTGGGGTGAAATTTATAACTATTCAAGTAGTTGTAACTCTTTTTAAGAGAATTTTTTTGGTCCTTTCAGATTCTGTCTTGACGCCTCTCTCTGTGTTCAGTTTTTTCAATCCAGGTTTTCAATCCTTTGTGACACAGAATCAAGGTACTTGGAAGAGAT